>NW_027492093.1:0-447500 GCF_021521415.1 Bidens hawaiensis | reverse complement strand
TATTATTAGGGTAGATACACAAATCACTTTAAATAGAAGAAGTAGAGTAGGCGGATTGGTCCGCATGAAGAAAAAAGCAAAAAAAAATAAACTGATAATATTTTCTGGAGATATCCATTTTCCTGGAAAGACAAATAAGGCATTCCGATTAATACCACCAGGAGGGGGGAAACAAAATTCCAAAGAATACAAAAAATTAAAAAATTGGCTCTATATCCAACGAATGAAACTTTCCAGGTATGAAAAAAAGTATTTTGTTTTGGTTCAACCTGTAGTCCCATATAAAAAAACGGATGGTATAAATGTAGGAAGACTTTTCCCGGCGGATCTCTTGCAGGAAAGTGATAATCTACAACTTCGGGTTGTCAATTATATCCTTTATTACGACCCAATTATGGAAATTTGGGACAAAAGTATTCAATTAGTTCGGACTTGTTTAATGTTGAATTGGGACCAAGACAAAAAGATCGAAAAGGCCTGTGCTTCTTTTGTTGAAATAAGGACAAATGGTTTGATTAGAGATTTTCTAAGAATCGACTTAGCGAAGTCACCTATTTCATATACCCGAAAAAGGAACAATCTGCCGGGTTCAGGATTAATTTCCGAGAATGGATCAGATCGCGCTAATGTTAATCCGTTTTCTTCCATTTATTCCTATAAAAAAGCAAGGATTCAAGAATCCCTTAATCCAAATCAAGGAACTATTCATACATTGTTGAATCGAAATAAGGAATCTCAATCTTTGATCATTTTGTCATCATCCAATTGTTCTCGAATAGGCCCATTCAACGATGTAAAATCTCCCCATGTGATAAAAGAATCAATCAAAAAGGACCCCCTAATTCCAATTAGGAATTCTTTAGGCCCCTTAGGAACAGGCTTTCCAATTTATCATTTCGATTTATTTTCCTATTTAATAACCCATAATCAGATCTTGGTAACTAACTATTTGCAACTGGACAATTTAAAAAATATTTTTCAAATACTTCAATATTATTTACTGGATGAAAATGGTCAAATTTATAATCCCTATTCATGTAGTAACATCATTTTAAATCCATTCAATTTGAATTGGTATTTTCTCCATTACAATTATTGTGAAGAGACATACACAATCGTTAATCTTGGGCAGTTTCTTTGTCAAAATGTATGTATAGCAAAAAAAGGACCGCATTTAAAATCAGGTCAAGTTCTAATTATTCAAGTTGACTCTGTGGTAATACGATCAGCTAAGCCTTATTTGGCCACTCCAGGAGCAACTGTTCATGGACATTATTGGGAAATCCTTTATGAAGGAGATACATTAGTCACATTTATATATGAAAAATCAAGATCTGGTGATATAACGCAAGGTCTTCCAAAAGTGGAACAGGTTTTAGAAGTGCGTTCGATTGATTCAATATCGATGAATCTCGAAAAGAGGATTGAGGGTTGGAATAAATGTATAACAATAATTCTTGGAATTCCTTGGGCATTCTTTATTGGTGCTGAGCTAACTATAGTGCAAAGTCGTATCTCTTTGGTTAATAAGGTCCAAAAGGTTTATCGATCCCAGGGGGTGCAGATACATAATAGGCATATAGAAATTATTGTACGTCAAATAACATCAAAAGTGTTGGTTTCAGAAGATGAAATGTCTAATGTTTTTTCGCCTGGAGAACTAATTGGATTGTTGCGAGCGGAACGAATGGGGCGCGCTTTGGAAGAAGCGATCTGTTACCAAGCCGTCTTATTGGGAATAATAAGAGCATCTATGAATACTCAAAGTTTCATATCCGAAGCGAGTTTTCAAGAAACCGCGCGGGTTTTAGCAAAAGCAGCTCTACTGGGGCGTATCGATTGGTTGAAAGGCCTGAAAGAAAACGTTGTTCTGGGGGGATGATACCTGTTGGTAGCGGCTTCAAAACACCTTCAAGCGAACCTAACAACATTCCTAACAACATTGCTTTTGAACTCAAAAAAAAGAATCTAGTAGAGGGGGAAATGAAAGATATTTTGTTCTACCATAGAAAATTATTTGATTCTTGCCTTTCTTCAAAGAATTTCCATGATACACAAGAAAAATCATTTTTTTATTATTTTTAGGGTTTAATGATACCTAAGAGCAGATTCACCCCTTTCTTTTATCTTTTAAAAGGATCTGTTGGTTTTTAGGTGCAGTCATTTGATTTGGTAATAGTAATCAAAAAAATAACAAATAGAAAAGAATAATGGCTTGGGCTGTGTATCGACGCCAATCTGCGGTAGAAGAGAACGTTCCATCGGAACAATTTTTTATTTCAGTGTACCTCTTCGCTTTTTTTCAAAAGGGAGAGGCCGTGTGGGGAGAAATGACAAGAAGATATTGGAACATCAATTTAGAAGAGATGATGGAAGCAGGCGTTCATTTTGGCCATGGTACTAGGAAATGGAATCCTAAAATGGCACCTTATATCTCTGCAAAACGTAAAGGTATTCATATTACAAATCTTACTAGAACTGCTCGTTTTTTAGGAACAGATTTGATAAATACTGATAACTCTCAGATAGAGTATTAGAACGGAAAGATCCATTAGATAATGAACGATTGGTTCTAAGCCATCTCTGGCGATTAATCAACAATTCGAAGTGCTTTTCTTGCGTCTTCTTGATAAACCAGCGTTTATATAGAGATGTAGGAGGATTTTTTTGGGGAGTAAGAAGCCCCTTTGACATCTCTTCATCTGCAAATAATTCTCGATGTGAAAACACAGAGACAAAGGGCTGAGCTTTGAATAGGAAAAAGAGTGGATCTGCAGGGTCCCAAATGAATTGGCTTATTCGAAAAAGGCCTTGTTCTTTGGAAGATCTATCTCGTGTCTGGTACTCCACGGTTCCACTCTGCAAGAACTCCGAATCATTCTCTTGAAGCTCATTCTGCAAGAACTCCGAATCATTCTCTTGAAGCTCATTCTGCAAGAACTCCGAATCATTCTCTTGAAGTTCATCCTCTTCATCATAACGCTTGCCCCGAAATGACCTGGACCAATAGGGAAATCCCAATTCATTGGGCCTTTCGATACAATCAAATAGAAAGCCCCAAGGGCGCCATATTCTAGGAGCCCAAACTATGTGATTAAATAAATCCTCCTCTATATGTTGCCGGTCGAGGGCTCCTTCTCCTTCCCCCTCTTCAAACTCCGATTCGTCTTTTTCATAGAGAAATCTCTGATCAAGGATAGAACAAGACCACAAAATAGAAATCCGCGTTTGAGTTCGGATGGGGGTTTGAATTCAAGTTAATAAAGAGTAAACCTACCTTTTTCTGCCTCTAAGACTAGTAGTTCTAGTGGTCGACTCAGTTCTTTCAAATTGTTTCTCATTATTAAGAAAAGGTAACAAAGATAAAATACGAGCTTGTTTTATAGCAATAGTAATTAATCGTTGTTGTTTCAAGGTCAATCTATTTACTCGTCTAGATAATATTTTTCCCTGTTCACTAATAAATCGACTAATTAAACTCATGTTTTTATAATCAATTCGATCCCCCGATTGGATCGGGGGCAAACGCTTACGAAAAGATCGCTTGGATTTAAGAAAAGTTCGCTTGGATTTATCCATGGTTTGGTTAGTTTATTTCTTATCCCTAAAATCCTATTTCAGCCGGATCTATAATTAGAATAAATAAATAGGATTTGGTTTGTTTATAATTATTTTTAACTATGTTAAATATGTTATATATATAATGTCATTTTTCCCTTTCCTTGCCTTGTAAGATTAAGATAAGGGCGCAAGTACTCGCTTCAATCTATTTCTTTATCTCCACGTGAATCGTATGTTTGTAACAATATGGACAGAATTTTCGTACCTCCAATCGATTAGGCGTATTGCCATCTAGGGTGCAGCATTCTACTGCTTCGCCTAGCAGCACGACGCTTGTATTGCTCTCCCACAACCCCGTTTTCACGGTTTAGGCTGCTCCCATTTCGCTCGCCGCTACTACGGGAATCGCTTTTGCTTTCTTTTCCTCTGGCTACTAAGATGTTTCTGTTCGCCAGGTTGTCTCTTGCCTGCCCATGGATTCAGCAGCAGTTTGAAAGGTTAACCTATTCGGGAATCTCCGGATCTATGCTTATTTTCAACTCCCCGAAGCATTTCGTCGCTTACTACGCCCTTCCTCGTCTCTGGGTGCCTAGGTATCCACCGTAAGCCTTTCCTCGTTTGAACCTCGCCCTTCATTTTAAGGCTATGCCATCCTAAGGTGCTGCTAAATGGATGGATCTTATCAACGTCCATGAATGATAAATCATAGATCGAACCGCCGAATCGGAAAAATTGGGTGCTATCATATAGCCTTGTATCGGCTAAGTTCACGAGTTGGAGATAAGCGGACTCGAACCACTGACATCCGCAGCAGGGTAAACCACCGCCTCTCAGGTCACCCGACTGATTCTACCATAGAGGCCAACGATAGACAATAACTCCCCCCGAACACAGACCATTCACCGGAAGGACCAGTGACATATCACATATGAGGTGACAACAACCATAATAAAGTATTGATTCTCACGTCGGAGGGTGGTCGCCAGAAATGCATGTGGCGAGACTGACAGTTTTCGCTTTGTAGATTGCCATAAAAAATCACAAGATTGGTTGAAGAGGTCTTATTGTTGAGGGGTTTAGATATCCATCTACGTTGTCCGGGTTTTTCTTCTTCAATATGTGTATTTACATTAAATACATTCTTCAGTCAAACTGTTAAATAACTGTATGTGATCTATTTCTCAAAGAAATTACAAATTCAATTGATTTTGTTGGTGCATTTTGTGACCGTCGCTATGCAATTCTGTTAAGCGAAAACGAAGTGCGAAGTTAGGACAACTTCGCCATAGGCGAAGTTGTAACAACTTCTGCGAACAACTTCGCCTTAGGCGAAGTTATAACAACTTCGCCTACAGGCCCAAGCCCGTGAAGTTGTTTATATATATATGTGTGTGTGTCTTGTTTAGGTTGGAGAATCAAGAAAATTAAGAGTGTTTTTTGTGTTCAGTTTATTTTTCTAGAGAGAAACCGATAGGGAGAGTCGTGTGGGACGGCCCGAGGTAGAGCTCACCTCGGGTCGGCCGTCATTTGTTTTTGTGTTTGGTCTGTAACGTGGTTGATTATAATATAAAAGATCTGCAGATGTGTTTATTCCATTCGCGTGTTTGTTCGTGTGTTTGTTTGTATGTAATCGTGTTCTTCGTCTTCTACACCATTAAACGAGTCTAGGAGGATTCCGCACTCCTAGACCTCGTGCGGATCTCGTATCGATCAGCGACGCTCCGCGGGGACTTACAAGTGGTATCAGAGCCTTAGGCTCTTATGCTATGGTTCGAGATCTGCGTTTTGGTGTTTCTGGCACGTTTTTGATGCGTTTCTGGCCGAACAGCCGCCGCAGGCGAAGTTATGGGGTTCAGGCGAAGTTGTCGCTTAAATTTTAGGGTTTAGGCGAAGATATAAGGTTAAGCGAAGTTATTCACAACTTCGCCTACCTCACAAGTTCGCTTATCTCAGGCGAAGTTATCTGTCAGGTGAAGTTATGGACAGGCGAAGTTATGAACAGGCGAAGTTAAGGAGGGGCGAAGTTGACTTTTAGGCGAAGTTGACATTAGGCGAAGTTAAAAAAAAAAAAAGTGTTTGGAGTTTTCGTCTGTATGGCCAGGTGTACACGATTATTGTGAGACCGAATACGTTGTTCCGTCAATGAGTGAAACTTGTTATCTCTTGGTCTTACGTGTGAACAAATACGTGTCAACTCTGGATATGGAGTTGAGGTTGTGAATGGGATATTGATTGAAACTGGATATTGACACATATTTGGGTGTTTGTGGGAAATGAAATTGTTGTTGTTCGAGGTTGACCAACTGAAGAAAGTCAAATTGAACTGAAGGTTTTTGTCATTACTGGATTGCGGTCAGAGCATATTATTTATGTTATTTCCAAGGCGTTCGAGAATTGGATCCTGAAACGTGATGCTTATTTATTAAAGTGAAAATTCTGGAACAAGTTGGATTTAATCGGGAATTAAAGTGTTTATGTTCTTGATCGTTATCCCTGGTGATTGAAGATGCTTCGGATTAATTAATGGTCATGTGTGTTAGATTCTGTCAAGGTGGTTTTGTGATGAAATTGATCACTTGATGTTGAGTAGTTGAAGATTAAACCTTATCGTATGCTGACGTGTTGGTGAAGTTGTGGAGGGAGCCCAACTTCACGTGTTAGTGAAGTTAGAAGAACTTCACGTGTTGGTGAAGTCAGAAGGACTCACGTGATTGGTTGAGATGATCAATTAGGCACAGGGATGCATGCATTTCAAAGACCTCAATCTATATAGTCGGAGAAGCTTACACTGAAGGGGAGATATGATATGGAAGACGCTGGGTGATTGGTAGATTTGTGAAGCTACAAGACAGTTTCAGACACGGCTGGTTGAAGAGCAAACAGAAGATCATCAGTTAAGAGGGAGTCTGTTGGTGCATGTTTTGTAACAGATGATCTTTTGTGTTTGTTAGAATTGAGAGCAACGGTCAAATGGGAGTCTGTTGGTGCATTTTGTGACCGTCGCTATGCAATTCTGTTAAGCGAAAACGAAGTGCGAAGTTAGGACAACTTCGCCATAGGCGAAGTTGTAACAACTTCTGCGAACAACTTCGCCTTAGGCGAAGTTATAACAACTTCGCCTACAGGCCCAAGCCCGTGAAGTTGTTTATATATATATATATGTGTGTCTTGTTTAGGTTGGAGAATCAAGAAAATTAAGAGTGTTTTTTGTGTTCAGTTTATTTGTCTAGAGAGAAACCGAGAGGGAGAGTCGTGTGGGACGGCCCGAGGTAGAGCTCACCTCGGGTCGGCCGTCATTTGTTTTCGTGTTTGGTTTGTAACGTGGTTTGATTATAATATAAAAGATCTGCAGATGTGTTTATTCCATTCGTGTGTTTGTTCGTGTGTTTGTTTGTATGTAATCGTGTTCTTCGTCTTCTACACCATTAAACAAGTCTAGGAGGATTCCGCACTCCTAGACCTCGTGCGGATCTCGTATCGATCAGCGACGCTCCGCGGGGACTTACAGATTTAGTCTTGGCATTGTTGCTTTATCGGTATGGATGTATTTAACATAACTTTTGTCGTAATAGAGAGAATCTTCTAAAAAAATGATACTATGATTTTGTGATGTTACACTATAATTAAAAAAACAAACATTAAAAATATATTTGTATGTATGTGTTTGGATAATTTATGTATTAGCGATACTCATCGGTTAAATATCATGCCTTATATAGCTAACTGAAGTATGACCTTGTTTTTTCCCTAGAATTTATGAAGAAATCATATATAATGCGTGTCTATTTGTCACACCCGACCTTAGAGCCTAGTCATATGACCAATAGTTTGTACCAATTTTGTTAATTTATCAAAGTTTGATTACGTATCGGAAAATGTTTAAATAAAATATTTACTTTTATAATACAGGGAATTAAAAACCCTTTTTTGTTTTACAAAATTACTTGTTTAAAAAAACAAGTTTACATATGCTTCGTTTACAAAATTAGCTGAGCCATCAGCTGTATTCTATGCCTAGCGATTTTCTATCTCCATCGGCATATCCACTTCTACATCTTACTCCTGATTACCTGAAAACACTTTTAAAAATACATCAGCTATATGCCGGTAAACACGCTGACTCGATAAAAGGTTTTCATAATTCCTTATGACACAACACCAATAGCGTTCAACGACTCAGTGGTTCTTGATATAATGCTAAATATATATAAATTCCTTGTATATTTTATATAATATTTTTTTATTTTTGGTTCGGTTTTTATTAGAATTTGTATACTACTAACATATTTATATATTGTAGGTCCCGAGACTCGATCGTGGTTAAAAAAGAACGAAAAACGAGCTAAAATGAGCTAAACCGGAGAACAGGATGATCAAAAAACGAACCAGACCGCATCAGAATTGAACCGGACCTGTCAGGCGGCCCCCTATTTTTGCTCGGGGCGCTGCGATGAGGTGGCACCCCATCGTCACACGGCGCGGGGAGCCTAGATTTCCAGAATTTTCGCGAATTTTACCTGTATTGGGCCCAAAATACCTATACAAACACCCCTAAACTTAACCCTAAGCATATCCTGCGAACCAGAGCTTAATTTGGAGTTTCCCGGAGCTTATTGCATATTTTGGTGGGTTTGAATGCAAGGAATCAGCCGGTGAAGTGCTCCTCAATCAAGAACGAAGACTACGGGTTTTATCACCTTTAATCTTTCATTTCTATTGTTTTTCACCATGATTTCCTTTATCATTGTTTTGTTTGATTTTATAATGATAGGCTAAACATTATAGACTGCCTAGTCTTGTGATGAACCTTTGTTGATGCTTGATTTTGACTTGGGATTTATTTATCGTTATGGTTTTATGAATTAGTTAAAAGGTTTTATGAATTTGTTGAGTTTTATTTTTCCATAGTTGTCTTGGTTATTGTTTGTCATACGATAGGTTGCTATTAGGTCATCTACTTTGTGTTCTTTACTATTTTATTATTGATTCACGATAAGATCATAGGAATAATATTGATTAATCAAATAAACCTAAGTGTGCTGCTAACCTAAATAGACGTAAGGTGCTAGGTTATTGATAGATCTTTGTTGATCAAGATTGCTAGATTTAGTTCTTCATAAGAAGTCCGTCTTGGTTTGATTGGTTAATTTTGTCTATCGAATCAATAAAATATATTAAACCGCCTTTGATTTCCACGCTGTAAGATATGATTTCGTATAAAGAAACTAGTTCATAATTAATTAGGTGATCGTAAGGAAACTTGATTCTTAAAACTGGTGTGCGTTAAAACTTATTAGAAACCCTTAGGTGTCTTCTTGAGAAGGGTCAAGGGTCCTGTTGTTGAATATTTTAATAATAAATCAACAATATCAAGTTGACGATTGCATTGCATCTTATAAAGAGATGGTATGCGGGTCTAGGAGTTGTATATTGGTATTTTTATATCAATAAAACTTCATGCAGAAGATGTTGGAATATTTTAATATGGATAAAGTTCGTCTGATATAAAACAAATTACCTTTATTCTAAATTGAAATTCTTGGTCAAGAAGTATAATAGTTTAATGCAACTGACGCAATATGTCTTGCTAGTAATACATAATTAGATATATTATCTATTTAAAGTTGTCACACCCCAACCTAAGACGGAAATGCCGGGGTGCGAACCGTGGTTCGCAGCTCACAAGTTACTATCATACATTATAAACATGACAATTACAAACATGACAATAATAATTTAGAATGAAATAACATTTAAATATTCTTTATTTTTAATGTCTAAAGTTTCTCTATGTGTTCTTCACCTTAACTTCAAATCAACCGATAACCTGTATATGCGTACAAAATAAACAGAGATTTGTCAACAACACATGTTGAGTGAGAAAATCACCAGTTTTGACACTAATAATAATATATAGTAAATGATAAATTAGCAAACAAAATAATGTGAGTATAAATCAATCAAACCATGAGATAAAATAAACACTTAAACAAGTAGCAATTGGCTACTATGACTAGCATACAAATGTGATTGTCGGTTGACCATCGCCATGCGAATCGGGCTTTGGCTACTAAGACGGCGTATGATCATACTTTAATGTGATGATAATGAACCTCTTCGAATGCGATAAAATAAATACTTAAACAAGTAACAATTGACATTTAATTGAAATACACACAATATTTATGTTTGCGAGTTTGTGTATATATAGAATATAAAAATATGAATTAGATACGCATATGTCCCCAAAAGTTGTAAAAATCAGTAAAATATGAGGGGAATGATATCTCACCTTATTGCTTAGGCGAGTGTGCGAGAAACAAGAATAAAAACACGATTAAACGAATGAACCGTCCTTTAAAGTGCTGATTGAGATAAACCGAACATACCTGAAACTTAGAGATAATAAAGTACGATTAAAACCGAGAATATAGCCGCTGGAGTTGATCCAAACGGATGACTAGAATTCCGGTTATGAGATATTTAACGTTTAAGCGAGTTGGGACTGACCAGAATCCGAACAATGATTCGGAAGTCGAGTTTTGGTCAATAACCTTAAAATCTCGAAACAAAAATAAAAGTCTCCTGGACCGAAAGTCGGTTCCAACCAGAAGTGTTAGAAATCGATTTAAACGGGTCGGAATCCAATTGACATATTAAATTCCCTCAATCTCAGAAATTGATTGAGGGTTCTTGTTCTTTGAATAAATAAAAACGACTTTACAGAAGACAACTTACCCAGAAAATGTCTATAACGAGGAGAAAAACTGAGTCAAAGGTTTCTTGAACTTGAAAGTCACACCGAATGATGAACTTGATGAAGGAAAACCCGAGACACCAAAGGGAAGAAGCTAGAGAATGGTGGAGATGGTTGATTTTAGTGATGGTTTAGGGTTTGAAGGTGTGGTTTAATTATATAGGCAGAGGTACAACTTGTAGAACAAGAAATCGACTCGATTTAGAAAACGAATAATATATTGATGACGAAATCGAGTTTTGTGATCTCCAATATATCGATCAAATTACAAGGAATGAACCTAGACACTTTCCCACAGCAGATTAAATAACTTATAGCTTAATTTCCGTGATATAGGATCGTTTAGGGAAAGATTTAGCATTAAACGAGAATCGAAAACGAATTCGCTGAAACTGCGCTTCTTCACGCAGCGCTAAGGACTCCTTAGACCATACTTTGATATTTTGACAGTTTTAGTCCCTGAAAGTTATAAAAATATAAACTAAATTAAAAACAATTAATTACTAATAAATGCATAATTTTATTGATACGAAAGATCCGAATTACATTCCCGAATCGGGTAAACAAATACGAAAAATCCGAGATGATACAAAAGTCTCCGAAAAGATATAGCTTGTGTCTAATGGTATGCTTTGATGGGGTAAAACAAATATTTGGATGCCGCTAAGGAACAAATGATACTAATTTGAATTTTATTAACCCATCAAACAAGTTTTGTTAGTCTTATAGATGCATGAAACATAACACATAACAGTTGTGGATCTTATGGAATTTGTTTATGAGAGGAGCTAGCTGAATTATCGCATGAAGATAATACAACATTACAAGGCATAAAGAGACGCACATTAAAAATCAAGTGACAAATAATTGGCTACACATTTTTTTAGCAACTTTCGTAGAAGATCAAAATCTATCATTTAAGGATATACAAACGAGAGGGAGTATTATACGCTGCACTCTTTTTCCCTTAGCTATGATTTTGTCCAACAAGGTTTTCCTAACAAGGTTTTTAATGAGTCAACATCACCATGTGTATTAGAAGAATTATATACAACAATCATTTCATTATGTGGATAGTCAAGAGAGAGTGTTATGAATGAACCATAATGTGGTGACTCACCACATACATAACCTCCATCATTCATTATGATTGTATTAATGTTATACCCTTGTAAATAGTGGGTCTTGTTATTGTATTAGATAGGCATATGAATGAATAAGAACTTCTCATTTTCTCTCTAAGTTACATGCATAATTGATATAGCTAATAGGTAGTTGTTTTACAGCATACATTAAATTTAAAACATACATTAAGATTATAAAAAAAAAATCTAAATAAACATAAAAAAAAACTCCTGAACCTCCAAGTTGGACTTCAACTTCCCAATGCGCTTTGTTCGGGCAGCCTCTTGTTCGCCTAGCTCCACGTAGGCTATAAACGAAGCAATGAAGATACTTTAACGCCTCATTTATTAAATATCTATAAACACTCAAGTTAGTTTCGCGTTCGATTTCCATTTTCCACACAATCTTAAAACACACAAAAAAATTTTCTCTTCAAACGACCACTTTCAAACATCTATTTAAAGAAACTATCATCTACGTGATCTCGAGATTTTAATAACGTAAGCGTTATTTTATTCTCACCCCAGTACCTAGTTAATTAGCAAACAATAATAAAACAAATGTTTAAAGAAGGACGAGTGAATTAAATGAGTAATCCAAATCCGTTGAGCGCTCGTCCTCCCATGAATCATGGAATCTTAAACCATTCAAGTTCAATATCGTATTCCGCCAATGGATCATCTACGTATTCCTCTCTAGGGTCAGTGCAATATTCGTCCTCTAACTTGGGGACGTGCTCGTCCCAAACTTGAAGTTGTTCAAAGACTTGATCAAAGTCCGAGGTTCCACTCTTTATCGATCATGTCAATGATTCATCAACGAGAGGTGACGAGTTTGTAGGGCGTACGGGTCAACAACAAGTGTTGGGTGGTTTGCTAAGCGTACTTGTATAACAAGGGGATGGCAGGTTAGCAAGGCATACAGGTGCAATTGGACGTTTCTGTTTGCGGAAGTGCATGATCAAAAATGGTAAACGGATACCTCCATCAGTATTTGAGATTGAATGTGTGTGTGTGGTGAGTTTGAGAGTGAAATGATTTGAGAAAAAAAGTGTGTAGGTTAATTTTGAGGGTGAAACTGTTTGAATGAGAGTGGGTGTAGGTTTTAGTAATAATTGATTAAAAAATTAAACATAGCCGTTGGTGAGGAACCACCCCCGTCCATGCTACGTCTGTGGTCCGGAACCTCCAAGCTAGAATCCAACTGGACAACGCGCTTCATTTGACTACCTCTTGTCTGTCTAGCTCCACGTCAGCTATGAGATGCTCTAATGCCTCATTTATCAAACACCCATAAACGCACCACGTTAGTTTTCACATTCGATTTCCGCACGATCTACTAACACACCAATTTTTTTTGTGTTCAATGCTACGCCCACTTTCAAACACCCATTTAAAGAAACTGTCATCTACATGCGCGATCTTGGGATTTCAGTAACTTAAACTCTATTTTCTTCTCACCCCAATACGCAGCTAATTAACAATCATACCTTGTGAAATCCAATTTATAATTTATAACGTAGGGTCTAGAAAAACTGCTTCTCGACCATCAACTCAAGAAAGAAAAATTATAGTATAAAATTGCAATTAGCATAAAGTATTTAAATTGCAAAAACTAGAAATAATAGTAAGATTTAGATACTGGTTAATATAAATAAAAGAATAACACAAGAAAACTTGAGAAAGTCAGCTATTGAATCTTACTAAGAACAAATTAAATAAGGGTATACCGCAAGTTTGTTTACCATCGTCTAATAAGAATTTACATAACCAAGCTTCTCATTATGATATGTATAAGCTTATTTGTTATACATTAGAGGTTGAAATATGAGATGCAAGTTCGTCACATATAAGTCATGTATGTAGACAGTGGATCAAGTGTTTCACATTATACATAAAATAATGTGTTACAGTGGGGTGAAATGTAAAATGTTGTTGTGGCGTGAGATAATGGAGATAAACTACTGGTTTATGCGATTTACTGTTCATGCAATTACTGTTCATGGGGGTACCGTTCACCGGCACTGTTCACCAGTACTGTTCACCCGACACTATTCACTCAAGAACACAAACTTCAGATATGAACGAAATCGAGTATATCTAAGGTCTAAAATTCTCCAAAAGTAGTGACAAAAACAAATCCAAGCTCAAATCAAACAAAAACTCGATCAAAATCCGAAGTGGAAGACCCGAAAACCCCAAAAAGTTGAGCCGAAGCTCTGATACCAATTCTAAGTCCAATTAATGGGATCTCACAACTTTACTCCGATCAATCATATTGTTAGTTAGAGGAAATCATTAACAACACTTGCATCTCGTATCTTGGTTTTGCAAACACAAAAGAAAGAAAGGATGAAGTTTTGTGGAGAGAGAAAGTGAAAAGCAAGTTGTTAGGAGATATGAGTGAAAGTGACCATTGGGTAAAAGTGACCCTTTTATAAGGTCCTAATTTTTCCTAGTTTTCATTTCATGGACCCAAGTGGACTTACCCAATGGGCTTTTACCGTACAAAATAAACATACTGAGTACGTAAAAACCGAATATAAGCAAACCGAAATACATACACAATCCTAACAATAATATAGAATATTAGCCCTACGCTTCACATGTTCAACGCGCTTCGCTTAGTCGCCTCTTGTCTGCCTAGTTCCACGTTAGCTACGTTCGGAGCCTTGAACCAATACCTCGTCTATCAAATACCCATAAATGTATCATGCTAGTTTTTAAATTCTATTTCCACGCGATCTTCAAACACACTGATTTTTCTTCTTTAATTCGGCGCACACTTTGAAACACCTATTTAAATAAACTAACATCAACTGATCTTAAAATTTCAATAAACTTAAATTGTCTATTCTCCCCAGCACCTAACATTAACAAACCATCATACCTTATGAAATCTAATTTATAACCCTGATCACAGGAGCTAGAAAATCTGCTTCTAGACCACTGCCTTAAAGAAAGAAAAATTACAGTATGAAAATGCAAATACCGTGAAGTAGTTGATTAAACGAAAAGAATACTAGAAATAATAATTAAGATTTAGATACTCGTTAATATAAATCAAACAATAATACAACGTATTGCACAAAAAGATAACTTGGGTCACTCAATTGTTGAATCTTACTAAGAACAAAATAAGGAAACACCACAAGTTTGTTTACCATCATCTAACTAGAATTTACATAACCAAGCTTCTGATTACAATATGTCTAAGGCTATTCGTTATTATTGTGTAAAACATGAGAGTGAGTTTGCTACGTATGTTTCACTTATGTGTCACTTAGGTAGTAGGAGGTTTTCACAGTATACATTAAAAATTATGTTTTATGATGGGTAAAATGTAAAATATTGTTGGTGGATGAGGTGGAGATAAATTGTCGGTTTATTTTTTTACAAATAGTTAAAAAAAAAGCATACTAGCCCCTCATGCCCACTATACCATTCATCCCACCACCCCCACTGTTACGGACTGAAACCATTGCAAGGTATGGGACTTGTCCCACATTGGTTGTATGGGCAACTGATGTGGGGTTTAGAAGCCAAATGGGTTCCCTCACCTATCAGACTAGTCTTTTGGGTTAAGTTCTTCTATTTGATTTGTAACATTGGTATCAGAGCCAACCTCGGAGTGGTGGCCTGGAGGAAGCCAGCCGTGACCAACATGGTCGTGACCAACGAGGACTCGGAGTGGTGGCCCACGGAGTGGTGGTCTGGAGTGAGCCAGCCGTGACCAACGTGGCCGTGACCAACGAGGATGTTGGCCCTTAAGGAGGGTGTATTGTTACGGACTGAAACCATTGCAAGGTATGGGAATTGTCCCACATTAGTTGTATGGGCAACTGATGTGGGGTTTATAAGCCAAATGAGTTCCCTCACCTATCAGACTAGTCTTTTGGGTTGAGTTCTTCTATTTGGTTTGTAACACCCACGCACCTGCGATCGTCGTGTGCCCATAGCGCTGCTAATGTGCAGCTAGCCTGCCTCCTCTACGCTCTGCATATCACATGCATGCCCTAAGTTGGATTGCATATCACATGCATGCCCTAAGTTGGATTGGGAGACACGATGCTTGACCTATGAGAAGCATATTCTAGCCATTAGTAACTTAACCTAGTTTTTATTTTATGAAATCACCAACTAATACAAGTATCTAGAAGATTATCGTAATTAATATATGAGCTTATAATGTGATTAGTGATTTATGAGGGGAATGTTCATATACATTTTAATTTTAACATGAGAACGTAGGAAACAATACCAATTTATAAAAAAATGAAAACGTAAGAAACAATACCAACTACAATACCAATCTACATAAACAATGAATTATAATAACAAAGAAAAAACCTAAAAATTACAACAAAAGAATCAAAATCAAGAACAAAATAATAACAGCAAATACCAGCAAATTCTTATAACAGCAAAAGAAAAATCTAATAATAACAAAATATAAATCAGCAAATACTTATAGTGTCTTATAATCGAAAATTAGTAACTACGAAAAAAAAAGCATAACAGCAAACACCTATAAAAATAACAGCAAATTGGTTCTCACTGTTTTCATGTTAAGAATAAAATGTATCTGATCTTGTTTCTAATCTATGATACCAACTTCAATCCATGTAACGTTTTTCTTTTTAAAGATATTTCCCAAACCTGAATGTGTATTTTATTTCTCATTTTTAGTGTGAATATTTTGCATTTTGATAGTATATTTCAAGTTTGAAATTTTAAAGTAAACTAATACTATTTAAGTTTTATCTGTTACCAGTGTTGTAGTAATTACTAGTCGCTAGTTTGGCAGTAAGATGGAGACTAGCGATCTCTTAATTGAGATCAATGGAGATTAACGGGTATTAGTCGGCCATTAACCGTAGTGGTTAATCAGCGCCTAGCCAGAAGTTTTACAACCATGACTACTACACACTAGGAACAACTTAAAAATAGTATACTTGATATGAATAGAAAAGATATATATCATGAGAGACGAAATTGCTAAAATATTTAAGATGATATTCAAATAACATTTTATTTATAAAAAGTTACTGAAACATAAAAAGTAACATTTAAAGGAAAGTAAACATAAAAAACGGAGGGTGATCAATATGACAGACCCAACATAGGAAGTAGTTCAACTTTTATGCAGTGTTTTGAAACCCGGCCTGTCAGATCGGTCTGACCGGGACCCGGTCCCTATACTGGGCCGGTCAGTGTATTTGAGACGTTTCTGAATACCCGTTTGAGTTTTGCGGGTGGCGGTCGGCCTGCACCGGTCGGCTCGGTTGAACCAGCGGGTGACCCGGCGAAACCCATTTTTTATTAAATCCAAAATGAAATGTGTATGCTGGGATTCGAACTTGGGTCATTTCAGAGATAGAAACTTTAATAATTACCCCATGAGACAATCAATCAAGATTCATTGATGTCTCTATTGATCAAATATAAGTCATATATAGGCAGTGGATAAAGCCTCATGAAATATGAGATACAAGTTCGTCGTATAGGCAATGGATAAAGTGTTTCACATTATAATTTTAAAAATATTATAATGAAGTGAAATGTAAAATGTGGTTGTGGGGTGAGGTACTAGAGATAAACTATTGGTTTATGCAAATCACTGTTCATGCGATTCACTGTTCATGTGAATCACTGTTCATGCGATTACTATTCATGGGGTACTGTTCACTAGTATTGTTCACTGATACTGTTCACCCCGACACTATTCACTCAAGAACACAAACTTTAGATCTGAATGAAATCAAACAAATCTAAGGTCCAAAATTCTTCAAAAGTAGTGACAAAAACACATCCAAGCTCAAATCCAACAAAAACTCAATCAAAATCCGAAATGAAGTACCCAAAAACCCTAAAAAGTTGAGCTGATGCTCTGATATCAATTCTAAGTCCTATTAACAGAATCTCACAACTTTATTCGGATTAATCCGTGTTGTTAGTTAGCAGAAATCACTAACAACACTTGGATCTCGTATCTTAGTTTTGCAAACACAAAAGAAAGAAAAGATGAAGTTTTGTGGAGAGAAAAAGTGTAAAGTAAGTTGTTATGAGAAATGGGTGAAAGTGACCCTTTTATAGGGTCCCTATTTCTCCTAGGTTTTCATTTCATTGGCCCAAGTGGACTTACCCAGTGGGATTTTACTATACAAAATAAACGTACTGAGTACGTAAAAACTGACTATAAGCAAACCGAAAGACACACAATCTAGTAATAATATAAAATATTAGCTATACACTTCACATGTTCAACGCGCTTCGCTCAGTTGCCTCTTGTCTGCCTAGCTCCATGCCAGCTATGCTCAGAGCCTTGAACCAATGCCTCGTCAATCAAATACCAATAAATGTATCACGTTAGTTTTTAGATTCTATTTCCACGCGATCTTCAAACACACCAATTTTTTGTATTTAATGCTACGCACACTTTGAAACACCTATTTAAATAAACTAAGATGCATCTACTGATCTTGAAATTTCAATAACTTAAGCAATATTTTCTATTCTCCCCAACACCTAACATTAACAAACCATCGTGAAATCTTATTTATAACTCAGGGTTTTTAATGCAGGAGCATCCCTTAATTTAAATTATGATTTTTATTATCTTTTAATATTTTGTGTTTATCTCATTTCTATGTTTATCTCTTTTCTTTGTTTAGTATAAACAGGGTTATGGTTGTTTATTTCTTTAGTTTTTGATTAAGTTTATTATTATAAGAACATTGTTCTTGGAACTTCGGTTCAATTTATCGTCTTTGATTAATCATGAGTCTCTCGAGCTATTGATCGCTTCCGAAACTGCATCAGTTGGTATCAGAGTTTTTGGTTCTCAAATGGCTCGACATGAACGTGAATACTTGTTTGCTCGTAGATTCGCCGACAGAGGCAACGACACGAGTGTTTTCTATTCATGTGCTCGTGGAGAAGATCGACGTCTTATTCGTAGAGTCGCCGACTGAGGCAGTGGTGGAGTCTATTCCGACCCACGGGATCTTAAAAAGATCAAACGACTCTGACAACGAGTCCGCGATCTTGAAGAGATCGAACGGCTCCGAAAACGAGTCCGCGATCTCGAGTTACAACAGGAGATATGCAAAACGGAAACCGAGTCAAGCACCGTCGTCTGGGACGAAGGTGGTGACGGAGAGCAGCAGCGTTTAGCCGTCATCCATACCTATTCTTTGAACCAATCTATCCGGAGGGTGTGTCGGAAGACGGACCGAAATTCGATTCAGATGGGTTTGAACCTGATGAGGAAGAATGTGTGTTCGTGCAAAAGATTCTTGACGGAAGTATTGTTCAAGAGGGAAAAAAGGAAGCACAAGGATATGATGAAGATGGTGGTTTTGCGGTGGTCACTGGTGGCGAGGTGTTGACTAACGGTGGCGAGGAATTGGTTGGGGGTGTTGACTTGGTTTTGGAAGTTCCATTCCATATGCCGACAATCATGGAACAAAAAAAAATGCTAATGTGAATTATTTTATCAAATCTCCTGATCAAAATCAAAAGAAGATTGATATTACCATGTTTATGAATATGTCGGTGGATTTTTTAAATCAGCCTACACTTTTGGTTAATACTCCGCTGCCGAGTGATAATGGTAGGCTCTCAAGAAAGGGTGGGCCAAATGATAAAAATGATGTGAGAGTAAATGGTGGTGGTGGTTTTCTTTTGATGAACGAAACTCATATAGGTTATGTATGGGGTGCAACAATGTTGAATAAATGCTTATTTCCAAACATTTTTAATGGTTATATAGATAAGGAAAACAGTTCACCCAATGCTCCATTCGACCCAGGTGGTACCGTTCCAAAGTCGAGCGACACAACACACAAAATTCAGGTTTTTAGACTGGTAATCATAATAAAACGGTATCTAGTTGATGTTCCATTTGATCAGAGTGGCTTTGGTTTGAAGGCAAAACTCGAGGACAAGTTTTATTCGAAGACGGGGAGTATGATGCAAGAGCATCCGTTAATTTAAATTATGATTTTTATTATCTTTTAATATTTTGTGTTTATCTCGTTTCCGTATTTATCTCTTTTCTTTGTTTAGTATAAACAGGGTTATGGTTGTTTATTTCTTTAGTTTTTGATTAAGTTTGTTATTATAAGAACATTGTTCTTGGAACTTTGGTTCAATTTATCGTCTTTGATTAATCATGAGTCTCTCGAGCCATTAATCGCTTCCGAAACTGCATCAGTTTTTTTATCTTAGGAGCTAGAAAAACTGCTTCTAGACCACCGCCTTAAAGAAAGAAAAGTTACATTATAAAAATGCTAATACCGTGAAGTAGTTGATTAAAATGAAAAGAAAACTAGAAATAATAATTATAATTTAGATACCCGTTAATATTAATCAAACAATAACACAACGTAATTTACAAGAAGATAACTTGGGTCACTCGATTATTGAATCTTACCAAGAACAAAATAAGGAAACATCACAAGTTTGTTTTACCATCATCTAACTAGAATTTACATAACCAAGCTTGTGATTACAATATGTCTAAGACTATGTGTTATTATTGTGTGAAACATGAGATGTTGAGTTTGCTACATATGTGTCACTTACGTGTCACTTAGGCAGTGGGGGTTTTCACAGTATACGCTAAAAAACATGAGTTGTGATGGGTAAAATGTAAAATATGGTTGGTGGGTGAGATGGAGATAAATTGTTGGTTTAATTTTTTTTACAAATAGTTAAAAAAAAATCAGCACATTAGCCCCTCACGCCCACTATACCATTCATGCCACTGCCCCACGCACCTACCATCATCGTGTGCCCACATCGCTGCTAATGTGCCGCTACCCTGCCTCCTCTACGCCTGCATATCACATGCATGCCCTAAGTTGGATTGGGAGACGACGCTTGATCTGTGAGAAGCATATTCTAGCTATTAGTAGCCTAACCTAGTTTTTAGTTTATGAAATCACTAACTAATACAAGTATCTAAAAGATTATCATAATTAATATATGACCTTATAATGTGATTAGTGATTTATGATACCAACTTCAATCCATGTAACGTTTTTTCTTTTTAAAGATATTTCCCAAAGCTGAACGTGTATTTTATTTCTCATTTTTAGTATGAATATTTTGCATTTTGATAGTATATTTCAATTTTGAAATTTTAAGTAAACCAATACTATTTAAGTTTTATCTATTACCAGTGTTGTAGTAATCACTAGTCGTTATTTTGACGGTGAGATGGAGGCTAACGATTAATTAGGATCAGTGGAGATTAACGGGTATTAGTCGGCCATTAATCAAAGTGGTTTATCAGCGCCTAGCTAGAAGTTTTACAACAATGACTACTACATACTAGTAACAATTTAAAAATTGTATAATTGATAAATAGAAAAGTTATATCAGGAGAGGTGGAAATGCTAAAACATTCAAGATTATATTCAAATCTATTTATTCTAATAAAGTAAAATAAATGTAGACACTTGTCATGTTTTGGTTAATTCTTATAATTTTTTTCCCTTCAAAACTAATATACTATAATATATGTAATAAATCAATAATTATTCACTTTCCTTTTACACTATATTTATATAATATCTATATATTTTTATAAATATAAATATTAACATATTATGTTACTATATATTTCAAAATACTTGGTGAATTCCAAAAATCAACAACAAATCATGTTTCTCAAATGAAAATTGTTTCGAGTTTTTTTTTGGAAGTTAAATTTGATTTTATGGGTCAAAAGTTGGTAAATAGATTGTTTTGTACAAGTTACCTACATTTAGGTCAAAATTTGTTACGGTTCAAAAATGAAAATTTTGAGTATTCTTAAAAGTTTGAAAATGCAAAATAGATTTATCGTCAAATTTGTTATGGGTTCAAATTGTTGACTTTAAAATGTCAAAAGTATGAAAGTTATAATTTTAACATGATTCGGGTTTTAAGTTTATTTTAAGGGCATTTTTTGAAATAATCAAAAGGTTTGGGATTTGACAAATTGACTATTTTTCCCTCAACTATTAAAATTTAAGAAAAGATTGCGAACACTTTCAACATGCAACCTCCATGCCTATCAATGCTTCTAACTTTTATCAAATTTAAAATATTTATGTCAACATGAATTCCTTCAATGGTGATCAAAATGTTGTATGGAAGCATGTCATGCAAAACTATGCTCAAATGAAACAAAATATTCACAAAATTGAATGGGTTAACATGTTATGTTATTTTTTATGTTGTCATTATGACAAATTCGAGAAGCCCTTTGAAAGTTATCAAAAATCTTTTTATGTTGTAGCTCAGAAAAACATAGTTCTTGAAGAATATCCATTGCTACAATTTAATATCCTAATTTTCTTTGGTGGGTGGTAAATTGATAAATATATCAATAAAGGTAATGCCTTTTTTGTATTTAGGCTGAGTGATTAGAACTAATATCGTATGAAAAGTCTTATTTTCAAAATTGGTTCTTAACCAAAATTTCTTTCAATTATACATATATGACACCGAGAATGAATTTTTCAATAGAAAGAAGCATTATCGGGTACGATTTTACAAGACATTTTTTTATTAAGTTCATTTAAAAAAATCATTTTGTGATATAAATAAAATCAATTTATGTACACATTGTATAGATACAAGCATAGATTAATACATTTTTTTTTTCATATACGTTATGTAATTATTTGTTTTACTTATAATTTTATAATTTGAATTATCCGTGTGTGACACAGGCTCTAAAACTAGTAACATAATATTTATAAAACGACACTGAAACATAAAAGCCAACATTTAAAAGAAACTAAACATACATAAAACGGAGGGTGATCAATATGACAGACCCAAAATAGGAAGCAGTTCAACTTTTATGGAAAAAAGTGATTTGGCAAAATCATAATTGGGTTGTCAACAAACGGAGGCATCTCAAACCAAGGACCAAAACCGAGATTTTGTTCAGATTGTTCATCCAATCTGTGAACTCCATGGCCTAATGTGATTAGTGATTTATAATACCAAATTAAATCCATGTAAGTTTCTTTTGGAATATATTTCACAATAACCTAAATTTGTATTTGATTTCTGGTATGAATAATTTGCGTTATGATAGCATATTTCAAGTTTGAAATTTAAAAAGAAATGCATGCTTTTATGTTCTATTTACTATAGGAACACATGAAATTATATAATTGATACGAATATAAAAGATACATTGCTTGAGAAACGGGATTGCTAAAGCATTCAAGCTGATATTCAAATAACATAATACTTATAATAAGTTATGAAAGACATATAAAAACCAACATTAAAAGCAAAGGAAACATGAGGATGACAAATATGGCAGACCCAAAATAGGAAGATAGTTTAACTTTTATGGGAAAAAGTGATTTGGCCAAATCATATTAGGGTTGTCAACAAACGGAGGCATCTCATACCCAGGACCAAACCATAGGTCTTTTCCCCAAGGACCTTGCCATCATGTCATTAGCAGTATTTGAACTACTACTGCCAACATTAACTTGCGGTAGTGGAGGCGGAGGGGCGACTACAGCTTTACCTTTCTTAAGAGACTCAATCCGGCTTTCAATGTCTTTCATGGTTTGATCAACCACCCCATCCAACTCATGCAGCGTTAAGTTTGCAATCGTCCCATTTCCGGCCAAGCATTGGTGCATGACCTCAGTCATCTCCTTCCCCCTATTCTCCTTTATCAGCTTCTTGAGCTGCTCATTGACCTTGGCTATTCTTTGCTTGATGAAGCTCTCTTGATTCACCATCTTTTTGCTTTGCTGCATCTCTGGCATCCTCTTGAACTGCTGCAGCACGCGTTGGGCATCGCTATTGTTGGGCCATACCTCTGGCTGAGCTTCATATGGGCTATACATTATGGCACATGCATCAATGCCACATAATGTGCTCAACTCATCCATCTTCTTCATCAAACCCTTCTTCCTTTTCTTGTAGGTGGCTCTCCTTGCTGAGTCATTCATTATGAAAGCAAGATTTACTTTCTTCCTTGTCATGGCGAAGGAAGCAAACAATTGAAAGAAATATGGAAGTTGTGTGTGTGAGTTTCTTAGTTGCAATTGAGCATTGCTATATATACTAGAGGTGTCAGATATGACATGCTCATAGCATTAAAAACTATTAATATCGTAATTAATTCAAGGTAAGTTAGTCAAAAGTGAATAAATGACTAAATTTAATTTTGAGATCTTTTCAAATAAAAAAATTAATAAAAATTAGAGATTATTTTTTAAACAAAGCATTAAATTTGTTGATAATTAAAGATAAAAAAAAAAGTTACCTTTTAAATATATTACCAACTATGGTCGTTTTTCTATTCCAATATTTGTTTGATTTTTCATTGACATAAAACTTTATTAAAAGCTCATTCTAACATTTTGTGTATCCTCACACTTTTGAGGATTTAAATTCGCTATCACATCCATGAGCGATAAACACTGTACAACTAGAACACTAGGGAATGGGGTTATTATGTATAGTTAAAGAAAATATTAAATAGGAGGTTTTGAGTGGTTGAGCGGATTGACGATCGCAAGTGATGAGGGTTAATTTTAGGGAGGAAATTATCTCATAACCCTAGTATGTCAAGCTACCTACTTGTTTAAAAAGCGTCGGCTTAAAATTTAACCTATTGCAATTTGCAACCGTTACGACGATCACAATACAAACATCGCATCTTTGCCACCACAAAGATGGTTGAAGTTCAAATACCATATTTTTTCCACCAATTTACAATCGAAAACATACGGAAGCAAAAACTCTAACCACTTAGCTACTATATCAAGTAATCATGCTTAATTTGCATTTCCGTGGGTACTCGGTTGCTAAATTTGCTTCCGTTTTCATCGGTAACAAATTTGGGTGCAATCCGGTGTTTTTTTAGGGTTAATCTAAATTTTATTACATGTTTATAACGAATGTGACTTAGTCGTTCTAAAAATTTTTTTTGTTTATTTAATTTATCACCGTAAAGTACAGCATTATTTGGCCTCAAATTGTATTACTAATGCAAGTAGATTTGGTCCAAAATACACTGTGACATCCGCAAATCAGGTAAAAATTAAATGGATACATTTACTTCCCGTTTTTGATCATGTGGCCCTGCAAACCGGAGATGCTCAGCTAGACCCATACGCCCTACTAATCCGTCACCTCCTGCTGCTGAACATGTACATCTTATTTGAGATTGAATATGTGTGTGTTGAGTTTGAAAGTGAGTTGGTTTGAGATGAAAGTGTGCTGGTTGAGTTTGAGAGTTAACTTGTTTGAATAAAAGTGCGTATAGGTTTTAATAGTTGACATTTAAAAAAAATGTTAAACATAGTTCTTAGTGAGGGACAACCCATGTCCACACTTCGTCTGCTTCCCTAAACCTCCACGCTGCCAGACTTCAACTGTTCAACACGCTTCGTTTAGTTGCCTCTTCTCTGTCTAGCTTCACGTAAGCTACGTGAGGAACCTTGGACCAATGACTTATCTATCAAATACCCATTAATGCATGACGTTAGTTTCTAGATTCTATTTCCATATGATCTTCAAACACACTGATTTTTGTCTTTAATGTTACGCTCGCTTTGAAACAAATATTAAATAAACTAACGTCAACACGATCTTGAGATTACAATAATTTAAGCGTTATTTTCTTCGTTCCCCAACACCTAATTAATTAACAAGCCATCACACACCTTGTGAAATATAGTTTATAACGCGGGGTTCTCTATCACATGAGCTAGAAAAACTGCTTCTACCCCACAAGTTTGTTTACCATCATCTAACTAAATAAACCTACACTTCGTCTGCTGCCCCGTGAAATCCAATGTTGTGACCCAAGAACCTCAACTAGTAGAGCCGAAAGGTCTGATATCAGTTGTAGGTCCAAGATATAGGATCAAACAACGTGTTCTTGAATCAACCTCACTCGTGAGCTAGCGAAAATCACTCACGAAACCGAGATCTTGAATCTTGTGATCGGTTTATTACCGTAAATGAAAAGAAAAGATAAAGAGAAGAAAAGTTGGTAGAAAATGGATAGTGTTTTCCAAAAGTTATAGTGTGCATTCCCATACTTTCCTACTTATAGGAGAAGCATGGCATGCATATTCTTAATTATTTACGGCCCAATGGGATTAACAGTACATGGCCTCGGGCCCAAACACACATAAGAGACATACTAAAACATAAACTACAACCGACAACAAAATGAAATAATAAAAAAGACTAAACAACGTTATGGGATCCTACATTGGTAATGTAAATTCTAATTAGATGATGGTAAGTGGCGTAGAAGCAGTTATTCTAGCTCCTGTTATATAGAACCCCAGGTTATAAACTAGATTTCACAAGCCATGATGCCTTGTTAATTAATTAGGTGTTGGGGAGAGAAGAAAATAACGCTTAAGTTATTGAAATCTCAAGATCGTGTTGATGTTAGTTTATTTTAATATGTGTTTCAAAGTGGGCGTAACATTAAAGACAAAAAATCAGTGTGTTTGAAGATCGTGTGGAAATAGAATCTAGAAAATAACGGGATGCATTAATGGGTATTTGATAGATAAGGCATTGGTCCAAGGCTTTGCACGTAGCTTACGTGAAGCTAGACAGACAAGAGGCAACTGAACAAAGCGTGTTGAACAGTTGAAGTCTAGAAGCGTGGAGGTTCAGGGCAGCAGACGAAGTGTGGACATGGGTACTTCCTCATTGTTTAACTTTTTTTTTAAATGTCAGCTATTAAAACCTATACGCACTCTTATTCAAACAAGTTAACTCTCAAACTCAACCAGCACACTTTCATCTCAAACCAACTCACTCTCAAACTCAACATACACATATTCAATCTCAAATATGATGTACATATTCAGCAGCAGGAGGTGGCGGATTAGTAGGGCGTATGGGTCTAACTGGACGTCTCCGGTTTGCAGGGCGCACATGATCAAAAACGGGAAGTAGAGGTATCCATTTTACCTGCTTTGCGGATGTCACGGTGTATTTTGGACCAAATCTACTTGCATAAATAATACAATTTGAGGCCAAATAATGCTGCATTTTACGGTGATAAATTAAATAAACAAAAAAATATTTTTTTTATAACGACTAAGTCACATTCCTTATAGTAATAATTTAAATAATATTTTACGCTTCTGGTCCCTGAACTTTTAAAGTTCTTTTAAAATAGATTTTAAATAAAGTTAGACAAATAACCCTTGTAATATCTATTGTTTCAAGAACAAATTGTAAAATATAGTTACACTTTCAACCTTGAACTTTGATATTGTTTTAAGACTAGAAATTTAAAATGAAATTTACAAATTGGATCCTGAACTTTGAAACGTAATAAGAATTAATAAAACTTGGATATTTATTATTATACCCGTATAGTTGCAAATCGTTTAATTAAAGACTTTAAAATCTCGGAAGTTCGTTAATTGAACAAAATGAAAAAGAAACAATCGAACGATAAATGTAAACCCTTGTGAGTATTAAATTAACGAAGAAGGTTAAACACGAATAAAATGAAACGACGAAACGGGTCGATTTAACAAATATGAATACAAGCCAAATATAAATAAAAATGACGAATACGTGCAACGAAACTTTTATATATATATACACACAAACACACACACACACACACACACACACTACAAGCAAACTGTCCTGACAGGACCACCCTATACCGACCACAACTGTGGTGGCTATAAAACACCTATACTGACCACATTTGGTTGATATAGGGTTTGACCATATTTCACTTATTACCAACCCTTTACCGACCACATGTGGTCAGGATAGATTTAGCGAGAATATCCATGTGAAAATGTATCCCTACCACATGTGGTCGAAAAAGTTAAATATATTTTATTTTTGAATTTTTTTAAATCCTTGACCATGTGAAAATGTTTTCACAACACCTATGTCGACCACATGTGGTCGGGATAGGGTTGGTAATATATATATTTTTATTTTATTAGTTATGAAGTGGCATGACGCAGTTTGGTAACCCTATACCGACCACATGTGTTCGGGATAGATTGCCTTTTATTTTAGTTTTCTTTTATTTTAAGTTAGCGGGAAAACTAAATAATTGGCGCCATCTAAAAGTATTTTCCCGACCACATGTGGTTGGGATAGGTTTTCTATTTTTAATTTGATTTTATTTTAAGCTAACTGGATCACCAAATTTTTGGGGCCATGTGAAAACCTTTTCCCGACCACATGTGGTCAGGATAGGTTGCTTGTTATTTTAATTTTGATTTTATTGTATCTTGAACTATAGATCGAAAGCAATAAACGAGATTGTTTTAGTAACTTCTATCCCACGACATATCATCAAGGTTTTTTTCATTTAGATTTTCTTTATATAAATTAAATAAAATGACAACGCTTTGGTTACCCGTTTCCCCGACAACATGTTGTCAAGAAAAGTTATTTTTGTATTTTTTAAATTTCTTTCTAGCAATTAAACTTAACGACAATGTTTCGTACCCACCTCTGTCATCCACTGTCACCATCCCCTCCCCCATCATCTTCATCATCACCACCAACACCTATTTTCCAGCGAGGAGTCCTATAAGCCTACACCAAAACCACTGCCATCCACTGTCACCATCCCCCCCCCCATATTCTCATCAGCACCAAAACCTTTTTTCCGGCGAGGGGTCCTATAAGCCTACACCACCACGATTTTTGCAACCACCAACACCTAAACCACTACCATGTTTGCAACTATCATAGTACGATCTTTCATAACAAGCAGCAATGCAACAACTAGTATCGACTTCGCCCATCAACAAGCGGTTTTAGATATGTTTGAGTGGCGGTGGCCCGGCGTTGATTTAGATTCAGCCGCATAGGGGAACAGGATCATCCTCGTCGGATAACACGCTGTCGTTCAGGGAGCCGCCTTCATTAGCCTATATACATCCGTCACACTTCGTTTACCCTCACAAATTTTAACAAAATTTGTCAAGAAAGATGGGTGATTTGTTTGATCTTAGTAGTCAGGTTAAGAAAATTGTGCAAAAACGTTCTTTCGGCTACGATACCAGTCGTCAATTGATCAAATCGAGTTAAACTAATTACACCATTCTACTCGTCTTTAAATTCCGAACAGAAAAGCCCTAAAGTTTTAATCACAATTTGTTGTTAACGAATACAATTTTTTATTTGAATGGTTTCTAGGGTTTATAATTTGGGGGCGTTTTAATAGTTTTAACTAAGAAGTTATACAAGTTGTGGCAGCAAAATAAAATGATTTGGATGCTATTGTGAGGCAGCGGTGTTAAATGGTAGATGGTGGTGTTAAATATGTAGGGTTGTTAGTATTTGGTGTTCCAGGTGATGGTGGCTATAGGTGGTGCGTGGTGGCGCCGTTCGGCAACAAGTGGCCGGTGATGGCTGTTTAGTTGGTGATGGTAGTGGTGCATGTTTTGATTTTGGATGAAGATAGGGTGGGTGGTGATGGTGGATTATTGTTGGAGAGAGAGTTTATATACATGTTTTGATATGTGTATGCGTGCATGTCGATGTATGTATGTATATGCATATGAATGCATATGTCTATGTATTGTGTATAACTATGTCATCTATATGAATGCTGCTTGATACGTGTATTGATAGGTCTTTGTTGATCAAACTTGCTAGATTTAGTTCTTCGTAAGGAGTCGGTCTAGGTTTGATTGGTTAATTTTGTCTATCGAATCAATAAAATATATTAAACCGCCTTTGATTTCCGCGTTGTAAGGTAGGATTTCATATAAAGGAACTAGTCCATAATTAATTAGGTGACCGTAAGGAAACTTGATTCTTAAAACTGGTGTGCATTAAAACTTATTGGAAATCCATAGATGTCTTCTTTATAAGTCAGGGGTCCTGTTTGGGTTTTCTTTTAAGCATCTATTTTACGATCCTAGTTCCATAACTAAATATTTTCCCGGTTAATTAACAACTGAAACTTAGGGGATTCTAGTCTAGGTAGTTTTTCATTATCATTTGATTTAATCAATAAACTCATGTGTCGTTTAATTTACTTGTTTTTATTAATTAGTTTTTAATAATAGTTTAAATTTAGTATTTTAATAAAACCCCCTTTAAAACAAGCAAATAAATAATTGAGTCTAATTAGCTAGTTTATGTAATTTAGAGAGTCTCGTGGGTTCGATATCCGGACTTACTTAGTTGTATTAGAGTCGAACGGTTCACTTGCGGGTCAGTAGTATAGCTAAGTTTAAGAGTCTAGAATTTATTACTTAGTGTCTAGATTAGCGCGTTTTCATATAACTACTTTTAGCACATCAGTTCTCAATCCCATCTCATCGGAACTAAACATGCACACAAACCACTTAATTGGACGGTCACTCGCCCTAGAGACAGTCACTTGCGTCATGGTCAGTATGTATGTAGTGTGCCCACTACAAATCATATATGTAAAGATCCAGACACATGTGTATTTTAGCCTAAGTGTTTCGTACTACCTTGTAGCAAAACGTTTTAGAGGATTTAAACCAACTCTCATGTAAATATTTTTATAACGCTTTACATATGGATAACCCCACCCTCCATAGTTTAAAAGAGTAAACATCTTTAAAAATAAACAGTACATAGACGCATTCACGTCGTAAAGAAACTTTAAACATATTCATGTTTAAAAAGGTTGAGCGTATTCACCTTTTGTTATATTCAACGTATCTCACTAATATTTGCTTGATCGTTACCTCTGACCTATAGTACTAGAATAATATTTTATAAATTACTAGATCTACAATCTAGTTTTAGACCTTTAGTCTATTTGCATAACCTTTACCTTGATATCCATTTCTTTTTTAAAACATAAGTTTAACATTTATACGTCACGTTTCTTTTTCATGAAGAAACATGTATATCAAATTTCTTTTTTTATAAGAAATATCTTTATGTAAAATAAAGAGTAATATTCCGTCTATAACTTCATATTATGAAAACTATAATTCACTTATTTATCTAATAAGGTATAGACTATACCCCCAACTAGGGTCTAAGCCATATATAATAAAATATCGGACAGAATCCCTACCTTGTATGGCTTGTCTATACGAAATGCTTAAGCCTGACGTTGGCAGCACTTCTACTTATTTTTGGGAAATTAAAAAAATAAACCGACAGAGGTTCTAATACTTGCACGTATTTCAAGACAACAAACACTTCAGAACGTCAAGCACATATTTCGAGGTAATGTGGGTGTGAGTGGACGAATTGGACCTCATTCTAATGCCACCTATTTATAGGTTGAAATGTGCTCCTTCGCGTAGCGCGAAGCATTTCATTTTAGCCGTTCGCGTAGCACGAAGGACAAACTAACCGCCTTAGAATATTTTATTCCTTCGCGTATCGCGAAGTTTTATTGGATAGTCGTTCGCGTCTCGCGAAGGATAAAGGTAGATCCAGTGTATCATCTCTTAGACCTGCCGCGTGTCGCTACGTGGTGACACGAGTCAGCACCTGACAAGATTACTTCATGGCTACTTCGCGTAGCGTGAAGCTTTCTTACTTATTTCTTTTGCGTCGCGCGAAGGGACTCAGGTTTCAAAATTTTCATTTTTAGTCTTTGGACTTTAGTAGCTTGTCACGTCTTGATCTATCTTCCACAGTTCAAAAATACTAACATCAAAGCGCCGCATTGCGCCCATTGCCCGAGCCCGTGCAGCGTGCGCGTCGGGTGCTTCACACCCTCTGCTAGGATGTAAGGCCCGATCACCGGTAGCCCTACTTTCGTGTTGGATTTACTCATAAACACAGTTCTAAATATCAGAGTTAATTAAAACATTTACGCGGAATATAAAACTTTCATAAAACTTTACATAATTCATAACTTGTCTCAAAACATCATTTGTCTTTCAACATTAAAGCATTAAATTAAAACATCATAAGTCTTCAGATGCCAGATTCTTGTTCAGTGCCATGTGTCTCCTCAAGCGAGCTGCCTCATCCTACTCACCTGCGTGCATACTAAAAGTCAGCTACGCTGAGTGAGTTCTAGTTAATCATACAATACCATACAATACCTTATTACATACATACGTACTTAACCTCATAACTTTCTTTCATACACACATAAGTACTCATACCTTCATTCTTACTTACATACTTTCTTTCTTACTTACATACTTTCTTTACATTCATAATCATACGTTTTAAAGAGCCTTTCGCCCTATAACCTCACAGATATTATAAGGGTCTGGTCCCTAACATCACAGATATTATAAGGGTCTGGTCCCTAACATCACAGATATTATGAGGGTCTGGTCCCTATCCTCACAGATATTGTAAGGGTCTGGTCCCTAACATCACAGATATTATAAGGGTCTGGTCCCTAACATCACAGATATTATAAGGGTCTGGTCCCTAACATCACAGATATTATAAGGGTCTGGTCCCTAACATCACAGATATTATGAGGGTCTGGTCCCTATCCTCACAGATATTGTAAGGGTCTGGTCCCTAACATCACAGATATTATAAGGGTCTGGTCCCTAACATCACAGATATTATAAGGGTCTGGTCCCTAACATCACAGATATTATAAGGGTCTGGTCCCTAACATCACAGATATTATAAGGGTCTGGTCCCTTGTTTTCGAATATTAGTAGGGTTCGATTCCCTCTTCGTTACCATACAACCATACATCATACCTCGAGTATTATTAGGGCTCGGTACCCTTTTCGTAACCATACAACCATACAACCATCATTTCCTTCTTTTATTAACTTTATTACGTTCATACACATAAACATACATATCATACTTACCATATTTATAACGTTACAACCTGACAGTACGTGCAATATCCGAAGATCGTTCACGTACCATCAAGCAATCATTCATACATATCACATATATCACATATGGCATACACTTATCACTTATGATAAATGTATTAACAACACATCAAGTATGCACACAGCCCCGAAAACATAACAAGGAATGGGGCTAGAAACTCACCTGAACACGGTTACGTTCTCCGTTGATCGTAATCCCTTTCTTCAGATGTGCACGGCTGACTGTATAACAAGTATACATATCAATTTAACTATCACTACTTATAACACCTTTCTAGTCTTAATTACTACCCACAACGAACGGGGGTCCGGGGGCAGCGCCCCTGGCAGCGGGGTCTAGGGGCGGCAGCCCCTAGCAGGGTCCAAGGGGCAGAGCCCCTGGCTGGGGTCGAGCTGCCAGGTCAGCTTGGAAAAATTTTATTTTCGATAACTGCCTTAGCACATTTTCCATTAGGTTTTTAATTTATTTTCTAAACGAACTTCACTTCAGGCGAAGTTAAACCTCGGGCGAACTTGGCTTCAGGCGAAGTTAAACCTTAGGCGAACTTGGCTTCAGGCGAAGTTAAACCTTAGGCGAACTTGGCTTCAGGCGAAGTTATCCTTAGGCGAACTTGGCTTCAGGCGAAGTTATCCTTAGGCGAACTTGGTCGTAGGCGAAGTTATCCTTAGGCGAAGTTACGCTTGAAGGCGAAGTTACGCTTGAAGGCGAAGTTCATCAGGCGAACTTAATCTTGCAGGCGAAGTTATCGCGCTGCAGATCTGTTTGCCCATAAATCCTTCGTTTCTTAGCCAAATAACTCGATTTTGGTACCCACGGAATCGTATGATCGGCGCCTACAAATCCCAACCATCAAATCGGCCTAAAATCGACGTTTAGGGGTCCGATTTGGGCAGTTTGGGTTTCGGGTCCGGTTAACCCATCCAATCCTAACCATTTTCAGTAATATTAGCTTTGTTGGATTTGTTCTTACCTCACCAACTCAGATCTATCAACAAAATCTCGGGTCTTGGCTTCGAATCTTGATCGGTTAGAATGTGTGTGTTTTGAGTGTGTGAAGAAATAGATGTAAATGAATATATTTTTGGGATTTTGGGGGTATTTATATTCCTGAAATCCCATTCTCATTTAACCCATCTCAATTAATCCAAGTCCACAACCCACATCCATTACCCGACACTAACCCGACCCATACCAACTCCTATTCTATTATTTATTTCCTGATAATCCGGGTAAACTTTCTCTCTATTAGTAAGTAACATAATTAATATTACTTGGAAATTTCGGGATGTTACATAGGACTACTGAGAATGTTTGGCCACATAAGAATATTACTATGGAAACTTTCTTTCTTATAAAGAGCTTCCATTTTCTTCCATCTTTCCATGTGGGGTGAAGTTTCTTTATTTCCTTAACATGAGATGTTTTTATCTCATTTACCCATTATATATCTTATGAATATTCTTGGTCCTTCATCTTTATAAATTTGTCAAATTTGGACCGAAACTTTGAGGATGTTACACTATTTCATGTATGTTTGAGTTTTAGCAATTGAATATACGCTCACAAATTATATGCAAGCGACATTTTGATGTTTATTTGATTGGTAAAAATCATACGTTGGTAAAACTGGAGTATTGAAGGCTGGACATTGGTAAACCCGAGCGTTACGACAGCGAGTTGACACAAATTCTGTTAACATTATTAAAAAATTGAAACCTTTGTACCCATACTTGTAACTTTTAAACCTTAGTACTCAATCTTGTTACTTTAAAGAAACATCATGGACTAACTGTGTAATTGTGTTATAAAATTATCAATGTTTTAAAAACTGGTTTTTAATTTGTACTAGATCGTGCTAAAAATGGTATAACTGTTTGAACTGGGTTGTATCTGAAGGCTCAACTGGATGAAATAGTTTACCTTATAATTCATATAAATGCAACTTTAACTCAAAAAATAACCCAAAATCATATGACTCCATAATAAAATATAACCCAAAGGTTATCCACAAAAAAAATAATACAAAAGCACTCGATTTTCAAAAACAATCCAAATGTTTATCGTTTCAATGTTAATCGATAAGTTAAAAGTAATTTTAAAAACATATGAGCTGCAAAATATCAAAAATATCTTGGGCTTAACACCAATTTAACATAAAAAAAACCCACCGGTTCAATGCTATATCAAACCGCTCAAAAATAACTGGCTTAAAATACCGGCCTGATATGCGAAACTCGGTATTACCCGTTCTTAAAACACTGGAAATTATTATAAAATACAAAAACAACATAACCCGATAGTTATCCAGATCCACCACCGACTCATTGACTCGTTCTCCACTCGCATCAGCATCAACTCATATATCATCTTCTTCACATCCACCGATACAATCAACACCTCAAAAATGTTCGAATTCACAAGGATCAACACCAAGGACGAACGAGACGGTGACATCGAACAAGGATCAACAACTCTGTACCCTGGCCTCAGCCATGGCGAGAACATCCTTCGTTGGGGCTTCATCCGCAAGGTTTACGGCATTCTCGCCGCTCAGATGGTCCTGACCACCGCCGTATCGTTCATCACCGTTCTCTACGCTCCCATCAACGAACTCCTCCGTGGCAACTCTGGCCTCTTGCTCTTTCTCGTCTTCTTGCCGTTTATTCGTATGAATCAAACCCTAGATCTGAGACCTAGTTTATATAATATTATGGTTTGCTTATGAAGATATGAAATTAGTTTAGTTTTTGAAACCTAATTGACGTGGATCTAAGAGATTGGGTGTTATTTGGTTATTTGATCGTATGAAACCCTAGATCTGGTTATCTGCTGTTAATTTGCATAGAATATCGTGTGTTGAAATTTTTTTATCTGTTATTTTATTTTTGTTATTATTGTTTTTTAATATGTTCAATTGTGATTTGTAGATCTGTATGATTACTGGCCTATGAATGAGAATCAATTTGTTGATTATTGTTACTGTGGACCTCAGGGGCATATCTGTGGTTTAGATCCAAATTTGCATTAGGTATTTTTCTCATGGGTAAATTTTAGGGCTTCTTAAATATCGGATACCAATCAAGGATGATACTTGAGAATGTCAGTTGTCGTGGTGGATATTGCTTATTTTAATATCATGCGGAGTTTATATATATGGCAATTTATTTAACAATACTATCCTACCGTTAACAAATTAACCTTTTGCAACTTGCAAAAAACTAACAATTGGAACTTATTAAGACTTAAAATACTAACATTAAACACTAAAATTTCAGAATTAAGACTTAAAACACTGATATCGGAAATATCGGTGATCAGTCAAATACAGGTCAATATCACAGATAATATTGGGACCAATATTTTGCACCGATATTTTACCACGGGACCGATAACCGATATTTTTCCAAGAGACCAATTCTTAGTTTCAGACCAATAGGTCTTTAGTTTTGACTAGTTGACCATCGAACCAGATCGAATCAGGAAATTCTGTTTACTCTTATGTGGCATATGTGTATTATACCACAATCACATTTGATTTATTTGCTCCTGATAGTTTGAACTCCACATATTTCAATTATATGGAATGCCAATGTTGTATATAGAAGATTCATGAACGGATTGTATAATGAAATATGATTTTTTCTATTGGCACTTTGGATTGCTCAAGTATATAATGAAATGAGTTAATGACAAAAAATTTGTTGCAGTGTTGTGGCCGTTGCATGTGTACCAACAAAAGCATCCACTCAACTTGGTCTTCCTTGGACTGTTCACAGCATCTCTGAGTCTGACTGTAGGCGTAAGCTGTGCCAACACAGATGGTTCGTTATTTTCATCTTAATGCGCATAATACCTTATTTGTGTGAGCTGAAAACGAAACTCATCCCATATTAATCATACAGGAAAGATCGTGCTCGAGGCCTTGATTTTAACTTCAGCAGTGGTTTCATCTCTGACCGCATACACTTTCTGGGCATCAAAGAAGGGCAAGGACTTTAGCTTCCTAGGACCCATTTTGTTCACCAGCCTTGTTATTCTGCTAGTCACCAGTTTCATGCAGGTCCTCTCTCTCTCCCTCCCTCCGTCATACAGACACACTGCACCTTTTGAGTTTTTGAGTAATGCTGACTAGACTTGTTTGGACTTGCAGGTGTTCTTCCCTCTTGGACCAGCTACAAATGCCATTATTGGTGGATTTGGTGCGGTGTTGTTTTCTGGGTACATAATCTATGACACAGAAAACTTGATTAAGAGATTTACATACGATGAATACATCTGGGCTTCGGTCACTCTTTATCTTGACATATTAAACCTCTTCCTTTCGATCCTACGGATGCTGAGGCAAGGAGACAACTAGGCATCATGATGGATGTTAAGCTTGCTTTGCGGGAATAACTCCATGCGTGTTCATCATCTATCCTTTTTCTTTGTTTTTGTTGATCTATAAAAATACCGTGTGTTCGGGTGTGCAGAGCACATTATGACCAGAAATTTGTAAGTATGATAATCAAAGTGTTTGATGCTGTAATGATCTTAATTCTGTTACATTGCAAAGCTATGACTATGTGTAAATGTGAGTGCATTGTGGTCACCAGGTGGCTGGTGGGATGGAAACCAAGATAGGCGCTATTAGAGGTTTTAATCAGTTTATTGGGTTTTAATCTACTTAGATCTGTCAAATTGTGTCAAATAAGTTGAAACGAGTAAGTGAGGATTTACGGAGGAATTATATACGTTAAGAGCCAATTCTCTTCTGATTTAAGTTTATATAACGACGATCAAGTGGAAGGAGACGCAGATTCATATTGGTTAGAATGAATTGCTTTTTTATTTTGTTTTGAGATGCAGATTTAGAATTAATCAGATTCATATTGGTTAGAATGAATTGTAACACACTTTGTTTTGTGTCAAAATGTAAAATTAGCTTGATTTGAGATGAGTTTTGGGTCAAAATGTATAATGTAAAATTGACCGTAAAATAACTAAAAAAAGACACAATAGATCGTAAAATATAACACAATGCTGAATAAAATATAGCACAAAATCAAGAAAAAACGACACAGTGTCCCAAGGAAAAAAGACACAATCAATTACGAAAATGAATACCACAAAACACAATGATAAACAAAAAAATACAATGATCTTTTTCCTTCAATATTGCGTCTTTTTTTAGAACGAGGAAGACGGTGGAAAGATTTTTGTGTTTTTACTTTTTTATTTTTTTTATTAAATTTTGAGTTATAATTTTTTATTAATTTTTATATTTTTTTATGAAGTTTTGTTGTGTGACTATAAATCCTTATCAACTTTATCCTTTTTTATGTAATAACTTGACCCTCCCATCCAAAACTTAAGAGGGGTTAATTGAAAAAAAGTTTCCTCACTGCATAACGTATTGTTTTACGCTTTCCTAAACCCTAGTTATCGGTTTGTTCCAGATTTTTCGTTTAAAACTTGAGGCTTATTGTGGCTCACAAATAGATAACCAACTAGTTACGACCAAACTTTATTGTTACAGTCTATTCTAAAATACTAACATTTTAGGGGCTCGTATTGGATCATAAGTCATCTTGGCTCTTCAGGGGGTATAATGCCTGAGGGTCATATTATTTGTTAAATTTTTAGAATAGATTCAACATCATCATACTCGGTATACCCTACCATAGCTTTGCTTTAGTTAGGGATGTGCTGAGTGCAAGTATAGAATGAAAACACATTTGAGTTGTGAAAACCCTATGTAACATTGGTTTTTTTTTTCACATGTAATATATGTTGTTACATTTAATACAAAACATCAAAAAATAAAAAAAATGTTTTGCTATTTTTAACAATTTTTTTCTAATTTTTATATATGTTTTCATGAGAGAGAAAAAGTTATATTTATGTTTGCATTTTTTATTAACTTTAATTGTGGACCACAAAATTCAAACTTTAATTAAAAACATGTGGTTGAGAATGAGTTTCTAGAGTTTTCACAACTCAAGTGGATTTTTATTTTTACCTTACCCTATGTGTGTGTGTGTGTATCTATCTATTCTAATAAAGTAAAATAATTGTGAACACTTGTCATCTTTTGGTTAATTCTCATAATGCTTTTCCCTCCAAAACCAATATCTTAATTAATCCTAATATATGTAATAGATCAATAAATATTCGCTTTCCTTTTATACTTAATTTATATTATATCTATATATTTTTATAAAAATAAATATTAGCATATTATTTACTATGTATTAAAAAATACAGGGTGAAATCCAAAAATCAACAATAAATTATGTTTGTCAAAGATTGAAAAGAATTTTAATTTCAAATGTTATCATTAACATATTGTACTATGTATATTATGGAAGATTGTAAAGAAAAACAAAAGTTGAATATGCTTTCATTTTACAAAGTAATTTTTTAATCATTAAATTATAAATATACGCTTAAGAGCGTTGTATGGGAAGCATGTTATGCAAAACTATGCTCAAATGAAGCAAAATATTCACAAAATAGAATGAGTTAACACGCTATTTTTTATGTTGTTATTATGACAAAGTTAAGAAGTTTCCTGAAATTTAACAAAATCTATTTCATGGTGTAGCACAAAAAAACATAGTTTTTGAAGAGCATCTGTCGTTACAATTTAATGTTCTACTTTCCTTCGATGGGTGGTAGATTGATAAATATATCAACAAAGGTACCACTTATTCTGTATTTAGGCTGAGTGGTTAGAACTACTATTGTCTGATAAAAGTCTTATTCCCGAAATTGGTTAATAACCAAAATTCTTTCAATTATACATATGTGACACTGATAATGAAATTTTCAATAGAAAGAGCGTTATCGGGTACGTTTTTACACGCGTATTTTTTTTATTAAGTTTATTTAAAAAAATCATTTTGTGATATATATAAAATTAATTTATGTACAAATAGCAACAAGCATAGATGCAATACATTTTTTAATATAAGTGATGTAATTATTTGTTTTATTTGTAATTTTATAATGTAAATCATCCCGTAAGTAACAGAGGCTCTAAAGATAATATATATATATCGAAAACCAATTTTTTATCCTCTCACTAAAAACACTGTTGATAAAAATATCAATTTATGGGCCATACACGTGCATATAGTGTATGTTAAGTCTTCATTTTTACTACACAATTTTTTAACTTTCACCTGACACACTTCCCCACACAACTTTCTAACTCATCTTTATCTTCTCATCTCATCTCCTTTTCTTATTTCCATGTCGCCGGTATAATCATATTCATATGTCCGCGATACCATCTGTTGTTGCAGGATTCCGACTCGGAACCGTTGGTGGCAACGACGTGGTGGTTGTGAACGGTCTATGGTAGTGGTGTAGTGGCTAATTGGCCGTAGCCTTGTCCGGCTTCGTCTTTGCTGTATAAATAGTCGCTTGTGTATGCCTTTGACGGGTTTCGATTCGGCTTCTCCGGTACGACACCGTCGTAAACTACAGGCTTCTTCACCGGTTGTTTGACGACGCAAATGGTAGCGGGGGTGTTCCGTTGCCGGTGGTCGTTCGATTATGCTACCTTGATGTGGTGTGCTAACGGTCGGGTTCCGATGGCCGATTGTGTGGGTGACCAACGCTGTTGCCGGGTTCTGTTTCAAAACCCTAGGTAGCGGTGTTGGTGGCCTCTTACTGTTCTTTTTATGACGGTTTTGTTGTTAGCTGTTTATCCATGGATGGGGTACGTGTATCATTTATTGTTGCTGGTTTTTGTTATGAAAACCTAATCGGCGGCGATGGACGAAGAGGCCACCCATAGGGATGCCGTCGTCTATCATTACCGCGTTCTGATTTGAAATCCTTGGTAGCGATGAATTCGTGGTGGCAGTGGATGTTTGTGGTTGCCTATTGTGGTCTATATCTCATAGGCTGCTAATTGTTAGTCCATGTTTTGGTTGACTACAGCTATGATGATCATGTATCTGACGACGATAATCGATCTACTGTTGCCAGGTTTAGATTAGAAACCCTTCGTGGTGGTGGATTTGTGTCGACACAAGGGGGTTCAGCGTTGACTATTTTCTCTCAAGTACACACCTCCGTGGCGAAGCGTGGGTAAAAAAACTTGTTTGGAGGCTTATTTTATATATATATATATATATATATATATATATATATATATATATATATATATATATATATATATGCTAAGTATAAAATAAAAACTCACTTGAGTTATGAAAACTCTAGGAACCCATTCTCAACCACATGTTTTTAATTAATGTTTATGTTGGTGCATAAATGTCAGTAGTTCATAGTCTAGAGTCTGTAATCGAGTCTGTACTGTTATTTATGTTTTTGTTTATAAGCGAAGTTGTCAACAAGTTCGCCTAGGCGAACTTGTTGAACAAGCGAAGTTATGGACAACTTCGCCTGAACATATCAGGCGAAGTTGTCGTGTATATAAATACAAGCTTACGGCTTGGTTAATAAGTTGTTCGTGAGTTGGTGAATCAGTTAGTAGTTTAGTGAATCGAGTTTGTTCGGTAACGTGAGTCTGTAATAGTGATATCGTATCACGTGTTCGGTTATCAATATAACGTGTTCGTTTATCGTATCGTGTTGGTTTGATTTGCTTTCTACACTCGTAACGATCTACGCAAGGATTCCGCACCTGAGTAGACCGCGATATCTCGTGTGATCCGTCCAGGGAACCTACAATTGGTATCAGAGCGTTTGCTCAATTGTGTGGTTCGGGATATTCACGCGGGTGTAGAAATCGTCCCGTTTCGACTATTCGCGGGACGTGTTTTTGGTGTTTTTGATCATTCTTACCTCATACCATCGTGTTCAAGCCTTTACACCGTCAAAAACCTCGTTAAAATCCGATTTACAGATCTGCAGAAACTTCGTGTTCATCAGGCGAAGTTGCCGTCACTGTTCGTAGGGTTTCGGCGAAGATATAAGGTTAAGCGAAGTTATCCACAACTTCGCCTACCTTCTCAAGTTCGCCTAGTTCAAGCGAAGTTCTCTACAACTTCGCCTACCTCTTAAGTTCGCTTACCTCAAGCGAAGTTAAGAATCAGCGAAGTTAATCAGCGAAGTTATACAGCAGTGTTATAAGCGAAGTTCGTCAGCGAAGTTTTTCAGCGAAGTTCTCTACAACTTCGCCTACTTTAAGCGAAGTTATCCGTAACTTCGCCTTCAGTACTTTATCGAAAAAAAAAAAATTACTTTTCAGGTTTCTTACTTTTTGGAAAAGATGTCGTCGATCAACATCTCTGAGTTAGTGAAGATGGAAGTTTAAGCAGGGTCGGCTACCAAGGCCCCAAGATTGCTGAAGGGAACCGATTTCGTTGCATGGAAGGATCGGTTCATACAGTACGTCAAATACCAGGATGCGAAGATGTGGGTATGCATCCAGGATGGTTATATTCCACCAATTATGGAGTATGAAGGTCGTGACCAAATCAAGAAGTATAGTAAAATGGATGAAGAAGAGAAGAAGATGTATGAGGCTGAGAGCAAGGCTCATGCTGCTATTACCATGGCTCTTCCACATGAGATCCTTCATACTTTTAGGAAGTACACTTCAGCAAGGGAGCTTTGGGAAGCCCTTGAGAGCAGATTTGAAGGAAATGTAGGAATCTGGGCTTCAAAAATAAAACTGCTCAAGACCCAGTTCTCAGTCTTCAAGTATTTGAAGAATGAATCATTAGATGATATCATCACTCGATATTATCATCTGATGACTGAACTGAGCAACTATTCCATTTCTTACAGAGAAGAAGAGATAGTTGAGAAGCTTCTGGATGCTCTCCCACCAAAATGGGAGATGTACACTGTGCTGATGAGGGAAGACAAGGACTTTCCCACTTATGATCTCGAAACGACAGTCAACAAGCTCAGGACCTTTGAGCTTAACATGGTAAGAAAGGAGACATCTATGGATCAGGTTCAATATCCAAGTATGTATGGAGCTAAAGTCAACACTAGCTCAGGCTCAAAGACTGAATCGGCTGCTTACTACTCGAAGGGAGAGTCGGGCCCCAACTCATCACATGAGGGGCATGTGTCAGTTAACACAAATGGGGATGTTTGCTATGTAGCAGCTGGATCTAGTGGTTCTCAACCCCAGGCAAGCAAGAGTAGTTGCTCTTCAAGTGCTCCCAGCAACAACTACTCCAAGATGCCTATGAGTGTCAAGTCTGCTGAAGAGCAGTTTGGCCTCTATGCTTCTTTCATTGCTTCCTATGAGAACTATATTCAAGGGAAGATTGTTGATCCAGCTATGTTGGATGAAGATTACGATCAGATTGATGCTGACGATATGGAAGAAATGGATCTACAATGGCAGATGGCCATGATTGTAAGGAGGGTGAAGAGGTTTATGAATAAGACCGGTAGAAAGTTTGTCGGAGGAAGACCAGGGTTCGACAAGTCAAAGGTAAGGTGCTACAATTGTCAACAAAACGGTCACTTCGCAAAAGAATGTAGGAATGAGCGTGTAGAACGAAGTCAAGGAAAGTCTACACCGCATAATGAGGGAAGAAGAGATTACAGTGCCATGATTTCCAGAGGAGATGGTGAATATAACTGGAACCTGCTTTCTAAAGAATCTTTCGAGCAGGCAAATTTGGCAAAGGTTGAAACTGAAGAAAGTGAGAGGGCTACCAAAGAAGAAAAAGCTCTTATGGCAGATGACAATGACCAGCTCTCCGAGGTATGTTCTAAACCTATATGTTCAAAATGTGAGAACTTGTCTGAGCAACTAGCAACCATAACTGATCAGTATGTTAGGTTGGATGCTGAATTTAAAACCTTAAAAGAAGATCATCACTTTACTAAATCAAGAGAAAATAATTATAAAATTAAAATAAAAGCTTGTGAAAAAGATGTTAAAAGTTTAAAAACTAAACTTGCTGAAAAAATTGAAGTGATTGATTTAAGTTATGAGGTTTTGGAAGAAAAGACCAAACTAATTGCTGAGAGAGAAAAACAGATTGCTGACCACCAGGTGAAAGTGGTGGAACTGAATCGAAAACTGGAGCAGTTCAGAAATTCCTCTGCTATTCTTGATCACCTTGTTAGTGATCAAGGTTCCTCTACCAAGAGAGGAGGAATCGGTTATCATGAGGTTCCACCACCGTACAATCACAATTACACTTTTAACCCTAGTGTTCAGAAATCTATTGATTTTGAGGTTGCTCAGACAGTGCCAATTAAAGTAACTGTTAAAAAACCAAATGTTAGTGAAGGTGAAACAAGTTCGTCTGTTTCAAGTGTTGAAATTTCTGATCAAAGTCCAGTCTCGTCAGATTCGGATAAGTCATCCGAGTCTGGTAAGGCAAAAGAGGAGGTTGTGTTACCCAAGAGTGGAGAAAAAGATAAAATGAATAAAAAGAGTACTCCACTAAACCCGTACGTCCCACCTTATGTGAGACGAACGGGCAGTAATATAGCCTCGATATCTAAAACACCTGTTGATAAAAAGGTTGAGCATAGGTGTTGTTTTAGATGTAATCAATTAGGACATCTTGTTGCAAATTGCCCTCTGAAGCAGCGATTCAGAGGTGTAAGGCCTACTAAAGCTGAGAATAGACCTAATAGTAATTATCATGCTCCTAAAAATGAAAACCACTTAAAATTCAAAAATGTGAATAATTCAGGTTTTCATAGAAACAAATCTCAGTTTTACACTTCTAATAAACAAACCACAAGCTATAATTCTTTCAATTCTCAAAGGTTTGGAAGGCCTTACAATCAATCTTCAATGAGATATCCTAATGGGACTTACAGGAGTTACCGAGATACTAACTTTGGAAAGCAAAAGTTTGGGATGTATAGATTCAAGACCAATTCGTCTTGGGTCCCTAAATTCTAATCTTTTGCTTTGTTGTGCAAGAACAGTTGAACAGGGCTGCCAATAATCTTTGGGTTGTGGATAGCGGCTGTTCCCGGCACATGACGGGTAACAAATATTTGTTACACGATTTGAAACCTGTTCAAGGAGGGAGAGTAAGTTTTGCCGGAGAAAGTGGAGGCAATATTACTGGAAAGGGAACGGTGTCGAACGGAAAGATGACGTTGGAGAATGTCAACTTTGTAGAAGAACTGAAGCACAATCTGCTGAGTGTGTCGCAGATTTGTGATAAGGAGTACACCGTTCATTTTACAAAGAACGAGGCGATCGTGCTGAAACCGGGTTTTCAGATACCAGAGGAGTGGATTTTGATGAAGGCTCCTCGTGATAGGAATACGTACATTATGGATATGAGATCAACTGAAATGGCCACGGCAGAGTCATGCCTTTTGACAAAAGCGAGTGAAACAGAGTCCGAATTGTGGCATAGGAGAATGGGACACATTCATCTTCGGAAGATGAAGCACATTGTCAAGAATGGGCTTGTGCTGGGCGTTCCCTTGAAAAATTTCAATTTTGAAGATTAATGTATAGCATGCAAGAAAGGAAAGCAGCACAAGAAATCCCATCTCACCAAGAAAGTAAATTCAATTGCCAGTACTCTAGAATTGCTTCACATGGATCTCTTCGGTCCCGTGTATGCAAAAAGTCTAGGAGGTACTTCATACTGCTTGGTGATCACTGATGACTACTCACGATACTCGTGGGTATATTTCCTGAAATCAAAAGATGAAACGGCTCAGATGGTGAAGAATTTGATTACCAAAGTTGAGAACGTTATGGATAAAAGGGTTAAGTTCATCAGAAGTGACAATGGAACAGAGTTCAAGAATTTTGAGATGGAGATCTTCTGTCTTCAGAGATGGATTGAACACCAATACAGCGCTCCTTATACACCGCAACAGAATGGAGTGGCTGAAAGGAAGAACCGAACGTTAATTGAAGGAGCCAGAACTATGTTGGCTGATTCAAAGCTTCCTGTGGTGTTTTGGGCTGAAGCTGTTGCTACAGCCTGTTATGTTCTGAATAGAGTCTTAACTGTTAAAAGACTGGGTAAGACATGTTATGAGCTTATGCATGGAAGAAAGCCCAACTTGAGTGGTCTAGAACCATTCGGGTCCCCTTGTTCGATTTTGAAGACAAATTCTAAATTTGGTGAAGTAGCCGATGAAGGAATCTTAGTCGGTTATGTTGTTGGGACACCCAACAGACGTGTCTTCAATACATCGACAAGCAAGATTGAGGTGGTGTGTAACACAGATATCACAAGTTACCAACCGCCAAAACCAAGCAACGGACCTGCGGAGTTTTTCGACTATGTTAAACTTTTTAAGTCTTTTAACATACCGGATTTAGATATTTCTGAAGAAGAAGAAAGAGTTGCTACGAAGATGATCCTTGATGAGGAAGAAAATCTATTGCAAAGACAGCTGATTGATAGATGTCAACCTTCCTCATCAAATACTATCGATACCCCTGCTGCCTCAACTGAAGAAGAATTTATCAATCCTTTTCACTCTCAGCATGAAACAACCATTGACGAGCTCTCTTCTAACTTGGAAGACAATTTGCATGTCGGTTCTGTTCCGACCACGAGAATTCATAAAGATCACCCTTTGGAAAATGTGATTGGTGATGTGTCCTCTGGTGTACAAACAAGACGTAGCTTGGATGAGCACACCTGTGTTTACACAAGCATTAAAGAGACAGGAATAATCAACGAATACTTGTACACCTGCTTTATCAGCCAGATTGAACCGAAAAATTATCAAATGGCTTTAAAGGACAGCTCGTGGGTCGAAGCCATGCAAGAAGAGTTGGCTCAGTTCAAGAAAATGGAAGTTTGGGATTTGGTTGAAAAACCAAAGCATGTGCATGCGATTGGCACAAAATGGGTGTTTAAGTGCAAGAGAGATGAGAAAGGGATTATCATAAGAAACAAGGCGAGGCTAGTTGTGAAAGGATTCAATCAACAAGAGGGGATTGATTATAATGAAGTGTTCGCTCCTGTCGCAAGGTTGGAAGCCATTAGATTGTTTTTGGCGTTTGCTGCATATAAAAAGATGAAGGTATTTCAGTTGGACGTGAAGAGTGCTTTTTTGAATGGGAAAGTTGATGAGGTTGTGTATGTTGAGCAACCTCCGGGTTTTCCTGACCCAGATTTTCCAGACCATGTGTACAAGTTAAGCAAGGCATTGTATGGATTACATCAGGCACCTCGTGCCTGGTACTCAACTCTGTCAGACTACTTGCTTGAAAATGAGTTTGAAAGAGGTCAGATAGATAGCACGCTGTTTGTGAAGAGACAAGGAAGCGACTTCCTGCTAGTGCAAGTCTACGTGGATGACATTATTTTTGCTGCATCAAAAGTCTCCATGTGTCAAGATTTTGAGGCCGTCATGAAGAAAAGGTTTGAAATGAGTGCTATGGGTGAACTAACTTTCTTTTTAGGATTGCAGGTTGATCAAAAGAAGGATGGGATGTTCATTCACCAGACCAAGTATGTCCATGATGTGCTCAAACGATTCAAGATGGAGGACAGCACTCCATTCGACACTCCAATCTGCGTCAATCACAAATTGGGTGCTGAGTCAGACGGTGATGCAGATGTGGACCCAACTCAGTATCGGGCTATTATAGGTTCTTTAATGTACGTAACTGCTTCTAGGCCTGATATAATGTTTGCTGTTTGTCTTTGTGCTCGTTTTCAGGCAAACCCAAAGGAATCTCACATGAAAGGTGTGAAGAGGATCTTGCGGTATCTCAAGGGCAAACCGAAGCTGGGGTTGTGGTACCCGAGAGGAGGAGACTTGGAGCTAGTCGCCTACACAGACTCTGATTATGGTGGGTGCAATCAGAGTCGGAAGTCAACAACAGGAGGATGTCAGTTTCTTGGTGGCAGATTGGTGTCGTGGCAATGCAAGAAACAGACTTCGGTCGCAATTTCAACCTGTGAAGCAGAATACATGGCAGCATCCAACTGCTGCTCCCAGGTTCTTTGGATTCAACAACAGTTGCGCGACTATGGTCTGAATTTCTTACTTACTCCTATTTGCATTGATAACACAGCTGCTATCCCAGTAACTAACAATCCCGTGAAACATAGTAAAACTAAACATATTGACATACGTCATCATTTCATACGGGATTGTGCTGAGAAGAAACTGATAGTGCTTGAAAAGGTGGATACGCTTGATAATTTCGCTGATCTTTATACTAAAGCGTTTGATAAAACAAGATTTCAAAACCTTATCGAGCTAAATGGGATGATCAATCCCGAGTAACCATGCTTTTCTTGTAATATTTAATATAAAAAAAAGGGTCACTATCGCTTAAAAATATGTCGGTTACATCAGTTTGAAGGACTTGTCTTCGGACATGTTTTGGTCCTCATTTTCTACTTGTAAATTTTGAGGATATCCATTAACCAGATTACTGATTGTGACCGGGGCGGTTTATGATGAGTTTTCATTCTTTCGCTTAAAATTAGTCGATCATACTTAGTTATAAGGACAAATACTAGTATGTGGTCGGTCCAGCTGATCCATTGGATCTTCGGGAGAGCCGTTTACCTGAAGACTTTGTTTTGGTCGGGGCGATTAATGTTAAAATTTTGAAAAAAAAAGGGAAATGAAATTATTTTTCAAGTGTACTACTTCGTAAGAAGTACGTTTGCTATGTTAAACGAAAAATTGATCCAACCTTGGAAAATGATAGATATACTAACTTTGTGTGCTTAACTAGTGAAGTTATTAGGCTTAAAAGGCTTTAGGACAGTCATTGTATGTCATGGTAACTTTTTATGGTGCGTAAAAGTAGATGTGATACAACTAAAACTACTTGATTTTACGTGGAAACTCCTTACGAGTTCTGCATGTCTTCATATATATCTTTCCGAATGATAGGCAGAAAAGCGATTACCCAGTCATACACGAGCCCGTAAGTGTTCTGATTCCCGTGGAGATAGCGTTTCAAGAAACTGCAGTGATCCAGATTCGGGACTTGCAGTTGGTTACTACTCTGAAGTCTATGTAAAGTTTATCATAAAAAAAAAAAAAAAAAAAAAACTTATGAGTTATTGAAACATTTTAGAGTTCAACATATCAAGACTTCTTAATCATGGAGTAAGAAAGAGAACGGGAAGGAGATGAAGAGTAATTACAAACTTAATCAGACACTAAGGGTCGAAGTCAATTCGGGGTGACTTGGGGAAAGCCAAATACGCTTTGAGAATAGATAGGAGGCATCATAATCTCTGAGTTGTTGCCCACTTAAATTTTGAGGCATAATTGAACCTAACTCGTATCACAGAAACGATGAAAACCATCTTAAGTATATTACCTGCTTACACCCTGTTTCCTTATGTCATAATACAGCTAAACACGGATCTATGTGACAGTCACATACTTAGTATGATTCCTGTTCGGATCTTTTTTAAAACGTAGCAGTCCCTATCGAGACTGAAATTTGATCCCTTATACTTAAATTGTTTAAAGTTTTCTTTTTCTGTAGTTGTATTTGTTTATAACGGGTTACTTGGACTTGAACGTGTCATTTAGTTCTTAAAGGAAAGTTTTATAACTTAATTGGAAAACTGTTAAACTTATAGGGTTAAATTTTGTAAATATATAGGCGATGTTGTTGAACAGGCGAAGTTGTGGATAACTTCGCCTAGGCGAAGTTATCCGTAACTTCGCCTGTATAACTTCGCCCCTATATAAGGATTTTCAAGGGTCAAACAGTTCATTATTTGAAATTACAGCGAACTTATCCTCGTAAACCACAGCGAACTTACTCCGATATTCCGGCGAACTTGTCGTTTTTCCGATTTCTAGTTCTTTTTCTCAGTTTCCGTTACGTTTCAAGGTTCGTGATGCCAATACAATGTATAATCTTTGTTCTTCCATGAAAATCAGTGTTCGTTTCGACCCGATTATGAACCTCGACCGTCGGACACTCAAATCGGACTTTCAAAACTTGTTTTACGTGTTCATGTACAACCTGGTCGTTTAGTTATCATTAATATCATGTGTTTGAGCCTCCTAAATCGTCAAATTTAATCGAAACACCGGTTTTCCGGATTTCGATTAACCTTACTGTCGCCATTTCAGATTCAGGCGAAGTTAAGGTCTAGGCGAAGTTATCCGTAACTTCGCCTGGAGCTTAAATTCGCCTGAGGCGAAGTTATCCGTAACTTCGCCTAATGCTCAACTTTGCTTGAAGCTTAAATTCGCCTGAGGCGATGTTGTGGTGAGGCGAACTTAAAGATGAAGCGAAGTTGTTTCCAACTTCGCCCCGACTTTAACTTCGCCTGGATCCTTTTAACTTAACAATTATTAGACGAACTTAAAGATGAAGCGAAGTTGTTCCCAACTTCGCCCCAACTTTAACTTCGCCTATACAGTTTTTATCACAACTTCGCTCATGGTAACAAGCGAACTTGTGTTATGTCTTAATGTTTATCTAACTTGGTTCGTTTGTTGCAGAGATGGCTGCTGTTGCCGGTGCTGGAGGTGCTGGAGGAGATGACGGAGGAGATAATCAGAGGCAATTCTTCCCGGGTCACAACATGTTCATCACCTTAGACCCGGAAGCGAGTGGTGTGGAGGATTATCGCGAGATAATCACATTCCTCCTACGCTCGAGGATATTCCACGCAATCACGACGACACTGCCGATATCCTTACCCAATATCGAGGACTTCTGGCAGACGGTGGAGTACGATTGTCGTGTTGAGCCCCGGGTCATGAGAGCAACAGTAAATAATCAAGAAGTTCAGTTCTCATCTGAACAAATTCGGGTGGCGTTACGCTTTGGAGAGGAGACTCGGAACGACCCTACGGAGTTTGTGGCTCCGTTTCGTGATGGAGCATTTCTAAGAATGGGCTATTCTGGTCCATTGGGCGATACCCAGAGACGGAAGGGGTTCCTGCTCGATCAGTGGCGCTTCCTCATACACGTTATGATAGTATGCATGTCTGGGAGGAAGGCGGGCACTGACGGTATGGGTGCGACCATGCAGTCCGCAATGACTGCTCTGACCTATAACAAACGTTATAGTTTCAGTCAGATGGTCTTTTACGAGATCGACAGACAGAGGAGGGCGATGGCTCGTGAGCGGTTCATAATGTATCCAAGATTCATACAGATGATCTTGAACCATGTGGCTCCGAATTTGCCTCAACGACGCCCGATAAGATACGTGGAGAATGTGAGCAAACGTATCTTTGCTCAATGCCGTACTTCGAGTGCGAGGAGCAAGCCTGAACGTCGTCCAAGGCATACTCCACTCTTCGGGTACTTGATAAACCCGGGGTATGTGCCAGCTCGGGGGGACGAGTTCAGAGACCCTCAACCACAACAGGCAGGAGCAACTCAAGATGTACCTATTGTGCCTGTGGTGGCGGCTGAGGAGGATGTTGACCTTGATGCTGCATTTGGCGGCCAAGGTTTCTTTGACATGGATCGTTTTGATCCACATGAAGAAGTGCAGGTCTCTGCTGCACAGGTGAGGGAAGTGATTGTGACTAGAGCAGCTACGACTGTGGCTGACTCAGATCTTGACGAGGTTATGGATGAGGCGAGAATGATGATGGTGAGACGAGAGAGAACGTTAGGGAAGAGAAAGAACGGTGGATGATAGTGAGTCAGAAGAAGAAGAGGAGGATATACACAAGCTGATTAGACGATCAAGACGTGAAAGGACAGGTGCTGGTATGGGAGCTGGAGAGACTTCATGTGTTATACGTTTTGCTCCATCCGCACTGTCAGGTATGTCAATCGTTCCTACTTCTGTACAGGTTACAAGCGCCGCAGATGTTCCTGTGGTGGCTACATCAGCCGTCGACATCCCATCCACTACACTACAGACGACGACTCCGGAGATTGTGTCGTTACCACCTCCAACGCTTACTCCTTCAGAGGTGGTGGCACAATTTGTAGAGTCGACGGTCGTCGCAACTGCAGGGTTGTCGGTCACGATACCACCTACGGTTACGTCCACAACTGCTTCTGAAGTCCCAGTTGCATTCGAAATCCCTGCTGAGTATACTCCAGATACATCTAATATGAGATTTGATTTTGATGCAACCATCTCAGACTCGGAGAGAATAGCTGCACTTGAGCGGGTCGTGGCAGAGCAATCAAGGATCAACTTTATCCAGACCCAGGCTATTCAACGCCTTGTAGCAGAAAATCAACTACAGTCGTCCCTCCTGGTTGAGCATGGGAGGATTATAGATGCTATGAAGGCGTTCTTGGCATCTCAGGGGGAGACAGGCTGTAGAGGCGACGAGTTAAGGACTAAGAAGAGAAACGACAGAGACGATGATCCTAATGCACCGAAAGGTGCAGGTGGTGAGTTGCCAAGAACTACTCAAGCTCTTGGGACTTCCACAGCTCAGGGGGAGTCTGCAGGTGCAGTTGGTGGTGATGATGTGGTGATGGTTGATGATGAAGATGATGTGATTGATGCGTTGAGAGAGTTAGATGATGATATGCTAGATGATGATGTGTTTGATGATGATGTGCTGCCGTGTGAGGAGATTGAGAAGATTGGCGCACAGATTGTGATTGAAGATGGGATAGAAGAAGGGGAGATAGTAGAAGAAGACGTTGAACACGAGATCCCAGATGTTGAGAAAGCCGACATGGGTACTGAGATGGATGAGACTGAGTGGGAGGAGCAGCCTAGGTGGAAGGAAGGCTGTGCTCATTGGTTTATTAAGACCAAGAAGCCTGCTGTTACAGCCATGTTCAAGAAGAGTTATAACATCAAAGGCTATGCTGAGTCGAATAAGGGAATTATCTGTTGGATATATGATGAACAGATAAAGTTGTTTGTGGTGAAGCGTTATGATGGTATTCAATACTTCAAAAGAACCCTGAGATCTCTCAATACGTTGCCGGAATGTGAGGTGAAGGATTTGGCCAGGTTGGGCCTGATAAATAGAAGTGACGACAACATGGCAAGAGTGATTGGGAAGATCGTGTGGAAAGAAAGCATAAAAGAGAAGAAGTTTGAATTATTAAAGCCACAGAAGGGAAAGCTCGTGGAGGATACAGAAAGGGGAATGAGAGCAGATGGCAAGCCATGGATGGTGATGAAGTACAAACCGATCCGATGCATCAAGGAGGTTCCTATGAAAACTATGCCTCAAGATGTGTTGAAGAATCTTAAATGGTGGTATGTTGATTGCCAGACTGCTGAAGCCGTGATGGAAGACGAAGACGAACAAGAAGTGCTGAGGGTGTATGATCCGATGCATCTTGTTAACTTATCGAAAGCTGATCTGCAAGTGTTGAATGAAAATAAGATATTCTATATTCCTGTTTGGAAGGACGAAGCAAGGAAATATCAGCGAGTAGTCACGGTATGTGTTAGAGAAGGAGTGCATGTGTGAAGATACAGGATTACAAGATAAGAGCTTAAAGATCAAGATATGAAGCTACTGCCAAGGGGGAGTCTGTTGGTGCATAAATGTCAGTAGTTCATAGTCTAGAGTCTGTAATCGAGTCTGTATTGTTATTTATGTTTTTGTTTATATGCGAAGTTGTCAACAAGTTCGCCTAGGCGAACTTGTTGAACAAGCGAAGTTATGGACAACTTCGCCTGAACATATCAGGCGAAGTTGTCGTGTATATAAATACAAGCTTACGGCTTGGTTAATAAGTTGTTCGTGAGTTCAGTTGTTCAAGTTAGTCGTTTGAGTCGATCGAGTCGACGAGAGTCTGTATTAGTGATATCGTATCACGTGTTCGGTTATCAATATAACGTGTTCGTTTATCGTATCGTGTTTGTTTGATTTGCGTTCTATACTCGTAACGATCTACGCAGGGATTCCGCACCTGAGTAGACCGCGATATCTCGTGCGATCCGTCCAGGGAACCTACAGTTTAAATCTTGTGGTTCACAATTAAAGTGAATAAAAAATGTAAATATAAATATAAATTTTTCTCTCTCCTAAAAACATATATAAAAAATTAGTAAAAAAAATGTTAAAAAATAGCAAAACATTTTTTTTTTGATGTTTCGATGTTTTGTATTAAATGTTACAACATATATTACATGTAAAAAAAAACGATGTTACATAGGGTTTTCGCGGGTTTTCACAACTCAAATGGGTTTTTATTTTAACCTTATCCTATATATATATATATATATATATATATATAGGAGTGGGATCAAGTGAAAACTACTCTTATAGAGAAAACTTAAAAACTACTAAAAAATTATTTTTAACTTAAAAAAAAAATTTGAAGTTTCTTTTTTTCCATTATTCTTATATGTTGTTATTGGGTCAAAAAAAAGAAACCCTTGTTGGTAATCTCGTCGGTGTAGTGCGCATGTGTAATAGTGTACATTGCATATATGCAAAAGTGTTGTATTGCATAGAATACAACACTATTACACATATTTGATACACACTATTGTATATATGCAATATAAGACTAATACGCACATCGAATACACATTAGTACGTATGTGTAATACAACATTAACGCACATGTGCACAAAATCGACTTTTATTTTATTATTATTTTTTTCATATAATACAACACTACTAGACATATACAATACACAAAAATTGAATATATGTCATTAAATGCTATTAAACTTAAAAATACACACCAATATACATATGTAATACAAAGTTATCGCATAGTAATACGTATGTGCATTATAGCAGGGTTTTTTTTTATGTTTTTCGAGCAAAAGGTGAGAAATTATAAGAATAATGACAAAAACAGAAATTTGAAAATATTTTTTTATATATAATTAAAAATAATTTTATAGAAGTTTTTAAGTTTTATCTCTAAAGATGAGTTTTCTTTTGATCCTCTCCTTATATATATATATATATATATATATATATATATAAGATTAGGATCATTTCAGAAGTTATTATTATAGCGAGAAGTGCGAGAAGTGATCTCAACCATTAGATTATTAATCAATGATTGAAAATGTATTGCAATTATTGTAATTAATGAAATTTGAGAAAAAATAAAATAATTAAATAAAAGGGTAGTATAGGTAGATAAAATAATTCATCATTTAATTTTTTTAATATATCCCTAAATAAAAGTCTAAAGCATTAATATTCAGACTTTATGATTTGTAAGTTACAATTTATTCATTTCACTAGTTTCATTTACCATGAAATAGTTTATGCATTTCGAATACCATTTTATCAACTAATATAACCAAGTAACAAACTACGTTCTGTTTTAAATTTTTTTTTTTAATCTATGATTAATTCGTTTGTCATAATATTTCAAATTTAACCAAATCTAGAAATATTTTCAACTTTATACCGAATTCGTAAAACACCTACATATTACATAAAATGATCCTACACACGATAAATTTTACACGTATATAATTCGAGATACCACATATTCGATACATATATGAACCTACACATGCTAAAATTTATACATACACAATTTAAAATACCACTTACACAATATATACCGAATTCGTAAAACACCTACAGAAGATAAAAATTATGAATACACAATTAGAAATGTTATCTACATAACATATATATGGACCTATATAACACATAAATGATCTTACATGTTATAAAATTTACACATACAAAATTCGAAATACTACCTACACAGTACACATATGAACTTACACAGACAAAATTTACACGTACACAATTCGAAATACCACATCCACAGTACATATATGAAGCTACACACAAAAAAGTTTACACATAAACAATTCAAAATACCACTTACACAGTATAAATTAAACTTTTTTTTTATATTAAACTTACAAATTAAACTTTTTTTATATCATAAATAGCGGATCATGTTAATAACCTATAATTATAATTTTTTCACATACAGTAATGTCTAGCTTAATGAAAGAAATAAAATAGTAAAAATTATATATGATACTATGACCATTGATTTAGCATAAAAAAATAAAACGTTAAATACCACTTATACAGTACAAAATAAACTCTTTTTGTTATATTAAACTACATATAATAAATAGCGGATCATGCTAGTAATCTATAATTATAAAATTTTCACACACCTTAATGTCTAGCTTAATGAAAGAAATAAAATAGTAAAAATAATATATGACACTATGACCATTAATTAAACATAAAAACTGAAACCGCTAAATGCATTAATAACTAGCACCCTTTTTAATTAAAAATATGTCATAAACATGTGTTTATATTTACGAATTTGCCATTTCTTTTGTTGACCATTGATTAAACAAATCAATGGTTCAAATTCTCTTCTCGTTATAATATCACTTCTCGCAAGATCTATCCCCTATATATATATATATATATAGGGTTAGGTTAAAATAAAAACCCACTTGATTTGTGAAACTCTAGAAACTCATTCTCAACCATATGTTTTTAATTAAAAATTAAATCTTGTGTTCCACAATTAAAATTAATAAAAAAATGTTAAAAATTAATTTACACTTTCTCTCTCATAAAAACATAAATAAAAATTAGTATAAAAATGTAAAAAAAAATAGCAAAACATTTTTTTTATGTTTTCGATGTTTTGTATTAAATGTAACAACACATATTACATGTAACAAAAAAAAAACGATGTTACATAGGGTTTTCGCGGGTTTTCACAACTCAAGTGGGTTTTCATTTTATACTTTGCCTATATATATATATATATGTATAAAGTATAGAATGAAAACCCACTTGAGTTGTGAAAACCCGTGAAAACACTATGTAACATCGTTTTTTTTTGTTGTTGCATGTAATATATGTTGTAACATTTAATATAAAACATCTTGAATACTCAAATTATGTCCCAAAACAACATGTATCAATTCCAGAATGCAATAAGCTTGTTCAATATTCTTTTCGGCCCAAATTTGACTATAAAAATTCGTATGAACGCATATGCACAAAACACCCTTAAAATTTTCCAAATGATCCCAAATTTTATATGTGATCAAAATATACCAAATATGAGTTCCCCACAAAATTTCATAATTTTTCAAACATTTTAACTATTTTTCCCAAATAAACGTCCCAATTCGGTAATAAATTTGCCAAATATTCTTAGATGGTCGAAAAATTACCAAATTTGAACAGGGACTCAATGATATGGTCCCTGATGTCCCTGTAAAATTTAAAGACCTAAAATATTCATATCACAACCTTACCCTAAACAGCCCGTAAGCGAGTGTTTTGGCATTACCTAAGCGGTTTTTGGTTCGTTTCCGCCTTTCTAATCAACTTTTCAAGCTCTTGTTCCCCTATGTAGGCTAGATAAAAGTCCTATATCACAAACCAATCAATTTTTCATCAACATAACAGCCCTTGACTTAGGGTTTCGGCTAGTGCACAAAAACGAACTTTTGAACCGTAAAAATGCCGTTTCAACCCTTTAATCCGTGTTTATGGCCAAAAAAGATCATGATTCTGATTTGAAACTAGGTTTAGCATCAAATTATGTTTTTGAATGATTTTTGAGGGTTTTACATGGTTAACTATGATTTTTAGCAATTAAAACATGTTTACATGGTATTAATCAAGGTTAAACAAGTGTAGAAGTTGCTTATTTAAGTTGTTTACCTTAGGGTTTGAAGAGTTTCCTGATGAAGAAAGTTTTTTTCCAGAATTTTCTTGTGGATGAATGTGCAAAAATATCTTGGAACTAGTTTATATGTGAAAGAAATCAAAAAGGGGGGGGTCCCATGGTTGCGGCCGGAAGGATGTTTGGGCCCTTGGGCCCATTTTGGCCCAAATAACTGATTCTAAAGGCCCAAAAACGAAAAGCCCAGTCCAAATTTAGTTCGGGTTCGGTTTTTGGTGCGAAAAACTTATCGGGTGCGTTAAACAGTGCGAAAACGAGTTTTTTGGGTTAGTTTTGTGTAAAATTATAAAAACATACTACATGTTTGTAAAAATCGAAAATAGTTTCACGGATCGCTTAAAATATTTCAAATAAGTGTTTGGTAAGTCTTTTTTGGCTTAACGGATGATACAATGCTTGGTTTGTAACTATTTTCGCGTTTAAATCTATAGCGGGTAGTTAAACGAGCATGTTTTTGTTTAACTTGTTTGCTATCGAACTAAGGCCATGTTACTAATATATTAGCTTATATTAAACGTATATCACTTATAGATGCCCCCCGAGGTATCTGGGTCATAACCAGACCCGTTTGATTATCCGTTCGTTCGATACGCAATAAGTGGTTTATCGCTTATTCGGTTTGTGAATACTGAGGTGTATCCGGTTTTTGTCACGAATGTCACATTGTACCCTTTTATGTTGGTGGTTTTTAGTTTTCTTTTTAAACTTTCAAACCCTATACTTTTCATTATTTACAAACTCGTGACAAATTATTATTTTGTTTTTACGTCTCTTTTTTCCTATTTAACAACCCTTTCGACTTAGTTACTCTTTTATATATTTTATATGTTGGTCTAATTTTGCACATTAAACAGGTGTGCATGTATACTTTTCATCTTTTACAATTTTACAAATTTATTTGTTTACATTTCACTCTAAATTTTGCAAGTTAACACTAGTTGAACGATTTTACGTCAATTTTTTCTCATTTTGCGGTCCCGTTATGTTTTACATTTCAGTTTAACTTTTGTGTGTTAGCACGACACAACGAGCGTATGTGATTTAACATTTGTTATATGAGTTTTTGGGTGTTGATTGAGCGGTTAGTTTCTTAATAGTTTGACGTCCCCGCAGCAACGCGAGGGTATCAGCACTAGTTAATTATAAATTTAAAATTTGAATTATAACCGCAAAATGCAGTTATCCAAACTCAACTGCTTCTGCAGAGAGATAGGACGCCCTAATCAATTGATTGACGCTCTGGTTCATCTTCTTCACAACATCATACCAATTTCTTGTCTCATATTCAGAGTTTTATCTGATTAAAGTTTTGGAAAACCACCGAAATAACTTTTAAGTAACGTTTGGTATAAAGGAATGAGAGACAGAATGAAATTGTTCATTCTAATGGAATGAAAAAAACCATGCTTTGTTGTCATTAATGTAATGAACCATTTCACAAGGAATGAAATTCTTTTCAAATATAGTATTTTCATTCTTTAAGGTGTAAGTGTTTTTTTTTCTTCCATTCATTCAAGGAATTGAATCCATAATAATAATAATAATATATTATGATTTATTATTATATTAGGATTATTATTATATTATAAATATTATTACATTATGAAGATTATTATATTATTATAATTTTTATATTATAATATAACAATTATTATATTAGACTTATTATCGTATTGTCAATATTAGTGTTATTATTTGGTGACTCAACGCTTCATAACACACAGGCGTGGTTCAACATTTTTATAATTTTTTTATTCGTTTAATGATCTCGTTGAAACGCGCCGATCTTAAAAAGGAGTTACTATGAATATTCATATTATTAATACTTACAACAACAACAACAACAACAACAACAACAACAACAACAACAACAACATTAATAATAATAATAAGGGTTAGGTTTAAATATGAAGTTTAATTTTTCTAGGAAGGCTAGGAATGATGGTATTTTAGTCCACTACTTTAATATTAAAAACCCACTTAATTTAATATTAAAAACCCACTTACATTAATCTTAAAAACCACTTACATCTTCACTAATCTCCTACAACCATCACCTCTCCACCTCTTACCGCCACCACAACCGTCACCCACATCTACCACCTCGCCGAAAAAGTCACTGGAAATTTCGCCGAAAATTTTCACAGGAAAGTCGCCAAAAAGTCTTCGAAAATACTCCTTGGAGAATTCATCGGAAGTTTCACCGGAAAAGTCGTCGGAGAGTTATAGAAAATAGTTCACATAAAATTTCGCCGGAAAAGTCGCCGAAAACGGTCACCGGAAAAACACACAATGGAGAACACTATGAAAAAAACACAATGTAAAAAACACAATGGAAAAAACATAATGAAAAAAAAAACACAATGACAAAAACACAATTGTATGCACAATGTAAAAAACACTATGAAAAAAAAATACAATGAAAAACACAATTGTATAACACAATTTTGGCAAGACACAATTTGTAAAAAACACACCAATATATATTTTTATTTTATTTTTTCATAACAATATGATACTCATATTAAAGATAAACAAAACGCTCGTTATTATGGTGGTTTTTTCTTATTAAAAAATTGTTTTCATAACAATATGATACATTAAGAACTTTTATGATTTACGGAGACCTAACGCCGCTAAGTTTGAAATCATTGCAAAGTTTAACAACATGACAGTGTGGAAATGTTCTGAAGATTGGTTGAAACCTTCAAATGTGGAAACTATAGTTTTGAATAGTTTAACATGACAGTGTTGAAATGTTCCAAAGATCGGTTGGAACATTCAAATGTGGAAACTATAGTTTTGAATAGGACTATTGTGGATTGGCAATTTATGAGAAAGATACCCCCAACCCCTAAGAGGGGTTAGAAATTAAACTAGGAGAAAACGACTCAGCTTAATTTCCACTTAATTTGTCACTGATTAAGAAAACTAGACCCTTTTTGGGCAAGAGAGATATAAAGTCAATACTTCACTTTTCCAGATTCTTAGTTACTTACTAGTTGATAAACATTACAAAGCGTTCCGCTTCCTCTAGTTATACAACTTCTCCAATGCACATTCTCACTCAACTTGTTCATGTTACGCTGCTGCTCTTTTTCATGTTATATTTAGAAGAAGCCACTGCCACTCATTTCAACAAATCCTCAGAAGCAAAAGCTTTGCTTGCAACTAACTGGTGGGCACGATATGTAAACGATTCAGAGGATAATCATTGTAACTGGCCTGGCATCTATTGCAATGATGCAGGAAGTGTCACAGGTATATACTCTTACAAATATAAGCTTGAAGGTAATTTGGGAAGCCTTGACTTGTCTTCATTTCCAAACCTTGTTAACCTTACTTTAGACGACTGTGGTCTTGAAGGAAGCATCCCAGAGCAGGTTGGTTTGCTCTCAAATCTCACCCATCTTTCACTTTCCGGTAATCGACTCTCAGGTAACTTACCTGTCTCAGCTCACCAATCTCACTCATTTAAAATACCTTGATCTTTCTTATAACAACTTCAGTGGTGACTTACCTGTTGCCCTTGCCAATCTCATCAGTTTGGAATACCTTAGTCTTTCTGGTAACAGCTTCAGTGGGTGATCTCGATGGGAAGCTGTGCATTCTCAATTAATGGAAAAGCTTTTTTACCTTGATTTTCATCAAACCAGTTGTCAGGCAATGTGTCGTTTCAATATCCTTGTTATCTACACCATCTAGACCTCTCTATGAATATGATAACAGGAACTGTCACAAGTCTAAGCGATTGCTATGACTTAGAGTACTTGGACCTTAGCAGTAATAGTTTTGATGGAGAAATACCGACAATTTCTCGTTGGAGCCATCTAAATCTGTCTCATAATCACTTTACTGGAATTTTTCCCCCTGGTCTTTGTCCCAATTATGGAACAATTGATTTGTCATACAATGACTTCACGGGACAATATACCTGCACACGAAGAAACAAACTCAGTCTCTATTTGGAGATTTTTATTCCTATTATCTTCGGGTTTTTCCTCTTAGTGCTTTGTTATGTGTGTTCCCGTCATAAAAACTCTACCCAGAACAAAATCCAGACAGAAACAAAAACACACGGAAATGTGTGTTCCATATTGAATTATGATGGCACAATTGCATATGAAGACTTCATCACAGCAACAGAGGACTTTGACCTCAAATACTGCATTGGAACCGGTGCCTATGGTAGTGTTTATGAAGCCAAACTGCCAAATGGTAAAACATTTGCCTTAAAAAAACTCCATCGCTTTGAAGCTGAGCAACCGAAGTTCGACCAGAGTTTCAAGAATGAAGTGCGAGTGTTAACCAACCTAAGGCACAAAAACATTGTCAAACTCTACGGTTTCTGCTTGCATAACAAATGCAACTTCCTTGTATATGAATACATGGAAAAGGGGAGCCTATTTTGCGCGTTGAGTGATAGTCAATTTGCTGCTGAAATGGGCTGGATGAAGAGGGTGAGTATTATCAAAGATGTAGCCCATGCTTTGGCATACATGCATCATGATTGCATCCCTCCTATTGTTCATAAGAGACATACCAACAACATTCTCTTGAACTCAGACATGGAAGGATTTATTGCTGACTTTGGGGCAGCCAGATTGCTTGATCCGGATTCCTCCAACCAAACGGTAATTGCAGGAACTTTGGGATACATTGCTCCAGGTATTTGCATCTTTTATGTCAATTAACTGTTAAATTCTTGTTAACAATTCTTTGTTATATATTTTCCATATAGAACTTGCCTATAGCATGACTGTGACGGAGAAATGTGACGTGTATAGCTTTGGGGTTATTGGAGAGAAGCATCCGGGAGACCTCCTTTCATCCCTAAACAGTTGGAATGATCATGGTACGCTGTTGGAAAATATATTAGACAAGCGAATCCCTTATCCAACTGATAGATCAACTGAAAAGGAAATCATGGTTGTTTGTAATGTAGCAGTAGCAAGCATTGTCACAGATCCAAAGTGTCGACCAACAATGAGAAATGTGTCTCATGAATTATCGCGTTGAGGACATCATTTGGTCTATTATCTCCAAGTTCTGTCATATCAAGAACCTTTAGTGATACTTGTGTCCTTAAATTGGTAACTATTCCCTCAGCAGCAAATAAACTTATGAATTTGAAACTCTACATTGTAAACGGATATAAATGCCTAAATAAAGCTATGAACTTGAAGCATTCTTCTTAATAACAAGTGCAATACGCTAGTTACATTTCAAATAGTTACCTTCAAAGTCAATTTTAAACAAATAAACTAAAGAACAAAAAACCCATTTACCTTTATTTATATGTAACAAAGTATCTCATCCTCTCTAAATACCAGGAAACTAATTACCACAAGTAGTGGGATTTAACTTTATAACTAAATCATTTGAATGAATTAAGTCAGTGCCCCAAATTTAGTGAATTTCAACTTCAACAAAGTTTGAAAGTGGAACAAAAAGGAAGGCTAACTAACTAATGCCCAAATTTAAAGAAACTGCGAAAAGGTTAAACATAAAATAGCAATATATAATGTTATAACTAAATCATTTGAACGAACTAAGTTAGCGTTTCGACCTCCGACTCAGACGAGAGTGACTATATGAACCATGGAATCCACTAGAGAGTGAACAGAAGCGAGATGAAAGAATATAGAATCATCCACTGGTTTTTAACTTTTTTAGATTCCCAACCTGTTCCTGACATATCCATATAGTTACATTAAAAATCAGTAAAATTCTCTTTTCTTTTTAATTAAATAATATTTTCTTATACTTTTATCTTTCCTCTTTCCACCACTCATAATCACTTTTAGAAAATATTAATAGATTATACGGTATGAACACTGTAAACCCAAATTTAATTTTTTCATACAACATTTTTTCTCCCTAGATAATGGTAAAATATTGGTTGATATTATTAAATAATTAGGTTACAATATATTATATCAAGGAACCCTAGAAACCTAATCAAGCTCGTGGGCTCGACATAAACCCAACGACTGTATTTCAATACTCTCCAGCAGTCAGAGCGGTAGAGAATCGGACACTCAGATTGAAAACGTCAAAAAAAATAAACATAAAACAAAGAACAATAATAAATAAAAAGCTAGTCTTGATCTCGGTTTTTGATTCTTAGGTACAAGATTTTGTCAAAATATTCACGAGCTGCTTAAATTTGCCAAAAGAAATAATTCATATTCTTCAGAGTAATGATCCAAGAGTGCTACAACATAATGGCATTTGTGGTTTTGATTCATTGTCCTCGGTAGTACAAATATGATCGGTATCCCAACGAAATAAGAGGAAAAAATAAAATAAGTAGCTAGACACGTAGACACCCGGTGACCGTGGTTATGCAAACCGAAGGCCGGTGACCATGGTTAGACTACATTCTTCGGTGGAAACGGACCATGTCCCGACAAGAAACAAAAAAAAAAAAAAAACAAAAACAAAAAATAAAGTGTTGACGTGACTTGTTTGGACTTGCAGGTGTTCTTCCCTCTTAATTGGACCAGCAGCAAACTGTGTCAAATAAGTTGAAACGAGTAAGTGGGGATTTAAGGAGGAAGTAGATACGTTAATAATGTTTCTTTATAAACAATGTGTCTGATACAAATGGTGTTTGTTACATTACCGTTTTACGCTTCCGCAGTTTGCTTAACGGGGTGTGGCACATATGCAGACTGTTTTATGGGACATTGACTATTTTTGACCAGCAAAAACTGACAACTTCATCGACAACCAAATGCCAACAACAGTTCGATATTGAGTTAAATTTAGTGAGTTTTTGTTTTTTTGAGGGGTTTTGTTGAATTCGAAGCACACTGATAATATTCATACACCAATATATATGTTCATGTTTATTCATTTAAAATTTAAATGGACAGTTCATGAACATAAACTAATTGAACAAAGGTCAACAGACATAAATGGACAAATGAAAATAGATTAATGATATGTTGGTTTTAAATTCGAAGGGTTTACAATCTTTGGTTACAATTATAAGACTTACTTTTGTATAACTAAAAGTTTGAAAAATGGTGGTGGTGTATCAATGTTGGAATGAGGTGGATTCAAACTTTTTTCCAAATCTTACGAGAGAGATGGTTTTTAAGGAGACGGTTTTTGTATCAAAACTCAAGGGTTACACGTGGCATAATATTAGTGGCTAGCGAAAACTCACGGCACGAACCCAAATGTAACGGCTTCGTGAGTTTTCAATGGATCATTATTAGAAAGTTTTAGAAATTTGGACCGAAATAAGTTTCCCTCTCCTATTTTGGCTTATTTTGAAAATTTGGCCTTGCATTAAATTACATTACATGACATGACATGACATGACATAACATCATGTTACATTACAATTTATTATTATTTATAATGTTATAAAATGTAAATTTATGATTTATTAGTATTATTTTATCAACATTATTCTTATTCTTATTGTTCTAACTCCAAATTATGTTCAAGCTTTCTTATTATTAATGTTGCCCGTGTGATGCGAAAAAAATGTGTATATGTATATTTACAATCTAATGTATCAAAACATGTGGTGAAAGTAGTTTAAGATAAAAAAAAATATTTTGTTTTGAATACAATCTCGTTTTCAATAAAATAGATTGAGATGAATCTGAATGCAATTTTTTTATATGTATCAACTCATATATTAGTTGTGAATCTTGGAATTGAAACAAAGGAGATTGCGAGGCGTAAACTCATTTATTGACTAGCAAATAATTAATTGAAATAACGAGAATTATGAGATATAAACCTCGAGCCAAAGGAGGAAAGAGAGTTAAATAGGGTGTTACGTGTTCAAGAACGAATATTTCTAAATAACCTATTTTGGATGTGACAGATAGAATAGTTGTCCAAATATTCATCATACCAATTAAATTACACATGTCAGTACGTGACACATATACCTCATTGCAAAAAAACTTATCTCAACACTTGTTGCAACCAGCCAAAACATACTAACTTAAATGAAGAGAACACCAACATAAATGAAAGTTTTTTCTTTATTTTCATTCTCATTCTTTATTTTTATCATGAATTTTCAAGCAGTAGACAAACCATTTAAGTTACGAAAACTTTTATCTGCATTCAAATTATCAACATTGTTGAGAAGTTCAATCTTGAGTCTTACTTTGTTATCATTATCATAATCAATTGATAAATTTCGACTAACCTTGGTATCTATAGTATAGGGTTAGATTCAAATAAGAAGTTTGATTTTCCTAAAAATGCTAGAAAGGAGGGTATTTTAGTCTAACACTTTAATCTCAAAACTCACTTATATTAATTTCAAAAACTCACTTACATAAAACCCAATTACATATTTACTCTCTACAACCACCACCACTCCACCGCCCACCGCCACCACAACCGTCACCCACCGCCACCACCTCGCCGGAAAAGTCCAAAAAAACACAATGGAAAACACTACGAAAAACACAATGTAAAAAACAAAATGGAAAAAAACACTATGAAAAAAAAACAACGATAAAAATACAATTGTATGACACAATGGAAAAAAAACAATAAAAAAAACACAATGAAAAATACTATTGTATAACACAATTTTGTAAAACACAATTTGATAAAACACAATTTGTAAAAAACCCACTATTTTTTTTATTTTTATATTACAATATAGTACTCATATAAAAGATAAACAAACACTCGTTATTATGGTGAATTTGTTTTTCAATAAAAACGTCGTAAAAAAAGTTATAGACGTTTAAAAATGATGGGGGAATTTGACATGTGTCTTGCATGTGAAGAGAGAAAGTCAACAAATGTGTTATTTCTTTTATACCCTTCCACTTATTTTCACACTTGATTTCCCCCTGAACTAATCTCAACCCTCCATGTTCAAAATCAATGGACAAGATTACTTCTTATCCTTCATACAAAAACTATACTTCCTATTATAACCTAACCTGTGTAGTAAATATCAAATTAAAAGTTATCACAATCTTCTTATATACCATTGATCTTGGGGGAGGGGGAGAATATGGGGGTTAGGTTTAAAGATGTAATGGTTTTTTATTTTCTTTACATTGTTTAAATTTGGGAAAATACCATAAAAAACTAATCGTATTTTTTCATAAAAGTCTCTCAACTATTTTTTGCATATTAAAGTCCCTCTGCTTGATTTTTTTTAGCAAAAATGTGAATTTACCTCTTATAGCCGGTTAATGCCCAACTCATTTATTATACTTTATAAACCAAACAAATGACACTTTCTAATTCTATCTCCTCCTACCTCAGCCCCTACGCCACCATGAGACCACCATTACAAGCATACCGACGATCACCTACCTCACAGCTTCAAAAGATAACAGATTGATTATGTCAAATTCCTATCGTTTCCACGGCGATGTCAACTACCATTCCAATGATTGTGCTCGTTTCGTATTTGGTTTTGACGCACTTGGGGTGCTCGTCGAAATATTTGAAGGAGATGACGGAATCGTTCCTAGGAAACCGGCGATGGTGGGCGGGAACAGGAAAAGACGTTGGGGGGACAGAGATTTTTAACGGATACCAACAAAATTCAGAATACTCACGTTTTGGTCGGATTCTCGGATTTCTCCGGTCGGATTATTTATTAGAAGACAAATTAATTGTCACATTTACTGGAATTTTGCCGGAAAGAAAGTTGTGTGCAATGTTAAGTTCACCGCTGCCAGAATTTCCCACCAATGTCGCATTGATAAAATTACTTGATAGATCTAAAACATCATCAATGTCGCATCATCCGGTGAACTCAAACATCTCGTCGGAGATCAAATTATTTTGACTTTTTGAAGCTATTCAATTTAACCCAAATTGAAGGAACTGGAAGCTGTGTAAGGAATTGGGAGTAAAACAAGGAATGGAAGGTGTTTGTGATTGAGAGTTGTGGCTGTGGGGGGGATTAATGACCATTAACCGGCTATTTATGACAATTAACCGGCTACTAGAAGTAAATTCACTTTTTTGTTCAAAAACATCAAGTAGAGGGACTTTAACATGCAAAAAAAGTGGAGGGATTTTTGTGAGAAAATATAAAAAGTTGGTTGGTTTTTTACGGTATTTTCTCTTCAAATTTTAAAAACTTTAAATTAATTTTGGATGTAATTGTTCACAAATTGTTTTTCTGTGTTAATATAAAAAACTTAGCATGCCGATTTCAAACAATTTAAACTATCATTTTTGTACATAATTTATATCTACACATTATAATTAAAAAACTTGAGTTGAAGGATATGATTATATGAATCCATTTAGGCTTTTAGCACAAGGGATGAAATGTTAACAATTTCATTGCCCTTCTAACATCTGATTAAAATCAAATTCAATAATGCAATATCAATAATCCAAAGCTTCTTAGCCTAATAATGTTTTGTCTTTTCATGAGATGGGGTTTGATTTCGATAATCAACATATAAGTGTAACTAAGAGTACTTTTAGAAACTGTGTGAGTTTCCGTCCTAAAAAAATAATGGAAAACTGGAAACAAAAAATTCCACCTTTTGTATATTGGCCGATAATAATCTCACCTTTAAAAATCACTAGCAATGGTCCCATCTTTTAACTATTTTTGTCTCACTGGTACTCCGTTAAAAACTACTTAACGTCGTTATGTTTTCCCCTAGTTTCAAACCGATGTTTTAGGGCTTTTGATCGGAAGAACGATATGAGTCGACTGATGTAAAACTTATTTCAAAACGGTGATTCCAATGGCTTGATTTTTGTTGAAATTCAAGCACCCGAATTGAAACATTGTTTCGTCGTTTGGATCACCATTTCGAGATAAGTTTTACATCAGTCGACTCGTATCGTTCTTCCGATCAAAACCCCTAAAACATCGGTTTGAAACTAGGGAAAAAACATAACGTATTAAGTATTTTTTAACGAAGGACCAGTGAGACGAAAATAGTTAAAAGGTGGGACTATTGCTAGTGATTTTTAAAGGTGAGATTATTATCGGTCAATACACAAAAGATGAGATTATTTATTTCCAATTTTCCAAAAATAATGCACTATCAATAATATTATTATATTGTATTATATTACATTATATTACATACATTACATTACATTTATATAACACTGAATTACATTGCTATTTATTGTAAAAAATTGTGATTTATTAGTATTAATTATTAACTTATTATTATTACTACTATTACTATTATTATTGTTATAACTTATTTATTATTATTATTATTATTATTATTATTATTATTATTTTCTAAATGAGGTTCTTTCTTAATGTAATGCTGCCGCGAGATGCGGCATAATTTTATGGAACGTATATTTATAATCTAATCTATTAAAACGAGTGTAAAAGTCGTTTACGTTACAAAAATTACTTTATTTTGAATCCAACCTCGTTTTCAATAAAATCTATATAGTAATATTCATCAAAAAACATTAAACATCGTTGGAGGCAGCCCATGCCACATGTCGAGAATTTTGAACCTGCATTTCTACAATCTAACATATCAAATGACGAGTAAAAGCCATATACGATACAAAAATTAATTTATTTTAAATACAACTCCGTTTCAATAAAACATATATAACAATTTGAGAAAATTCACATAGTTCTGCATTTAGATTCTTAAAAAAATTAACAAACAAAAGTCATTATAGGAAAATAAAATTCAAGTAATAATTGAAATATTATTAAAAAGCTAAGTCAGATTATTTTTAGTATAATAGTAAACTTAAAAAGAAAAAGAAAAGTGACTAGAAAATGATTGGATTATTATTACTATTACTATTTTTTTCCACTATTAATAATTATCACTTTTTGTTAATAAAAAAGTGTTTGAACTTTGAACCATCAACATCAAAGACCAAGGAATTCAATGTTAGTCTTTTAACATTTAAAAGTAAAATCTTTTTAAATCCTTTTTTTACTTGGACCCTAATACGAGACAAACAAGCCCAAGTAATAAATAAATAATAATAATAATAACAAAACACCACACACAAAAACCACAAAACATCCTTCACTAATTTCATTCATTCCGTCTAATAATAATATTAATAATAATAATCTCAAGCAAGGGACACCCAAATTCCGATCATCTCCGGCTATCAATTCTTCTCTCCGGCGACCACTCTTCTCGCAATCGCAATCAAACTTCACGCTTACGTCATCGTTATTATTATTATAATTATTATTATTACTTATGATGTTTACGTGTTACGTCAATTTCACTTCGGTCTTGTTCTGTTAATCACAAGCCTGGGTTTTGATGGGTTTGATGGTTTGTGGGTGTTGTTAAAGTTGTGGTTTTGTTGTTGTTTAAGTGATTTGGAGTGATGGGTTTTGTTGTGCGATCAGTTATGTTGGACTTTAGGATAGTCTGTTAGGGTTTGGGGGTCGGAGATGGTGAATGAGAGTGAGGTTGAAGAAGGAGAGGCCAGTGTTGACCGGAATGACGCCGGTGTTGACCCGGATACAGCTCTGGCTTATATTGTAAGACTTTTGGTTTATGGCTTTGGTTAATGTTTTTGAAATTGAAAGTTGGAATTTAGGAAGTTATAATAATTGATTGTTCATTAATCGAGTCAAGTTTTGATCTTTATGTGTCTTTTAGGGATTTTATTATACTGCTTTGGTGGACCTATTGAAAAAGTTAAAGAAATGAGTCAGCATTGTTGTTTGGATTTATGTGAGTTATCATTTTTATGTTATTGAAAATGGAAATTGAGATTTAGGATGTTTGTGGTGAGGGTTGGATTAGTAAGAGGTTTATGATGATTGATCGTTCGTTAATCGAGTCAAGTTTCGTTATTTATATGTCTTTCTTTAGGGGTTTTAATGTTTTATGATACTGCTTTGGTAGGCTTATTGAAAAAGTTAAAGAAATGAGTCGGCATTGTTGTTTGGATTTATGTTAGTTATCATTTTTTATGTTATTGAAAATGGAAATTGAAATTTAGGATGTTTGTGGTGAGGGTTGGATTAGTAAGAGGTTTATGATGATTGATTGTTTGTTAATTGAGTCGAATTTTGTTATTTATGTGTCTTTTTAGGGATTTATTACACTTCTTTCGTAGGCTTATTGAAAAAGTTAAAGAAAAGAATCAGCATGTTGATTGGATTTATGTTTGCTGGTAGTGTCGATTGTAATCTGACTTTGGAACTAAATTTCTATGTGCAATTATTATGCGCCCATATTATTATTTTGTAATCATTAGTAACTTGTAGTGATAGTGGGAATTGAAATTTAGGAATTTGTAATCATTAGTAACTTGTATTATGTGCCCTTATGTGTGTTTTTAGGGATTTTTATCATACTGCTTTGGTAGGCCTATTGAAAAAACCAAAGAAATTAATCAGCATTGTTGATTGGATCTACGTGCAATCATTTTGCGTCGTAATCTTATCTTGTAATCATAAGTAACATGTATGTTTTTGCTTCTTTCAGGACGAGAAACTTCAACATCTATTAGGTCATTTTCAGAAAGATTTTGAACATGAGATGTCTGCAGAAGCATTGGGTAAGCCACAAGTGATAAAATATTTCTATCTGAAACTGACGGGAAAAATCTATAACTAGTTTCTTGACAGGACCCAAATTTGGTGGGTACGGGTCGTTTTTACCCGTCCATAGGCATCCTCCCCCAATGCTTTCTCATAAGATGCCTTTGAACCCCAACAAACCGAGTTCACCTAATAATGTTCATTTGGAGGTATGCATATTACAGTTTTTGACTTTTTGTTATTTATCTTGATTGATATGTGAATAGTGTTTTTTTTGTTGATAATTGTGGATTGTGTTACTGCTTAGGGTGCTCCTGTTACACTGGTGGATGCTGTTAAACCAGCTGTGTTGCACCATAAAGATGTATTTGTTGATCAAAATGTTGTATCTGTTGATGACATGGCAAGTAAAGATACATCAAAAAATGAAGCCACCACTAGTAAGTTGATTTATCCAACTGGACAAAGGTCACTAAAGGTTCGGATTAAGGTCGGTTCTTATACGCCTGCAATAAAAAAGGATGAAATTTATAGCGGTCTTGGACTTCTTACTTCATCTTCAACAAGCAACAATTCAGAGGATAGTAGTGACTCTCAGATTGAATCTCATGACCTGTTTGATTCTGCGGGTAGCATACTACGTGTAAGTTTAATCATGTGTATCTTACTGTTGGTTTGTTGTATTTATATAATCATATACGTTAATTTCTGTTCCTGTTACCATATTGTAGGATATGTGTTCCGTCTTTGTCCCTGGAAACCGGCTGCTCTCACCTTTAAATGAGAGTTTAATTTGCTTAAAGAATAAGGTTAAGCCTTTGTTCACGAGGAGAATTGTTGATGGTTCATCTCTGTCACTAGACAAAAATGCAGGTTTTGAGGGTGACAACACTTCGTATTTAGAAAAAGGTGTGGAAACAGAATCTGTTGCCTGTAAACAGGGGTTGACCAATGATTTCAAAGTCAAACCATCAACCGGTTCTGTAATATCGGAAGCAAACCGAGCAGATAAGAAAGATGTACCAATGAAGATCAAGAAAACAAAAAACGAATTGATAAATGAACAATTCTTTGGCCCTGATTTTACCAGCATAGAATCAGATAAAAGCTATGAGCAGAAAAATGTCAAAAGGCATTCACTTGATTCAAGAAGAATTAAACTCGTCGTTTGTAAAAATGATTCCAGTGTTATTAAACATGAAACAGATCATTTTGAAAAGAAAGCTGGTCTTAAAGCTATCAGTTGTGAACCACATGAAGTAAAAGTTTCCAACAATATGACGAAACTGCCCTTTGAAAGAAAAAGTAAGTTAACGGGTGTTGGCAGAAAGGAAAACTTGAGAGACAAGAAAAGTGCTTTAAAAGAGATTGCAAAGGTTCGTAATAGCTATAAAGATATACTTGGCACTGACAATGGAGCAATAAAAATGGAAAATGTTGAGGGAAACGCATATCCTGCTGACTTGGTTGTCCCTCAGCAAACAGTAGTGGGCCCTCCTGCCCCTCCAGATAATTGGGTAGGATGTGATCGTTGTGAGAAGTGGCGCCTATTGCCCATTGGTATCGAGCCTGCTAATCTTCCTGATAAATGGCTGTGTAGCATGACAACATGGCTGTGAGTTCTTTTCTTTTATTCGTTATGTTATATTTTTAACATCTTTTTTTTTAAGTATTTTTTTTGTATATGTGTAGGCCCGGAAGGAATCATTGTGATATTGGTGAGGAGGAAACCACAAGGGCGGTTCAGGAAATGAACATTCGGTTCATTTCTCAGAATCAAGGCAGCCTTCAATGTAATGGTAGCATGGGTAATACTGGTATTTCTGACCATAAAAACTCAAATGTTTATTCTGAGACTATAGCTGATAAATATGAGAAGAATAAGTCTCGACCACTCGAAGGTACTTCACTTTCGTCAATGGATGGTCAGCAGGATTATAAACAGAAAAGTGTGATCCGAACCAACCAACTGTTGCTCGCGAAAAAAGGTATACATATCCGCTGCTAAATGTGATAACTATGTGAAAGTACTGATTTGCCCTTTGAAATATGTTTCTCAGGCCATGTAAAACCTAAAAAGCTGAAAAGCAAGACGGGGTCAGAGCAGTATGAGCCTGTAACTTCAAAAAAGATCAAGACTGAAAGTGAGCAGCTAAACTTTAGCAATAGAGGTTCTCGACCCAAGGACGGATTGATAATTTCAGTCAAAACAGAGACTGAGAGTACTTTACTGGATAAAAAGGTGGAAATTCATGCGAAAAAGAGGAAATTGAAAGACTGGCAAGAAAGTCAACCTCATGGAAACATATTGGAAAACAGTGAAAATAGAATAATAAGGAAAGAGAAGAGATTGAAGACAGAGGTAAACGAGTCTAGTGATGACAGATGTTTAAATAAAGGAAAAACAATGAAAATAAGGTTATCTGCTAGTAGAGAGAATTCAGTTGATAGGTGCAAACCTACTTGTAAAAAAGATTTGGAATCTGAACGGTTTTTGGTAGCTGCAACTTCAAGTTCTTCAATAGTTTCTGGTTCATGTAAAAGGGCTAGCTTGCAAGAAAAAAAACGGTCACCAGTGGGGCCCGCTTTGTCATCTCCTTTTAGGGCTCCTAATCTGGACAAGCCTTCAAGAAAAGCTCATGTTAGGACTGAAGTTCCAAGTCAAAGTCAAAGAATTGATGGCAAAGTTGACTTGAAACATAGAGAAGCCTCAAAGATTAGAAAAAGTCATAATCTTGAACATGCAACAGAAGCTAATGGCGCTATAGATAAATGTGAAAGATCTAATATCCAAAGTGTAAAGGTAAAAGCGTCTGATCCGTTGACTGGTCAACCTAATAAACCGAGAAGGGTTGAAGTGGACGGTAAGATTGTTGGCAAGAAGCAATCTGAAGCAAACTTGGGTGATACGGGCGTCTCAGAAATGACCCCAACTGTAAAAAAGAAAATTAAAAAGGTTTCGAATGAGTTAGAGCCAAAAGTGGAGGCACAATCATTTGAGCGTTCTGATCAAAACCGGTCAAAGATTATAAAACATCCTGGAGTTGCTGCTAATCAGACCGCTAAAAGTATTGTGACTGATTCTGGTACCTTGAAAAATCTGAGTGTTACAAGCTTCCTGAAAGAGTTTGCATCTAGTCAAAGTCAAACTGCCTTGACCGCTTTCAAAAGAGCCGAGGAGTCGAGGGACTTTGCTGACCGTTTAAAGGTTTGCATTCTTTTTCTTCATTTTAAACTATTTTAAGTTTTAAAACACTATTTTGACATGTGCAGGTTTCTGGATTTGATTATGAGTGTAACAATGCATACTTTGACTCATCTTTGAAGTTTCTTTGTGCTGCTTCTCTTCTCGAGGCCTGCAATGCCGACATCAGCAAATCAAAAGGAGTGGATACAATCAATGTTTACACCACTTCTGCTAAACTTTCCAAGTAAACCATACATGCTTTTAATGTTATTATTATTATTATTTTATTATTATCTTTAATGTATACTTAATTTTAAAACAACTTGCAGAATGTGTGGTCAAGAATATGAGAAACAAAAAGACATGGTTGCTTCCGCACTCGCCTATAAATGCATGGAAATTGCGTGTATGAGAATAGTTTATTGCAAGAATTTGCTGACTAGACAAGACTTGCAAACAAGTATGCATATGACTACTCAGGGTATATTATCTGGTATAACGGGCCCACTTTGTTATTATTACGAGTTATATTAAATTTCTTTGAACCATGCAGGCGAGTCACCATCATCTTCTGCATCTGATGTTGATAACTTAAACAATCAACCAATAAGTGATAAAGCCATATTGTCTAAGAGCATGGTTGTTGGAAATAAAGCCAACTTTAGCCGTCTGCTTGATCTTGTAAGCTCATACTCTCTAAAATCTAAATACACTTAAACATCAAGGTCGCCCCCCAAGAATCCCAAAAAATTTCGGGCCTGGGGCAAGTTAAAAACGTGGTTCACTAAAATATAAACTTAATTAATAACTCATATCTAATTTATATAATCGTGATAACAATAAACAAAATAAAAGTATTGTAGCAAAATGATCTAATTTAAATACTTAACGAATTGTGAACCTCTCCTAGCATTATTGGAAGCAAAGATCTTGATCAGCCTTTTGTAATCCATTCTAATATATCGTTCACAATGGCAACAATGATTTAATTGTGCTAATGGTAATTGTAAAATTATGATTTAAATGGTCACATAAGACAAATCGAATATAATTACATAAGTAATCAACAATAAAAAAATGATTAAGATATGAATTTAATAACTTCATTTGTATGAATGTGGATTTTCTCTAAGCAGTAGGAGAGCTAAATTTGTTATTATGCGGTTGCTTTTGAATTTCTGACAACTTTATTTCTATAAAATTTGGATTTCTAACAACTTTATTTGGTAATATGGCTATTTTGTTAAAAATGGTTATAAAAAAGGTAAGGGAGGAATTGAACTCGCGCACAGGAGAAACAAACACATGCTTTTCCACTCCACTATTTTACAATCTATTGTTGTGTTTATATAAAACAAATCTATATACATAAATATATAAAATATATATTTTTTTACAAAAAGTTTTGGGCCCAAGGGATGACCGGGCCTTGGGCCGGCCCTGTTAAACATTATATCTGTTTCATTATTACTGATTATCTGCTTTTGTGGTAATTAATTTGCAGACAAGTGATGTGAATCTTGCAATGGAAGCTTCTACGAAAGTGCAGAATGCTTACAAGTCTGCTAGTGCGGTTCTAGAAGTAGCTCAGAACAAAGAGATGACATTTGCAGTCAAACGAGTTGTTAACTTTAGTTTTCAAGATGTGAAAGAGTTTGCGTGCTTGGTACAAAAGGCACGTGAGGCTGCGAATCGTCAAGAAAACAAGAGGCAGTATATAACATTTTGCCATCAATTTGACCTATCTATACAAAACAAACAAACAAACAGAACAAACAAACAAACAGGATGAAGACAGGATCATGAGAATATTGGAGAAGGTGAAAATCAATTTTGACCGTTGACCCTTTTAGCGCCTTGTGATGGTGTTGGGGTATATTAGATGTAGGATGTTGGTGTTAGAACTTCATATATAACTTGCTGTTAGTAATTTAGAAGGCAACATTGCATTATAGGCTGGTTTCTGAAGTTGGATTCTGCAGGATTTGCTGTCTTTGACAATCAAGAGACATTTTTTAGTCTGCTTTTGACTTGGACCAAAGGACCTTTGGTCTAGTGGTGGTGCTTTTGGAAATTAAAAAGAAATAATTTAATTTTATTCATCACTAATATATAAAACCTTATATATTCTACTCAAATCTTTTATTTTTTCAAACATTTATTTTTTAAACTAAGAAGACTCTTTATAGGCTGTGAATATGAAGATTGACTTTTTTTTTTTTTTTCATCATTTTGAAAGACAAATTTCTTTACTTTCCGAGATTTGAACCCAGGACCTTTAGGTGATTAAGAAATTATATTTTTATCAACTAGAAATTCTAAAAAGAAACTGGATGCATATATTGCATTAAAGAATTGATATGCATCAAAGATAATGATATCAGGAAGATGCTGCACCCTGATCACCTGAAGAAGATGGTGGATGGCATAGCTGATGGAATGATGGCTCCAGGGCAACCAAAGGGCGGTTGTTCTCGAGCTTCAACGCATGAAGGTTAACCTAGATCTCGGTTAGATGTCGCTAATCAAGTCCTGGCGTTATATTCGTTAGTGGATCTGCAGACTCTGTTTATAGCAAATCCTGTCAGTTACCTTCTATCTTTTTCAACATATTCGCATTGCATATTCTTGACATCAATAACACTCTAACATACCAAGTAAAATCCCACTCATAGCAACATATATAATATATTGGTAGGGTGTGCGGAGAGTGAGACGAGGACCAACATGTATAATATGTGAACTATAATGTAAATAGCACATAGCAGAACCTAGAATATTAAGTAAATGTCATATCAATCTTTCAAGCATCTATCATTAATCCACAAAAAATCGGCAACATCTACAGCCAATCAAATTCCAAGCACCAATTAATTACTCTACTACAGATTTCATGCTAATTAACCAGAATCATGCCAAGTACCGGAACAAGTTCAGGTTCTCTTTCTCTCTTTCAATATAATCACGAGTTATCAGATCTTCAATCCTCTTCTTTATTGCTTTCCCATCAGGCTGCATATGTTCATGAGTTGAACATTAGTTGCAGAAGCCTGCATCAGTCAAAGTCAAAGGGCTGGTCAACTTTACACATGAACCAACTATTAAGTTGATAAAAATTTCATTTTTATTGAAGAAACCTGGTATGTTGTGACAATGAGCTCCATAGTTTTCGGATTAAATATCCCGTTTATGTTATAAGGTATGCACTTGTTAATGATTTTTTTTTTAATTTTTAAAAATAATATCCATATCTTCCTCGTCCCCATCATCCACGTCCCAGTCCTCCACATCCTTGGCCTCAGGCCCCACATTCACTGTTGGAGCAATTCTGCAACAAATCAAAAGTTTTTTAGTGATAATTATTAATATATATATAACAAGATGCTATGTTGTTCATCAATCGCTTTATCGGGCAAAAGTGTAAGGGTAATTTGGTAAATGCAACTTTTTAAACATCGTAACTCCTTTATCTTTACAAACTAAACTTGGTTTTAGTTTGCAAAGGATTTCATTCAAATCCCAATTCTATTTCACTTTCCAATTCCTTAAAAACATATTCCACGAACCAAACACGCACTGATTTATCATCATTATACTCATCATTTAAAAGCTAGCCATACCTCAAATCATGCAGTCAAGGAAAATCGTTACCAGGTGCATCATTAATCTCCTTTTTCCAATACTGGTATGTTTGATCCTCAACAAGTTCAGAAGTCAACTTAGAGTCATATACCCTCACACGCCCTTTAACAGAGATGCAAAATTTTTTACCGAGTCGATAATCGTTGAAAAACCCGTTTATGCTACCAAAAAACATATGCTTTATCCATCAAATAAAATTAGAAAAAAGAGAAAATGTGTGTTTAAAAACAAACAAATGTAACAATTAGCAACTTACTCATCAAATAGTGCGGATAGTTCCACTTTGTGCTCCATTTTTGTTCCTTGGAATCAATACCTTATTAAACACCTATGTCATAAATCTCAGAGTGTGTTAGAATTCAAAATCAACTCAGATTTCAAGATCAAAACCGTAGAATTAAAGAGAAAACACAGTACACATACTAAATCACATCACAATTACTACTAGTGTATCAGAATTAATGAGATCACACATACTAAATCATCACATTGTATCTACATAGTGGATCTACATCAAAACCTACTATAATCAAAACCAAATAATTAGCGAGATAGCGGATCTATATCAAAACCTAATCTCTCTAGAAGAATTAACTAACGAGATAGAAAAGATAACGCAAAATTAACGAGATAACGCGTCTATATCAAAACCTAATCTCTCAAAACAACAATTAACACTAATGAGATAGTGCATCTATATCAGAACCTAATCTCTCGATCGATAAAGTGTATCAAAATTAAGGAGATCAAAACCTAATCTCGAATAATTCACTTACTAAGTCAAAGATTCAAAATGTATCACAATTCAAAGTCAAACCAACGAATCTCTCTGAAGAATTCACGAGATAGCATAGTGTATCACCAGATTTCAAAGTTAAAACGACTAATTAACGAAATCAAAACCTAATCTCGAAGAGAAACATACATTGCAAATAACAACTTTCAAAATCTGCAAAGAATTAACACATACTAAAGGGGTGTTTGGGATTCCTTATTTTACCTCCTTATAACTTATCAATAAGTTAATAAGTTAAAAAATGTAACTTATGGAACTTTTCCTCTTACAATATAAACAATCCCAAACATCTTATTACTTTTCAAAAAGTTAATAGGTTATAAGTGGGTGAAAATAAGCAATCCCAAACACCCCCTAAATCACAATGTATCACCATATTTCGAAATCAAAACTACGAATTAACGAGATAGTAATAAGTTGCATATTAACCCCTCCCAGATATTTTATTTTTATTGTGTATGTCGCCTTGATTTATTATTATTATTTTAGGCTACCGCACTCTCCAAATCTGGATAGCCCCGTTGCGCCACTATGACAAGGCTATATATGTTGTCTTAACTGGGCCCACGCTGTCTTTCAGAGTTTGGTTTGGGCATTACCCCGGGAAACCATACCATCGGCTGCCACTTGACAGTAGTCGTGCCACTACACGAGCAGAACTCTCTAGCGTAACACACGATGGGACAAAAACCCGGGTCGGCTCGGGGTTCGAACTTACAACCTTTGAACAAGGCCTAACTTAAATCCTTTATTGTCAATATCCACCCAAAGTAACACAGATGAGATTCGAACTTGAGTTTCCATTGGAGAACTTAAGCCTCCTACCACTAGGCCCAAGTGGAAGATCGACCATCATATTTATTTATTTATTTTATCTTCATTTCTTTTCTTTTCCTTTTTTTTTAATTTATAATAAAGTTTGTAGAGCTTTTGACTGACCCGTTTGATGGAAGATTAACAATCAGTTCAACTGAAATTTGGTATTTGGATGGATAGGAAGGAAACACACGTGTGTCGATCTAACAGGGTTTATCCCTCTTGTGTGCTTGGGGATGAGTGATTACATGTAGGTCAGGGTGCGTTAAAAGTTTCTTCACGCAAAAGTAATTAAACACAAGAAAGCGTGTCTTGATAACCAACATATTTATACCATTTGCATTTTATACTTTTGGTTTCCTAACGGCTTAGCCCGTGAAGCTACCTTGTCGTGTCCAACGAGTCATGAAAAATAATATTACGACCCCACGATATATGAATGTGATTTTTAAAAGACTTGGTTTTGCAATTTGAAAAGGGCTAACAGTGCAGCTTTTTGCTCGCTTGCCTTTGATTACAATCTAAACAAAATCTATCTATACTAATAAAAGAAAATAATTCTAGACACATGACATTCTTAAGTTAATTCTTACTATCAAATTCCCGCCCAAATCACTTCTCTTCTATTGATGGAAAAAAAATATATTGGTTCTAAATATAGTATTGATTATATATTTAGCATACCGTATTAATTGGTCAATCTCCATTGATTGAATCATTAATGCTATAAATTATATTGTAAACATACTTAATATAAAAAAAACATTAATATATATAATAATTACTTGTCGAATTCTTTAAAATTAAAATGTATATAAAAGAGTTTAAGTTTAAAGAATACACTAACATTTAATTTTTGAGACATCTATATAACTATAATAATTTTGTTTACTTTTTACAAATATTCAATGTTTAATAAGTCTTAAAAATCATAGACAAATTTTTCATTTTTTATATTTAGTATAAAACTATTATGACAGTTGAACAACAGTGTGTTTATAAAGATATCATGAAAGCTGTTCAAAATGAAAAACCTGATGTCGTTTTTAGTTTATGGTTAAGGGTTTAGAGTATGTAGTGAAAAACATTTTTGTGAAAGACTTTAACTACATCTTTCAGATCTAAAAGCCTCATTGTTTTAAATGTTGCTTCCGGTGGCATTGCTTCATTATTGTATAGGATGGTAGAGCAACCCATTTTCGATTTTAAATTCAAATACATTTGATGATATATAGCGACTGTATTTGTAATACATTTTTACATAATACAAAGAGACTTAATTATCTTTTATTTTATTTGTATTAAATTATTTATTGTAATTTATACATTGTAATACACGGATTTCTAAAGCTAGTTTTTTAATAAATGAAATTGAGATGTTATAAACAAATTAAAGTAATGAAAAATAAATAAAAATAAACAAAGAAAAAAGATATTATGATGATAATGTAATGATATATAATATGTAAAAGGTAAGGAGGTTTTCGAGATGATAAATGGAAAAAGTGTGAGATGAAGGTACGATGATATGATAGGTGCCTCTAACAAAAAGTGTTCATGCATTTTATATTGCCTAAAGTCTAAACAAACCACATGCTTGATACATGTCGGTCTATATTAGACCTTTTTTTTATTGTTTGGTTTCAAGATTGTGTCCATTCTCAAAAGATGTTAAGGCTAGCCAAGGTTAACTGGTTTAGTGTCGAATATGTGTTGTATATTAGAGATCAAGGTCATTTCTCCTTTTGATTCTATCTTCATCTTCAACATATCTAACAAGTCTCCAATTAGATTAAAACAATTTCGCATATCTAAGCATGGTCATATATGTGAAATTATCATACAAGTCATGGCTATGGGAAATTGCTTTCATATTTTTTTAAAGGCTTGTATACAAAGAAAACAAAAGAAACCTTATAGCCAGAAGCCCGAGCAAACAAGACAAAAATTACAAACCGGAACCGAAACATTTGATCACATATTATTGGTTTCAGAAAACCGGAACCGAAAATTACTTTTCTATGATCACATATTATTGGTTTTAAAAAACGCCTCATAAAAAATAACAAAATGCTAGGCACATACATATTTATATATGGAATATAATCAATTATTAATCATAACTCTTAAGATCACAAAGTAAACAACATTTGAATATTTATTAATCAATTGCGTCTACATAAAATAATATATATGGAATATAATGTATAGGAAGTGGTTATTTTGAAAACGACAAGATGATATGTGTGAAAGTGGTTATTTTGAAAATGACAAGATAATATGTGTGAAAACTTTTTTTCAACCATTGATCTTGGAGATCAATGGCTAACATGCATTCATCTAGTGGGGCCCACATACAAAGTCACTTTTTGAAACAATTTGCACGACAAGGGGTATTGTAGTAATTTAACTTATGACTGGTTTGTACTATATGGTTTGACCCAAAACCGTGAATCTTTTTGTATACCGGCTGTTTACATTCAAAACCAAACACATATTTCAAACACACTGATGATGAAAGTTTGCTCTCTCTCATCTTCTCATCTTCTAATTTCTCTCATCTTCTCATCTTTTAACCCCAAATCTCAATTTGTCATCTTTGAAGCTTCTTGCTACGAAACCGGCTATTGAGTAGTCTCCCTTTATACGAACACAGTACCCTATGTCGTCGACTACCACGTAAAAATTTCACTTTGATAATCTTTGTGTTTTTCGTTTAAAACAACGATTAATTATTATGTTCATCGTTTTTGATTGTTGATTTTGTCTTCAAACTTTTGATTAAACTAAATAACAAAAAAACTGCAAATTCTAGATTTTAGGAAAATGTAAAATGATAGTTTTCACTTTGGACAATATTTGTGTAATTTTTTTAGAAACAACGACTAATTAGATTCATTGTTTTGTATTTCAAATTTTGATTAAGCTAAGAAAATAAAAGAATTTGCAAATGATCTAGGTTTTAACACAAATGTTAAATGATTCTGATGAAGAACCGGAAAACGTGTAAAATGATTGGTCGGTTTTTGTTTTAGAATGAACATAAAATGTACAATTTGATGTACACTTGTGATTAACATATGTAATTAACCTAAAATGGAGTGGGAGACTAATACAAAACTTACGTGTTCTGTCACGGGAGCCAAGATCGGGGCAAGGAAAAACAGAAAATTATCTAATATATAAAAATGACAAGTTTGGTGTCGCTAAGTAGTCATTCGGTCACTTGTTAAAGATAAAAAAAATGAAAAGAAATGAAAGAGGACCGAAAAAGATAAAAGTAAAAATGTAAACAAAAAAATAAAAATAAAAGTGACACTTAAGGAGGAGAGGTGAAGACTGGGAAGCTGATCAAAAAGTTTAAATATAAGCGTTCGTTTGAAAAACCAAAAAAAAGTTTCTATATATAGGGAAAAAGGAAAGTATAAGACAAAAAAGCAAACTCGTGAAGGAGAGACAATGGATTCGGTTAGCGGTCAAGAAGAGAATGAAAATAGGGTAAAGAGATCTTTGTTTAGATAGGATAAAGGGAAGACTAATGTTGCAAAAAATGAAAAAGAACAACACACACTTGGGGGTGCAAAAAGGGCAAAGAAGAAAGGTAAGTGACAGTGATGCGGTTAAACACAAAAAAGATAAAAGCGATGAAGATGACGAGTAGGTTATTTCATCGAGTGATGAAGAAGATGATATGGAGGGGGTTTAGAAGGTGCCTGCGAAGAGAAAGAAAGGGGAAAAACAAGAAAAAGTAAAAGAAGTGGTTTTTTTTAACTTATCTCGCGCAGTTCTCCATTTCAGTTATACAAGTGCAGCCAAGAAAAATCGCTACCAGGTGCATCATTAATCTCCTTTGTCCAATACTTGTAGGTTTGAACCTCAACAAGTTTAGAAGTCAACTTAGAGTTATATACCCTCACACGCCCTTTAACAGAGATGTTAAATTTTTTGCTGATTCGATAATCGTTGAAAAACCCTTTTATGCTACAAAAAAACATATGCTTATCCATAAAATAAAATTATAAAAAAAGAGAAAACGTGTGTTTAAAAACAAACATATGTAACAATTAGCAACTTACTCATCAAATAGTGCGGTTAGTTCTTCTTTGTTCTCCATTTTTTGTTGCTGGAATCAATTCTTTATCAAACATCCATGTCATTAACCACAGATTGTGTTAGAATTCAAAATCAACTTAGATTCAAGATCAAAATCGTAGATTTAAGGAGATAGTGCAGTATGTCACACCTGGATGTTACACAGTACACATGATAAATCACATCACAATTGCTACTAGTGTATCAGAATTAATGAGATCACACATACTAAATCAAAACCTACAAAAATCAAAAATCGAATAATTAGCGAGATAGTGGATCTATAACAAAACCTAATCTCTTGAAGAATTAACGAGATAACACAGCAAAATCAAAACCTGAGAATTAACGAGACAGCGGATCTATATCAAGACCTAATCTCTCTCGAAGAATTAGCTGACGAGATAGAACACATAACGCAGAATTAACGAGATAGTGCGTCTATATCAAAACCTAATATCTCAAAACAACAATTAACGTTAACGAGATAGTACATCTATATCGGAACCTAATCTCTCGATCGATAAAGTGTATCAGAATTAAGGAGATCAAAACCTAATCTCGAGGAGTTCACTTACTAAATCAAAGTGTATCAGAATTTGAAGTCAAAGCAACGAATCTCTCTGAAGAATTCACAAGATAGCACAATGTATCAGCGGATTTCAAAGTTAAAACGACTAATTAACGAAATCAAAACCTAATTCCGAAGAATTACAGAGATAGCGAACCACAGCTTTCAAAATCAGGGAAGAATTAACACATACTAAATCACAATGTATCAGCAGATTTCAAATTGATCGAAGAGTTAACACATACGAAATCAGTGTATCAGTAGATTTCAAAATGCTTGACGAGTGGGTTATTTCATCGAGTGATGAAGAAGTTGATATGGAGGGGGTGTTTGAAGGTGCTTGTGAAGAGAAAGAAAGGGGAAAAAACAAGAAAGAGGAAAAGAAGTGGTTTGCTAACTTAATCTCGCACAGTTCTCTATTTCAGTTATACAAGTGCGTGGCTGGTTTGAAATCGAAACAGAAACAAGTGGTTAAAGACATGGGATTTGGTAGTGTATTGTCATTTCGTGTGAATGTGATCCCTGGTAAAATAGCACAGTACATGGAAGAAAACTTTGATGCCCATAAAATGCATATTTATGTGGCCAAAGATAAAATAAAAATAGACTGGGAAACTATTAGCAAGTTGCCATGGATCTTGAATTACGGGGATAACATTTTAGCAGGGGCAATACTGGATGAATGACATGAAAGTGTCGCTGATAAGAGAAAAAGATACCCAACAAGCAGTTCTGTGGCACCAACAAGTATTCAAAACATTAACAAGGCAGCAAACGAAGATGATTTTAACTTCCGTCTTGACTTCCTAATGTTGTTCTTGGCTATCATGGGTGACTGTAACAGGCAAGGGCGCTAACGAGAAAGTAAATCACTCAAAGTCACTTGAACTCTGTCGCTTGCTATGATGATGGAGTAAATGACTAGGCAGGAATTTTTGTTTGGTTATGACAGAAAGGTTTACAATCTAGCCCCTTTAGACCTTACAAATTGCATATTAACCCCTCTCAGATATTTTATTTTTATTGCGTATGTCCCCTTATTTATCCTTTTTCAAAAAACAAAAAAATAAAAAAGCTATTTTTTAAATGCCAGACATTTTTTTTAACTTTAGCTTTATCAAAAAAGCCAATAATAAGTCAATTTACAAACTCTATCCAAAACACCTTATTTCTTTTATTTTCTAAAAACAAAACAAAGGTATTTTAGCCAATTATAAAATCCACGTGACTTTTCCCAGCCATCGAACCTCCTTCCAGGAAATGATTGGAAACCAGAAAGAAACGACTGGAATACAAAACGCATCTTTGGTTTTTGGCTTATTATGTGAGCTCCTCGGGTCGGTTTGGGGGATTGTCGGTGCCAAACCAAAACCGAAAATGGTATTTTCAGGGAATGATCACCGAACTGTATATGATACGGTCCTCTTTCGGATAGGGGTGTTCATCTAATCGAATAATGAATTTTCAAGTTAAATTGAACGAATAATCCGAATAATTATTATTATTATTTTTTGCCTGTATTCGTATTCGATTAAAGGTTAACTATTCAGTTCGTATTCGTATTATACGTCCAATTCGAATTCGTTTTTGAAACTCGAATTCGAATCGAATACGAATAAATTCGATTTGAATTCGAATAAATTCTATCTGATTCAAATTCATCTATGCCAAAAACTTCGAAAACCATATTCATAATTGCAAAACACATATATAAATGTAAAGTCACTACAATACCACATGATAATAAGTTCAAAACTAAAATACATATAGTCTAAAATTCAAAATATTTAAAACGGGAAATCAATAACGCTTATAATAGTATGAGCTAAGAAACATAGTATGGTCTATTTGGGTTTAATTTATTTGTAATGGATATTTATTATTTATGGATTTGACACAAATTAAAAAATAATTATATATAATGTATATGTATGTATATATAATTTGAATTCGAATTTCGAATCGAATCGAATAAAAAATCATAAATTCATATTCGATTTATATACTCGAATACGAATCGAATTCAATTTTTTTAAAATCGAATTCGAATCGAATTTCAAATGTTTCGAATTCAAATCAAAATTTAAACACACTTACTTTCGGGTCGATTTTCTGCTCACCCCTCAGCTACAACGGTAATAAGAAATATATATTACTTGCACTGCACTTATGTTATTTCAAGGCATAAGATACGGGAGAACAACGTATCATCATTATATACCATTTTGACCTTTTCATATTAATATTAATATTAATATTATCCTATCTATCCATGTGTCGCCTGCTTTTCAACTCTCTACCCATTCCCTTCACTTCTTAGCCAACTTCACAAAAAAAAAAAAAAAAAACCGTTATCGGAAGCCATCGTCACAGCCGGTTCATCCTCTTTGACCAGATTTCAACACTAACTGTGAGTACAACTAATCATTCCTTTTCTTGCAATGTGTTTGCCAAGCAAAGTTTCTGACTTTATGTCTTACAGCCCATGCTCACCTTCTTCAATAGGAAACCTGCTGCCAACCCGTTGACCTCCTTGGCGATTGAGGCGTCTGAGAAAGATTATGGCGATTGCTTATAATTGGGGGTGGCCTCGACTAACGAAAGACAGTGTGATTGCATTGGTTTAATTATACTCACGTTAAGGATGCAACCAACAGGGTGGCTTTCTCTTTTTGCCTCAACCAGGTTTGTTTTAGTTTATGAAATGTTACACTGAATTGCTCTCTCGCTCTTATATGTATTGAAGTTTGTGTATTTTTGTGAAGGCAATATATATATTTTAAGAATACTATCCAATGAGTTGGGTGTTTTCATATATTTACAACTATTATCCGCTATGTTTGGTGAAATTTAAAGTGTATTTATGCCTTATTTGCCTTAACAAATGTGCAGGTATCACATTCACGATTCAAGAAGCAAGTAGAAAAAGGTAACAGCTTTAGTGCAGCACCTATTGGATAATGCTTTATAACAGTTAACATGTATTAGCAGGAACCAATTGCAATTGTTTTTTTACCCAATTTAATTTGAATTTCCAACACAGAGATGCGCGGCCCCCGAACAAGTAGCTGCCTTATAAATGGAAGGTCGACAACAATTGCTGGAGGTGGTTACAGAAGGCGGTGGAAGCGCAGTAAAGATGTAGACGAAGAACAAAGGTGTCCCTCTTTTTTAGCAAGATATAGTTACGCATAAAGCATTAAAAAAAGGTACCAAATGATGGGGCTATCATACAAACATGCATTGTACAGTTAGCATGAGATTGCATCACTTTCGTTTTTTGCATAGCATGAATTAATTAATGGAAGAATATTAATTTAGTGTCAATGGGGTTGCATATGAAGTTGCGAATAAAATAGGGAAGAAGAAAGATTCTTTTGGATTTGTTGCTACTGTTATTGTTTTATATACTTCATAGGCATTACTGCTGATAGTAACAGGTTGAACAATAGTGTGACATACAGTTAGTCGGCCTTGATACGCCTACGTGACATCAAACTGCGCTCAAAACCACAGCTCATACAAATAAGGATCATAAAGAAATGGTTTCCAAAATTCCAGAAAGAACTCCGCTATCTGTTTGTTGAGTGCCATGTAAGTTGTACAATAAGATAAACAAATGTCACAAAAGAAAATGACATTTCTGTTGATACTTCAGAGTCTAAACTTTCTTGAAAAACTGTACACACTATTAAAATAAAATAACAATATGAATTAAAAATGACTAGATTAGATCATCTGTGTATATGTTTTATAGCATATACTACAGTTTACTCGGTGCAGGGGGGCGCTATTGAAATTATCGTATACTTGAGTCAACTAAAAGTGGATATGCCGTAACGAACGACGTTAATGTTACCGCTAAATCAAGAAGGTAGATTATATGCTCACTTTAGTGTTTGTTTTTGGGTCATTGGGTGCTACATGAGAGATAATGCCAAGTCATGTAACTAACAGTTATGGTAATCTTCGGCAGTTGGAGGACATTAGATTGGAAAACGCCACGATTTCGGGTGATGATGGTGGTGTTGGGCTTTCGGCGAGTGAGTGGATGTGGAGGCTTGGGACACTTTCATTTTCATCCCTTTAATCTTAAATTGAGGTCGGGGTATTGTAAATATAAGCTTTCATTTAATTTGTTAAAAAGACACTTGTGTGTGGAATTCTTGATTCATTTTGTTTAATAAAGTTTTAAGTTTTGGTGCTCAGGCTCATGTTTACTATCCTTTGGTGAGGTTGGTTAGTGTTTGTTATAAGATTGTTAGATATTTTGGGAAATGTCTGAACTTTGGCTACGGTTTCACAACCCCCCGCGTCAAAATACTAGTTCGTTTTTAATTGTGAGTTTAAGACGTGTTATTGGTTTATTATTGGCCAAATCTGTTTTGAAGCAAAGGATATGAGGAGTATTGGTAATATTATGAAGTCAACGTTAAAGATAAATGGTGGTAGTTCAAATTGTTTATGTTAACAAGATAATCATTATTTAGTTTAAAACGCTTGTGACTAAATAATGTATATAGTTCTAATTAGTTCACGTATAAATACATGAATGAACTAACTAGATAGATGTTATTTGTTTTGGTTTTTCTTAGTCCGTGATCACTATCACTACATTGTCCCGTGATGGTCTCTTCTAATATTATGCTAACCGTCAAACTTTTTCCAGCATGCTATTTTCTATGATGAAATCAAATTATCTCCCATTCTTTCAAATTGGAAGCTTCTCGAGTATGTTTATGGCACGCTTGAACCGCTATCTAAAACCAATGATTTCATTTTTCGTAATCTTAAGAAATTTTTACAACCCAGATGAAATTGTAATCCTAGAAGAAAATCAGTTATTTGTTGTAATTTCAAAAGAAAGGTTAACAAATTATGAAAAAGGTCAATCATGTTTCTTGTATATATTAATTTACAACTTACTATATCAAAATCGTGCATTACATGTTGTGCATTGTGCTTCTTTTGTTGTTCCTCATGCTTAACATGTTGGTTATTTTGGTTGTACATGTTATTAGAGGACTTGTACACCCCACGTGTTGATACACCTTTTATGTTGGTGGAATACACCCGTCTTCTTTGCGTGATGACACCGGGGATCATAGGCTGAGTATTATTCTCATCAGCTGAGTCATGAGGGATTAGATCCCACCGTTTCATATACGTCTTTGTGCTTTCTTCCTTTTCTAAAGATATTTCCAGGCCACCATAATCTTCAACCTTTATAACCATCGTCCTCAGCCACCAAGGTCATCACCACCATCCTTAACTATCACAACACTTCTAATGGTGGGTTGCACTCTGTTCACCCTTAGAAAATACTCCACCTTAACACTCTGATATATTGGGATACAAGTCTCTCGACTCGATAGCTGTGAGTTTAGTTACAGATGAAAAATTAATTACATAAATGGTTAATATGATAAAAAATATATTGTGCTTTGCCTTTTTTTCTTTTTTTTTTTAAATGGATTCAGATTTAATTAGTTTAACAATTTGTTGTGAGGCGTGAAGGCCCACCACTAACACCGCAACACCCTTAGCGCGAAAGGCATTCCGCCATGAAGGAAGCAGGCGCAAATGCTTGTTTGTTTGATTTTTTTTAGTTATTAGTGTTGGAAAAATATAAATTGGTGAATGGAAATTAATATATTAAATTATTAATATTAAACTCTTCATATGTTGAAACTATTAAGTAGAGTTTCTTTATTACACTTGACGAGTTTTATTAGAGTATTAAGTCTCTAATTAAGTGAGACTCATCACTTACCTACAACTCTTGTATGTTTACTAGACTTGGTGTCTTATTTGAAAAAAAGGAGAAATGTAGTATACAAATAGATATATACAAGAGAGGTATTTGGAACATAGAGAATATTTGAAGACCCATTTATTGGGAACCCATAGAGAGGATTTGTCTCTACTCTATCACATTAACATATTATTCTTCCCATTCTTTTTCTTTTCAAGAACACCAATATACCTAGTGCAATCTCAGGTGCGAGTGTCATCTCCGGCAGTACACACACTGAATAGGTTGTTGTACCCTGGGAGACAGACGGCTCTTTAGTAGAGACCCGAAATCTGTTTTAAGGGAAGCATATAGAATACGTGCCTCAATTACGCTCAATATATATTGTTTTGTTCATTTTTTGTTGCAGTCAATTGAGTTAGCCATATCAAGGAAAAACTAAGACGAATGTGAAGATACTCAACGAGTGAAAGACTCGAGTCAAGAAGTTTCTGTTGAAGTTCTCACCGAAGACATCAACATAAATCTTTATATTAATATAAATTGTATTTTATTTTATTTCCTTTTTGGTTGTGTACACGGTATTGTACTACGGTATTTCTCTTGTATAACGAGAGTATCGTTATACTTATTTTATTTTTTATTATTTTTAAATAATATTGTGGCCGATGTCCTATAATCTTAAAACAGATTTCGTGAGATTGTTGCTACAATCTTAAAACCTTATTTATAAGGATTTTGGGTTCACGAAATGGTTTAAAATAAAAATATTTTATAGATTATAATCTTATGAATATTTTCTTTTTTGGGAAATGAAGTGCGTAGTACATTGTGTTTGGATTTTTAGAGATCATTGTGCAATCTTAAATCCTATACCGTGTCACAAAACGTAATGTTTGATTCATCCGTTTGGTCTTAGAAACGATTTTTGTAATCGTTTATATTCTAACTATGGTGTTAGAAACGATCTTGGAAAACCATTGAGATTTTATTGGTTTTATTTTAACGATTTTTGCAATCGTTTATGACTAACAATTTTGTTAGAAATGGTGTTTAGTAAACCAGTCGTTTCTTGTATACATTAATAATCTAACGTGCGCGTTAGATCGGGTTTGTCGTTTTTTGTAAACATGTGTGTTAGAAATGATTGCTTTTATAAAATAATATGTTTAAGAAGCTTGTCTAAACACATCGTTTCCACATGTTTAAGTATCTAACATGCGTGTAAGATACGATTCATTATATATATAAACATAAGTGTTTAAAACGTTTTGTGTAAACGTTAATTTTCTGGCGGGCGTATTAGAAAATACTGTAGTGAGACGTAAATGTATATTTTTTTTTGTGAAACGGTGCACAAAAGATTCTATGTGTGTCTGTTCATATTTCTTCCATTAAGTTACTATTAATTCAAGTATTAACTCGGTGTTAATGACGCGACTTTTGGGCTGTACACCAGAAAAACCAACAATTTAAAAGGTTTTGCCTTAACGTTTAATGTTTCGTGTATGTATTGTCTTTTGTTTAACGTGTGCGTTAGAATCGTTTAAGTTATGACATGTTTGTTAGAAATTGTTTATAAACCGTACTGCCTAGAAATGTTTTTGTGGACATTGAATTTTCTAACGTGTGCTTTAGAAACAATTAGAAATGGTTTATTTTATAAACTCTATCCTTGGAAAACGTTATATGAAAACGTTAAATTTTGTAATGTGTGCTATAACATGTTTTTTTTAACATGTGTGCTAGAAACTATTTTAGTACATGAATATTTTATAAAGCCTTATTGATATTAATAATATAATATATTGCAAAACTAAGGAAATGATTTAGTATGACTTTTAAACAAAGTTTTGCATTTTTAAAATTTTACAAAATGTTTGCTACTCTTGCTAAAAGTGATGTATGTTAAACTAAGATAACGTTCTAAAGGGTACTTTATGGTGGAAAACAACTTCGTGTTGTGAGAACAAGCTAGATTGTTCAAGCTTTGCCACTTAAGTCTAGTAATTGTAACAAATTGATGTTAATTTGAACATATTTGTTCAAGAATATGGTTTCAAAATTGAAACGAGGACATGGACATGTGTGCATGGGGTTCTATTTTAGGGAGTATCTAAATACATAACATAAAATGATATCACTAAGATGATTTCGGTCAGATGATGAAAGTGTTAAAGATAATAACACTTTGTGATTTGATGTCTAAAGGTCGTATGTTTATCCATTTATTGAATTTTTATTAAAAGGTGTTTTACACTTTATGTTGTAGTTTCGGTTGTATTATTATTTTATGTTCAATATCTTCGGATAAAACATGCAGTTTTACAACCAAATACAACAATATTTATTGTGACATACAAAATTATTTTCTAGATTTTTAATGAAAAATTTATGTTTAAAAAGAAGAATAATTTTAAATGGATAATGCAAAAAGAATATTGCATAAGAAACAACTTGTGAGTTGTTGCATTGACAAAAGTCTAAGACGAACATCAAATGTATAACCATATCATGAGAGGGTCATGGAATAACAAGGTGAGTGTATTAAGATGAAATACACAAGAATGTGATATTTAACTCCTTGGAAATTAGTAAATACGAATTAATACATGTTAATGACGTATTTAACTCATTGGAGATTTAATAAGTGTGAATTGTAACATATGAATTAATATATGTTGATGAGATATTTAAATCCTTGGATATTCATCATTGAAAATTCACAGAGTTGAATCGTAAGAGATTTATTATGTTATTAGTGTAATTGATATCAAGTAATCTCAATAGATTTATTATAATATGCTTACAATAGCGATGGACATATAGATGTTTTTATCACCATTCACTTTGTTTGAACGATGTGGAAATTTTATCTTTTATTTTGGGAGAGTGTCTCAATAAATAGTTTCAAGAACAATAATGAAATGTATAAATCTTTCTATGCAAATGTGAATTCCAAGAGTTTGAGTGTTATCCATTTGACTTTATCTCAACAAAATAGTGATTATAGACGAGTGACATTAATCTTGATGAATGTATTCATCAAAATGATTTAGATTAAGACTTATGTTCAAAGTCCATATAAGTAAAAAATGAAGCCTTTGAGATCAAAAGAAAATAAGTTATGTTCCTTAAATGAATGATGAAGTTATGTATGTGCTACATACAATAACTTGTGAGACTTTCTTAAATACTAAGTTTTAGAGATTGTTAATAAGTCTCATAATTTTGTCTAAAATTTTGGGTTGAACGTTTCAAAGTGAGATTATAATGGCTGTGAAGAATCAGAATGATGCATCTTCTGTTCACATGCTAAAGTATTGTAGTCTAAAGCATGCTAGACTAGTACTTGTTAATTATGGTGCTTTGCGAAGACTAATTCATGTGAAACATTTATAACAGAAGAATGAATTTGTGTATAGAAAAATTTAAAGAGGGTCATCATTCAATCTAAGGAAATGATATAACTTATGAGGATCGTCAAAAGACCTCAACTTTTTAGGTATGTTCTAGATGGTGATTTATAATCCTTCTAGATTTGTGATGGTTTGTTAACAATCTTATGACAAATTTTGCTTAACTTTATCAAGTGGTGGAAGCTAACACTAAGGCATGTGTTACTTTATTAGTTAGTAAGCATTGATGAACTCACTGATACAAAGACGTAGTCTTGTTCAAATTATGAGTGCCGATTTATGGTCATAAGTAAAGTTAAGCAAACTATGTCAAAATGCAAGAAATGTGGGGGAAGCCATTTAAGAAACAACCCTTTAGGGGTATATAGAAATGGTAATTGAGATGATTTCTCATACTCGTGTAGAAAGGAAGAACCTTTCTTTACCCTATCCAAAAGTTGGATGGTGTTATCCAATAGCACTTAAATATGGAGGTGTCTTGCATTTGAACTTGGAAGGGTTTAGCAATGATGATTATTGTAATTCTATCTAACATTGCAAGCACACGACTAAGTGGAGGACACAAAGGTCATAGTGAATAATGGATATGTGTTTGCCTTAATGATAAGTGTATCTTACAAATTATAACCAGATTCAGGTGGCCACTATGGTTATGGTCTTAGAAAGTTGACAATAGGGCAAAATTAACTTATAAGTTAAGAACACATCATGACAACTTATCTCAACTACGCAAGTTATCTATAGTGACTAGACAAAGTCAAAGATAATGTTATGGATCCAAACAACCTGAGGGTTTAGTAGAGATCAAGTTGTGGAATGAGACTAAAGCCCATGAAAAAAGGTATATAAAGGAAAACCTAACTTAGTTGACTGGAGATCCCAAGATCTAAGTTCAAAAGGACACCTAATTATATATCTAAGGGTGGTCTCTGTGGGGGTATAGCTTATGTATAAGTTGACACATAAGCTAATATATATATATCCTCCTAAAGTATAAAGGGAGTCTAATTACTTCCTAGTCCATTCCTATAACAACAGTGACATGTTGTGAGGTTAAGCATAATATATGGTTAATGATTTATGTAAATCATTATAACCTTAATGCTTTTAATGATTTGTGGATAATCACCTATGTGAAAGAGAAGTGGGGTCGCTTCGAATGAAATTGTGGGGTGCGCAATTCCTAGAGCTTTCACAGAACCAGGCTAGTGTTCCAGGACCATAATGGACACGACAATGAGGAGATGTGCCCGTCTAGGGAGAGTATTGTGTGAAGTATATTGTCGTCTACACCAATGGGGGTTTGTTCAAGGACATCGCGTCTTCTAACCGCTAGGAGACTAAGTATACCACACAAAGGAAGGTTCAAAGCTAACACCTACCTATCCTGCAATACTCAACTGTCGAGGTTACATTGGATATTTTGTGTGTTTTTATTAATCTCCATTCATGTGGGGGATTGTTGGAAAAATATAAATTGGTGAATGGAAATTAATATATTAAATTATTAATATTAAACTTTTCATATGTTGAAATTATTGAGTAGAGTTTCTTTATGACACTTGATGAGTTTTATTAGAGTATTAAGTCTCTAATTAAGTGAGACTCGTCACTTACCTACAACTCTTGTATGTTTACTAGACTTGGTGTCTTATTTGAAAAAAGGGGAAAAGTAGTATACAAATAGATATATACAAGAGAGGTATTTGGAGCATAGAGAATACTTGAAGACCCATTTGTTGGGAACCCATAGAGAGGATTTGTTTCCACTCTATCACATCAACATATTATTCTTCCCATTCTTTTTCTTTTCAAAAACACCAATATACCTAGTGCAATCTTGGGTGCGAGTGTCATCTCCGGCAGTACACACACTATTCCGGTTGTTGTACCTTGGGAGACAGACGGCTCTTTAGTAGAGACCCGAAATCTGTTTTAAGGGAAGACATCAACATAAATCTTTATATTAATATAAATTGTATTTTATTTTATTTCCTTTTTGGTTGTGTACACGGTATTGTACTATGGTATTTCTCTTGTATAACGAGAGTATCGTTATACTTATTTTATTTTTTATTATTTTTAAATAATATTGTGGCCCATGTCGTACAATTAGTAATTAACTGTACATCCAATTATTTCATTTCACTTCACCTAATAATTGTCTTCCATTTTTATTCACCTCTCTCATAAACCAGGTAGTTGTGGCCGAGAAAAGGGGCTTCAAAAGTTGACGTGGCATGACTTTAAAGCCCTACCCACAACGTCAGGGGTGGTAAGGAAGAGGCTTCAACATGTGAATGGGCAGCAAATCAACATAATGCGGTGTTAAAAGAGTGAGTCTTTAATATGACATGACGTTTTAACTTGAACTTTAAAACTACGTCCATAGTAACCAACTAACTTTAGCTTTCACACTCTTTAGTAAGTGTGAAAGATGAAAACCCTTTTGTCCCTTTCACATTGTCTTTTTTACTCCTTTCATAATAGAAATTCTAACACACTATAATAACGTTAGGCTACATGTGTTTGGCCTCGATCAGTAGCATTTCCATTGTATTTGTAATTATAATTAGAAATGATTGTAGGAAATTCGTTCGTGGAATAACAATAAAACACAAATTTTATTAATATGAACTACAGTACAAAATAACTAAAACGGTAAATTACAATACTTTGAAGTGAAAGTTACAACTAATTAAACAAGTACAAGGAAACAAAATAAATGAAACAAGGAAAACAGGGCTGAGGTTTCATGTTCAACACGGGTCACTTAAAACAGATTGCTGGTCTCCCAAGAGAATCCGTCTGTTTCCCAGGGTACAACAGCCGAAGCAGTTAGTACTGCCAGGGAGGGCCGAGCACCCGAATTGGAACTTGAAACTTCAATGAAAGGAGTAGAAACAGAAACGGACAACCTTCACGAGTGTTTGTATTTTGATGTAAGTTGGTGATCTTGTAAGAGTGAAAGTAATGTATTTTTGCAAGACTCATCTTGCTCATATTTATAGTAAAAGAAAGCTAGTGAGTTAGACAAAAATTGATGATCATAATAAGTGACATTAAACATGTTTTGATAGGCTTTGTATATTGTAGTTTTTGTAGTGTGATTTTTGGTAAAAAGAAATCTAGGCCCCTTTAGTTTATTTTATCATGCCCCAATGCTCTAAATTTCTTCCAACCCAAGTACCTAACCAAATAAATATGTTAAATCGGTGATCAAACAAAATGATATTTAGATTACTAAACAGAAGACACAAACATAAAGGGAAGATGATGACAGGAGTAATAGCGGATTCAAGATTTTTTTTCCTACAAGTGGATCAAGATTTTTTTTTTCCTATAAGTTACAGTGTTCAAATTTCGAACAATCAAACGTTAAATTTTTCATAACGGTCTTAAAAAGACTTGAACTTGAGACCTTTTAAGATTAGAAGGGTTTTAGGAATAAATAGTTTACCACTACACCATCTTAAAACTTTTGTTATGAATTCATTTCTAAAAATATTATGGGTTCATTGAAACTTTCAGTTTTTGACATTTTTTTTAAAATTAATGAGTTTCCGTGAACCTATATTATATCAGCCGCTAAACAGTAGAGCCAAACGCTAGCTTTTCTATATTTTGTTAATGAACTCTAAGTACAAGTAATATAAATACAAGAAACTAAGTCAACGAATGAAGTTCTAATTGAGTGTTTCCAAAAGATGAAATCACGTAGAGAACAATTGTGATATGTATTTTGTTTTGTTATAATTAATGAAGCCCGTTTTCACAATTTTATATAGTTTATTTTTATTGGTAATTTTGCCCCCGTTGAGATAAATGTCTGGATTCGTCACTGCTCCAAGCACACATTGCACACTCTTCCAACCATTAACAACGTTATCGTCTTGTTCTCTTAATATCGTCAATCAACAGTCAAATCGAACACCAACAATGGACTTCAACAACAGCAAGGACAATGAAGTGGCATTTATATCATGCTCAACCTCGTCTTCCCCACTACCAAAGGAAGGGTAGCACGAGGTGGGCCCACCACCGTTTCTTAAAAAAACTTTTGATATGGTGGAAGATCCTTCGACGTATGAGGTGGTGTTGTGGAGGGGGAATAGTTTTGTTGTTTGGGATTCTAATAAGTTTTCAACTACTTTGCCGCCGAGGTATCTAGCTTCATCCGACAACTCACTTAAGTCTTGCTCAATCTCACTCCTACGTTGATTTGGCAATTCTATGTTTTTGGAGTCGGATAGTAATTTTAGAAAATTTTGGATATTTTAATTATCCGAAATGTATTTTTCAAAATTCGGAAGTTCGCATGGACATCCGAATACGAATTTGAAAGTTTTTCTAAAATCTGGATATTCGATTTTGAACACCACTACTCTGTGTATAAAGTTGAGGGAATTCATGTGAATTCCTTCCGTTGCCTAATCAAACATGTTTATGTTAGAATTAATATTTCATTCTATAGAAAGTGAACGTAAAATATCTAATCTGGGTAGTTTATAAAGACATCTCTAACATTCTCTACTTTCACATCAACTATTTTATCAGAAATCCTACTTCTAAATGCATCTCCACCCATCCAGATCTCCCATAATAAGTCAAAACTCGTCACCTCTAAATAACAAAATCATGATCTCCATTTGGAAAGAATATGGACCGAGAAAGGATTTTTTGATGCATTCCGGATATAAATTAATGAACTAAACATGTATTCTTAAATAGTCGTTTAGCACTGTTAGTTGCTAGTATGCCTTGGATTTTCTTACCCACAACTAAACGACATGTCAGCACCAATGTACTATCATTAAAACCATGGAAAATAGTAATTAACACAAATGTTAAACATAATTAAACGTCCTTATTAGCAACATTTAACAAAAACAGAGAATCACAATAACCTTTTAATAATGATAAAGTTGCTTACAAACCATAGCAACTCACAAATACACAAAATACAACTTTGATAACTAACTAGGATAAAGCCCGTGTGATACACGGTTGGTTAAAAGCAATAAAAAAGTTAAATTTAATAATATGCATGATAACATACCTTATGGATTCATGAGATATAAATAACGAAAAACAAAATTTTACAATTCATAAACCTCTAATCACCTCTTTGACTACATCATTGGATATTAAATGTTTAGCGATTTTCTAGTATTAGTTATAAGCGAATGAATAATATATATTATTTATAAGTCAAGAAATCCAACACAAGTACCACTTAAGTGGAGCTGGTAAACATCTTTAGGTTGAAACATGAGGTCTTGAGTTTGAGTCTTATATCACACAATAATTTATTTTTCTAAATTTTACAAAGACTTACTGTCATATGAAGATGAATGTATTTGAGGAGAAACCAGGTCATTATTCTAGCATCATGGGTTATAACATAACTAAACGGGCCCTTGTCCCATATTGTGTTTGGAACAAGAGATGATATCCTATGTGAATGTCTTAGAATGCTGTCGTGTGAAAAAAATCATCTTGCTTTAATAGTATAGTTATTTGTGGATGTCTTATAATGATGTCATGTGAAAAAGTCATCTTTTTTGTTTTAATAGTATAATTAGATAGTAATAGACTTCTAACATGATATTAGACTTCTATCATAATATTATGTTATTCACTTATATTTAGTAAATATGTGTACCCATGTAATTAGCATTGATTGTTAGGATATCTCCAAATAGGAGATTGCATATGTTTTTATATATTGTATGAATAAGAGGAGGATTTTCGATCAAATCATTATTGTTCTATCATGGTATCATAGTTTCATACCCTTGCCGTCCCTTCTTTCTCACAGCCAGCTACCATACCCTCGATCCTGCATTCCGCTCCCTTTACTATTAATCATCTTCCTCTCTCATCTATCGCTGTGCTTTATGTGAGATGGTCCGAATATGTGGATCATTTATTTACGGGTTGTATGGTTATGGAAGTTGTTTGGGAGCACATTAGTACTTAGTGTAAAGTTTTTCAAATTTTTGATTGACAAAATAGCAAAACTCGTCCTTTATGTCACACCCCGACTCAGGGCCTAGGCGTGTGACCCATATTTGGTACCTGTTTTGTAAATGTATCAGAGTTTATGGGTTAATTTTAGAAGAAGACTTCAAGTTATTATAATACTAATTTACATTGAAAATTTACTTGGGATTTAAATACCCAAGTATATGTTTACAAAATATTGTTTTTAATGTTACAAGGATTTTATAACAACATTGAGCCATCACGCGTTGTGAACTTCTATCTTCTTGACGACTCTAATCCTTGCTAATTATATCAACTTAGTTACCTGCAATGGGGATTAAAATACGTCAGCTATGTGCTGGTGAATCGTTATGACTCTAAAAAAATTTAAATAGCAATCATAAACAAATATAGTTTTCTTGACAAGCTCAACAGAAACGTTTCTATTTCCGGTATTTGTAACACTACCCTACACCCACACAATTTCTCCGAGCCACGTAGCCCATACCAGAGAACTGTATATGATTGTTAGCCCGCGACCACGTAGCCTTTGACTATATAGGCTGAACAGTTATGTTGTTTGGATCCAGACACATGTGTATTCGGTCTGAGTTGTTTTTTATTCTCTAATTTGTATTAAAACGTTTTTAGAGATCACGTAATCTCATGCAAACGTTTGACTGACTCTATAAGACAAAAAACCTGTCTATCTTATAGAGTATAAATCTGTTTTGACTGTTTGTAAAGGTTTAACGTATTCACCTGTATCGTCGGTGTGATTGATTGATGAACTTTCTTGATTGTAAATGATATTTAACCTATAAATAAATAGATTTGAATGATTGCCTTGATGGTGTTTCTTGATTAGACTGCAGACCTTAAGTCTGGTTTTAACCTTGATTAGGTTTGTGAATGTTTGAAATCATGATTGTATTTATGTGACGTTTGATATAGCATGCTTTGGCTTAATAGAGTCTATCACGTTGGCAAACTTCTCCAGGTAAGTAAACGGGTCATGCGGTTGATTGAGATTTGTACGAATTACTTACCTTAGGCAAGAAGAGTCTACTAATGATATCCCCCTTACAGTTACTACATGTCTATCAAAATATAATTTTGTATTACATTATCTTCATAGAAATAATGTTTGATTGAAAACCTTTGATGAATGTTTTAAAAATACTTTCAAGTTTAAAGGCCATAGCCTTGACAGAGTCTAAGCTATCTATAATATGATTGAAATAACCTAAACTTAAGGAACTGAGGTCCTACCTTAGTGAGTACTCAGGAATGCTAATACTAATGCAGAGTGACTGTTTGATTGACAAAACCTTGTTTCTAACTCATTTAACTTGATTAACGGGATGTCAGAACTCCAATTCTTTCACTAATCTTGAGAAAACAGGGTCTCGGAACTTAACGGAGATCGAGCACGCTTCCCAATGTTAAATTTGTGAAAGTGAAGGTGAGAATTGGTGTGAAATGGCTCATACCCGTCACCCCAATTTATAGGTGAAAACTGGCCTCCTTCACCTCGCGCGAAGCATCTTTGCGTCGTGCGAACCGCCTCACAGCCGCCATTTTACACGTGGCGCTTCTCATGGTGCCACGTGTTGACACGTAGCTGAGCACGTGTCCCTGATTACTTAACAAGGTTTCGCGTCGCGCGAAGAACCACTTTGCGTAGTGTGACATCTGCCCCGATCCGACCCGACCCAGGTACCCGTTTCTCTGACCCGATCTCTTTCTTTTATGATTTAATATTTATTTATACTTATATTTTACTTTTAATAATAATAATGTTTTCCTTCCCGCCTCTTTCTCTCTCTTTCTTTCCGCCGTCCCGTCCCTCTCCTCCTCTCTTTCCGCCTTCTTTTCCCTCTTGTCGCCGTCCCGCCCTTACGCCTTGTTTCCCTCTTTTTCTTCTAACTCTTTGCTTGTCCTTTGTTCCTTCCCGCCTAAGGTTGTCTGCGCAGCTCCACGCGCCAGACTCCCTTACAAGGAATCTTGCGTGAAGACCACCTGTTTCAGCGATACGCGAGACGAACTCTTCTCGCAGCGCGCTAAGAATTGTAATTCTTCTCGCAGCGCGCGAAGGACGGTAGTTCTTCCCGCGACGCGCTAAGGATTTGTAGTTCTTCTCGCAGCACGCTAAGAATCGTAGTTCATCCCTCGACGCGCGCTAGGAATTTTAGTTCCTCCCGCGGCGCGCTAAGAAATGTGATTCTTCCCGCGACGAGTTAAGGTTGGTTCTGTCTGCCTTCGCGCTCGCGCTCTCTTGACCTTCTATGTCTGCCTTCGCGCTCGAGCTTTCTCGCGCTAAACCCTTTGAGTTTTCTTCTGTTTAATCTAGCCGTTTGCTTTTGTGTTGTCTTATCTTTTGAGCTGTTGACCTAATCTGCTTTATGTCTGAAAAGTTACTTTCGGCGCAGCATGCGCACCAACCCCATTGGTTGGCAGATAAAGTGACTGACATAATCTTTGGAGATCTGCTTTTTCCATGCCTGACCTGTACCTTTATCTGAACCGCCCATGCTTTTTTTACTGTTCCCTGACAGCTTTATCTTGCCCCCTGCAGCTGCCATATCTTTTGATATCTTTTGCTTTTGGAATCTTTTGCTTTTTGAGATCTTTTCCCCTTTTCTAGGGATTGTGTTCCCTAGGGTTTCTTTATAAATAATAATGTTATTTTTTCCTAACACTACACACACAAAGCACTTAAACTCTCCTATTCTCTGTTCCTCATTGCTCCCTCTGCCGTCTTCCTCTCTGCCTCCGTCTTCCTCCCTGTTCTGCCCTGCTTTTCCGGTAATATATATTATATATAATAATTTACTTATTAATTATGCTAACTTATAATCAAGACTTAAAACAAATCATTAAAACAATAATCTTATTTATAGATTAACTTGTGCTTGTTTAAAGTTGGTTCTTGCTTTATCTTACACCGCATCGTTTATCAAGTGAGTAATCTCGTACCTAATCCCTTTTTGCTTTTAATGTTTTGGGATGTTCATGTGTTCATACAAACTTAGAGTCTTAAACTTGTTTATGAGCTTTAGTCGCGCAGTATCCCATGTGTTGAGGACGTTTACTTGGCTGTTTATTTGTATGTGTGTATCATTAACCGCTTTGTTCGGCCTATTCCGAAGTTTTCATGGATCCATTAGATGAACACGGGAGACCTATCGTTTACGGTTTTCTTTGTTTACACTTGCACAGATGTTTTCTCGTTTTTGTGCTCAATTGGGAGCACGGATTGAACTATGAACTATGAGCTATGATCTATCTAGGCTTGATCACAATCTGATTGCACCCTTGTTAAACACCAGACATACACGTGTTGCGCGCAGATTTATTGTTATCTATGTATTGTATTAAACTTGATTTCTCACCAACACGCAAGTGTTTGACGTTTATTTTAACACATGTTCAGGTTTGCAGTAGCTGTTTTGGAGCTTGTGGACACGTAGGAAGTTTTCTTTATTTTGGACCTAGATTAAAATGTATCAAGACAAGTTATTGCTGTTCGAATATTATGATTTATAATATATTGATTTATGTTGGTTTATTTATATCTTGTGTTTACGTTGCGCGTGCGCGAATGAATGTATTTATTAAATATTGACACCCAATAGTGTCATGAGTAATGAAACAATATGTGGCGCCCCGATGCATAATCCGCCTTTGGTCGGGGTGTTACAGATTGGTATCAGAGCTCGTTGACTTTAGGATAGGTGGTTAGACGTAACGGCCTAGAATACCTAAGAGTCCCTTCTCGCGCATGAGAGAAATCTCATGTTTGCGCGCTTATTGTTAATTACTCGTTATTTATGAATATGCTCGCGCTTGCGCAGTATATGATTTTATGTTTTATTCCGCGATATTTCGATTTTTGTTGAATTTCGATTTTTATTGATTTTTCTTACATATTCGTTTGTTGGGTTTGAAAATCCGAAAAGTCATGGTGATACATGAATAGTTGATTTTCAATTTCCATTTACGATTATGTTTTGAGGTTGGAGACTTGAAAAGTCATGGTGATACATGAATTGTCAACCTCCAATACTCATTTTCTTGTATATTTTATATTGAAGATTGAAAAGTCATGGTGATACATGAATCGTCAATCTCCAATACTTGTTTGCTCGTCATTTTAAATTGAGAATTTGGAAGATCATGGTGATACATGAATTGTCGATTCTCGATTCGAATTTGTTACCTTTATTAAGTCTGCATTTAGGGTCATTTATTTTACTTTAACTTTTGATAGTATCTAACTCCGTGAAACCAAGCTTTATAAGATTAAAACTTTGCGATAAAACCAAGATATTAACTAAAAATTAAAATTTTTATAGAATGCCTCCGCTATCTCGCCGATTTCAGAGAAGAGAAGCCTCGCGCATGCGTAGACAGCAACGTTCCCAGGAAATGGCCGCCGCGATAGCCCAAGCCTTGAGCCAAAACAATACCTCCAGTTACAACATTAAATCCTTTAACGCGGGTAACCCTCCAAAGTTCACAGGTCTTGGAGGAGCCACCGTGATGCTCCAATGGCTCGAGAAGATAGAAAACACTTTCCTCCACACCCAATGCCCCTCAGACAGACGAACCCTATATGCTTCCAGTGTCCTGGAATCTAGAGCGCTTACATGGTGGAATGGAGTAGCTCATGCGCGTGGCGCAGAAGCTGCTTCCAGCATGCTCTGGGAGGAATTTAAGGAAATTCTGACGCGAGAATTCTGCCCTCCCAACGAAGTTAAGCGCCTGGAGGAAGAATTTTGGAATCTTAAGCAGTACAGTGGTGAAGCGCGCGAGTACGCGACGCGCTTCCATGAACTAAGTTTGCTGGTCCCTCACCTTGTTACCCCTTCCCGCCGAGCCATAGAGAAATTCCTTGGGGGTCTCCCCATGGAAATTCAAGATTCTGTATGGGCTAGAAACCCAGTTACCCTCTCTGACGCCATTGAGTTGGCCGCTGTGCTCAGCGACAACCATGTCAGAGCAGGAACCCTGTTCCTGCGGGGAACAGAAAAGACCAAACTCACCAAGACTGCCCCTGAACCAACAGAAACCAAACCTGAACCCTCAAACCATAACCAGAAACGTAGGCGCAGACAAGCTTACGCGCTTACCAACCCGCCCATTGCCCAGCAACCCATCTACCAACCCCCAGTTTACGCGCCTCAACCCCTGTCAGCCTACCCAACACCTCCTGTAGCCCACAACTATGCCTTAACCAATCCAGCACTCCCTGCCCCGCCACTTAAGAAACCTTACACAGGAAACCAACCCTTTTGCCCAACCTGTAGACTTCACCACCCAACCCAAACCCCGTGTCGACAATGTAACCGATGTGGCCGCGTTGGTCACTCTGCTGAGTACTGTAGAGTCCCTCCCGCCAATCCAATTGCGCCAATACCACCAGTCTACCCGCAGAATCCACAACCAACCTACCAAAACTCACGACCCAGATCGTGCTTTAACTGCGGTGATCCCAGTCATTTCCGGAACGCGTGCCCGAGACTACAAGTTCAGATTACACAAGCGAATCCGGTGAACCAGATTTCAAACCAAGTAACGCGTGGACGAGCTTTTAACATAACCGCGCACCAAGCGCAAGCGAATAATGACGTAGTTAATGGTACATTTTTGCTTAACGGATTTTATGCTTCTGTACTTTTTGATACTGGCGCCGATCGAAGTTTTATCTCTCGCGCCTTCGAGCAGAAGCTTGCGCGACCGCGCAACGATTTAAAAGAAGATTTTTCAGTTGAATTGGCTAATGGTGAAACTATTTTAATTAACTCTGTGATTAAAGATTGCACGCTTAACCTTAACGAAAACGATTTTCTGATTGATCTCATCCCCATGCCTCTTGGAAGCTTTGATGTTATCATTGGTATGGACTGGCTCTCGAATAATCGCGCCGAAGTTATTTGCGCCAAGAAGTTGATTCGCATTCCTCGAGAAAATGGTGATCTTCACATCTACGGCGAAAAACCCTCCAGTGGTCTTAAGCTTATGTCTTGCGCCGAAGCCCAAAGACTCATGCGGAAGAAGTGTGTTGCATTTTTAGCCCATGTGGTCAAACCTGCTGAAGAAAAGAAGCTTCGCGATATCCCTGTTGTGCGTGATTTCCCTGAAGTTTTTCCTGATGATCTTCCTGGTATCCCTCCCGCTCGTGAAGTCGAGTTCCGTATTGATCTTATCCCTGGTGCTTCCCCCGTAGCTAAATCTCCTTACCGTCTTGCGCCCGCTGAGATGCAAGAATTGGCAAGCCAACTTCAAGAGTTGACTGCTAAAGGATTCATTCGCCCTAGCTCTTCGCCCTGGGGTGCTCCGGTGTTGTTCGTTAAAAAGAAAGATGGTTCGTTTCGCATGTGTATTGATTACCGCGAGTTGAACAAACTCACCATTAAGAACCGGTATCCCTTACCGCGCATTGACGACCTCTTTGATCAACTCCAAGGTGCCTCTTGTTTCTCGAAGATTGATCTCCGCTCTGGCTATCACCAGTTGCGCATCCGCGATGAGGATGTTCCGAAGACTGCTTTTCGAACTCGTTATGGCCATTTTGAATTCTTGGTCATGTCCTTTGGTTTAACCAACGCACCCGCCGTTTTCATGGATCTAATGAATCGGGTGTGTAGGCCTTTCTTGGATAAATTCGTGATTGTGTTTATCGATGACGTTCTGATTTATTCTAAGACCAAGGCCGAGCATGAGCAACATCTCCGATTGGTATTGCAAAAGCTTAGAGCCGAGCAGCTCTATGCTAAGCTTTCCAAGTGTGAATTCTGGTCTGATGAAGTACAGTTTCTTGGCCATGTTGTAAACAAGATGGGTATCCATGTCGACCCATCCAAAATTGAAGCAATCAAGAACTGGATTACGCCGACCACTCCTTCTGAGATCCGTTCCTTTCTGGGCTTAGCTGGTTATTACCGGCGCTTCATTTCGAACTTCTCAAAGATCGCATTGCCTTTAACAGCTCTAACGCACAAGGGTAAACCATATATTTGGGGCTCGAAGCAAGAAGAAGCCTTTCTAACGCTCAAGCGTTTGTTGTGTGAAGCTCCTGTTCTTGCGCTACCTGAGGGTAATGATGATTTTGTCGTGTATTGCGATGCATCCAACCAAGGTCTCGGTTGTGTTCTTATGCAACGAGGCAAGGTTATCGCTTACGCATCAAGGCAACTTAAGGTTCATGAAAAGAATTATACAACTCACGACCTCGAACTTGGTGCAGTTGTTTTTGCCTTGAAGATCTGGAGACACTACCTTTATGGCACTAAGTGTATCCTCTACACTGACCATAAAAGCCTTCAACATATCTTTGATCAAAAGGAACTCAACATGAGGCAACGCCGATGGAACGAACTCATCAGCGATTACGATTGTGAGATCCGGTATCATCCTGGTAAGGCTAATGTGGTAGCCGATGCGCTCAGCCGAAAACCCTGCCATCTTAACTGTATCTTGCCGCGCACCCAGCTTCACTTTGCGCCGATCCAAAGTAACCTTGAATCGCGTATTCGTGACGCGCAGCGCGCATCCATCAGTAATGGTAACCTTCGCACCGAGTTAGCGTGTGGCGCGGAAGCGCATTTTGTCCCTAATCTGAGTGGAATTCTCTGCTATCTTAATCGCATCTGGATTCCCTTTGATGAGAATCTTCGCGCTGATATCCTGAGTGAAGCGCACAAATCTCGGTATTCTATTCATCCTGGCGCCGATAAGATGTACAAGGATTTGCGCATTTCTTATTGGTGGCCCGGTATGAAGAAGGATATTGCTGTGTTCGTAGCTAAATGTCTGACTTGTTCTAAAGTGAAAGCTGAACACCAACGCCCATCTGGTTTGCTCGAACAACCAGAAATTCCTACGTGGAAATGGGAATGTGTAGCGATGGACTTTATTACCAAGTTACCTTTGACAGCAAGCAAACATGATAGCATTTGGGTAATAGTGGATCGATTGACTAAGTCTGCTCACTTCCTGCCCATTCGTGAAAACTACCGTGTTGAGCAACTCGCGCAGCTTTATGTCAAGGAAATTGTCTGCCGCCATGGTACTCCTTTGAGCATCATATCCGATCGCGATGGCCGTTTTATATCTCGCTTTTGGAAATCTCTCCAATCTGCGCTAGGAACTCGCTTGGACATGAGTACGGCATATCATCCTCAGACTGACGGTCAGTCTGAGCGAACTATTCAAACTCTTGAGGATATTCTCCGATCTTGTGTTCTTGATTTTGGAGGTAATTGGGATTCGCACCTACCTTTGATCGAGTTCTCTTATAATAACAGCTATCATTCCAGTATTGGTATGGCCCCATTTGAAGCACTTTACGGTCGTAAGTGCCGCTCCCCGATTTGTTGGAGCGAGGTGGGAGAAGCTCAAATCACATGACCCGAACTTGTTCAAGAGACAACCGATAAAATCGCCAAGATCCGTGATCATCTGCTGACTGCTAGAAGCCGACAGAAGAGTTACGCAGATCGTAGGCGGAAGCCTCTCGAATTTCAAATTGGTGATCTTGTTCTCCTCAAAGTGTCGCCTTGGAAAGGTGTTGTCCGCTTTGGGAAGAAAGGTAAGCTTGCTCCTCGTTATGTTGGACCATTCAAGATTCTCGCGCGTGTGGGAAATGTTGCCTACAGACTTGACCTGCCGCCCGCGCTCTGTAATGTGCATCCAACGTTCCATGTATCCAATCTAAAGAAGTGTCTAGCTGACGAGAACCTTCACATTCCACTTGATGAAGTTCAAGTTGATGAATCTATGCATTTCGTTGAGAAGCCTGTTGAGATTATGGATCGCGAGGTTAAGCAAACCAAGCGCAGTCGTATCCCTATCGTGAAAGTTCGCTGGGAGTCCAAGCGCGGAGCCGAGTTTACATGGGAAAGGGAAGATCAAATGAAGATCAAGTACCCGCACCTGTTCTCTGCGCAACCTACTTCGAGATAAATTTCGGGACGAAATTTCTTAAAGTAGTGAGACTGTGACATCTGCCCCGATCCGACCCGACCCAGGTACCCGTTTCTCTGACCCGATCTCTTTCTTTTATGATTTAATATTTATTTATACTTATATTTTACTTTTAATAATAATAATGTTTTCCTTCCCGCCTCTTTCTCTCTCTTTCTTTCCGCCGTCCCGTCCCTCTCCTCCTCTCTTTCCGCCTTCTTTTCCCTCTTGTCGCCGTCCCGCCCTTACGCCTTGTTTCCCTCTTTTTCTTCTAACTCTTTGCTTGTCCTTTGTTCCTTCCCGCCTAAGGTTGTCTGCGCAGCTCCACGCGCCAGACTCCCTTACAAGGAATCCTGCGTGAAGACCACCTGTTTCAGCGATACGCGAGACGAACTCTTCTCGCAGCGCGCTAAGAATTGTAATTCTTCTCGCAGCGCGCGAAGGACGGTAGTTCTTCCCGCGACGCGCTAAGGATTTGTAGTTCTTCTCGCAGCACGCTAAGAATCGTAGTTCATCCCTCGACGCGCGCTAGGAATTTTAGTTCCTCCCGCGGCGCGCTAAGAAATGTGATTCTTCCCGCGACGAGTTAAGGTTGGTTCTGTCTGCCTTCGCGCTCGCGCTCTCTTGACCTTCTATGTCTGCCTTCGCGCTCGAGCTTTCTCGCGCTAAACCCTTTGAGTTTTCTTCTGTTTAATCTAGCCGTTTGCTTTTGTGTTGTCTTATCTTTTGAGCTGTTGACCTAATCTGCTTTATGTCTGAAAAGTTACTTTCGGCGCAGCATGCGCACCAACCCCATTGGTTGGCAGATAAAGTGACTGACATAATCTTTGGAGATCTGCTTTTTCCATGCCTGACCTGTACCTTTATCTGAACCGCCCATGCTTTTTTTACTGTTCCCTGACAGCTTTATCTTGCCCCCTGCAGCTGCCATATCTTTTGATATCTTTTGCTTTTGGAATCTTTTGCTTTTTGAGATCTTTTCCCCTTTTCTAGGGATTGTGTTCCCTAGGGTTTCTTTATAAATAATAATGTTATTTTTTCCTAACACTACACACACAAAGCACTTAAACTCTCCTATTCTCTGTTCCTCCTTGCTCCCTCTGCCGTCTTCCTCTCTGCCTCCGTCTTCCTCCCTGTTCTGCCCTGCTTTTCCGGTAATATATATTATATATAATAATTTACTTATTAATTATGCTAACTTATAATCAAGACTTAAAACAAATCATTAAAACAATAATCTTATTTATAGGTTAACTTGTGCTTGTTTAAAGTTGGTTCTTGCTTTATCTTACACCGCATCGTTTATCAAGTGAGTAATCTCGTACCTAATCCCTTTTTGCTTTTAATGTTTTGGGATGTTCATGTGTTCATACAAACTTAGAGTCTTAAACTTGTTTATGAGCTTTAGTCGCGCAGTATCCCATGTGTTGAGGACGTTTACTTGGCTGTTTATTTGTATGTGTGTATCATTAACCGCTTTGTTCGGCCTATTCCGAAGTTTTCATGGATCCATTAGATGAACACGGGAGACCTATCGTTTACGGTTTTCTTTGTTTACACTTGCACAGATGTTTTCTCGTTTTTGTGCTCAATTGGGAGCACGGATTGAACTATGAACTATGAGCTATGATCTATCTAGGCTTGATCACAATCTGATTGCACCCTTGTTAAACACCAGACATACACGTGTTGCGCGCAGATTTATTGTTATCTATGTATTGTATTAAACTTGATTTCTCACCAACACGCAAGTGTTTGACGTTTATTTTAACACATGTTCAGGTTTGCAGTAGCTGTTTTGGAGCTTGTGGACACGTAGGAAGTTTTCTTTATTTTGGACCTAGATTAAAATGTATCAAGACAAGTTATTGCTGTTCGAATATTATGATTTATAATATATTGATTTATGTTGGTTTATTTATATCTTGTGTTTACGTTGCGCGTGCGCGAATGAATGTATTTATTAAATATTGACACCCAATAGTGTCATGAGTAATGAAACAATATGTGGCGCCCCGATGCATAATCCGCCTTTGGTCGGGGTGTTACACGTAGCGTGAACCTGCTCCGTCTTGAATTGTGTGCTAGGCTACTTCGCGTCGTGCGAAGTGTGTTTTCTTAATTTCTTCGCGTCGCGCGAAGAATGAAGATTTTAGAAATTTTCATTTTAAATTCTTGCACTTTGATTATTGACATCTTTGGCAAAAACTTAAGTCGGAAATTTTCATGGTGTTACATCCTCCCCACCTCTTGAATAATCTTGTCCTCAAGATTTATTGAAATAATTACGGGTATTTTCTTTTCATTTTCGATTCAAGTTCCCATGTATATCCTAAATCTACCTATCACTTTCCTTGTTTTGTAATAAATTTTTTTCTTTTGATAAAAATATATTTTTTTTTCTAACTTTAATTTAATATATGTTTTATTCTTCTTTAATAACCATGTATTAATTAGTATTTATAACTAAGTTATATAAATTTATACTAAATCATGATAAGAAATAATTTTTATTAGATAGCGTTACAAGTTATTTGAATAATATCAAATTATATCTACTTATACTATTAAAAAAATACATCTTTCTATTAATAACATAAATTCTCATAATTTTTTACTAATAAAATAATTTAGAATTAAATTAAAGAGAAAATTACTTTTTGCGTCCATGTGGTTTTAAGGCGGAGGCATAATGAGTTCCTGAAAATTTTTTTGAACTAGTTGAGTCCCTGTGGTTTCAAAAATGAACCATTTTAGTCCATGCCGCTACTTAACTTTCAGGGTAAACTTTCATTTTACTGAAACCATAGGGACTCAAATTGTTCGTTTCTGAAACCACATGGATTCAAATTGTTCGCTTCTGAAACCCCAGGGACTCAACCAGTTCAAAAAATTTTTTGGGGACTCATTGTGTCTCCGCTCTAAAATCATAGGGACGCAAACAGTAATTTTCTCTATACTAAATTACATTCAACTTCTAACATTTCTATTTCTACTATACTATTAAAACAATACATTTTTCTATAAATAACATAAATTCTCATAATTTCTTGCAAATAAAATAATTCAAAATTAAATTAAATTACATTCAACTTCTAACATTTTCCTTAATATAATAAATCAAAATTGAATTAAAACAATCAACCTTATCGATTCGATCGGTTCCGCATATACTTCACACAAATTTGTTTATATCTTATTATTTGTGTTTTTAAACTGTTTTTATTAGTTGTAATATTTTTATCCCAACAGATTTATATAAAATAATCCGTTAAATTGGTGATTATAATATAAATCAATAAGGTATGTTAATAAATTATTATTATATTTATTATTTTTGTTGTATTTATTAACCACCCGTGTGATACACGGGTTCTAACCTAGTATTGAATAAAATAAAGAAATAAAACTTGTTATTTTGAATGTAACTTGGTTTACGGAATGATTCGTTATTAATTGCAAAAGAATATCATTTATTTCTTTTACTCTTTTAAACATTCTTTGTTTGGTTGAAAACATATACATTTTTTAAGAAAGCATTTATGTCCGGGTGATAATCTTCACGTAGTATGAGTAATAAATATATGTCATCCTCCTGGTTATAAAAACCCCGGATGGAATAGATTTTAATCCATAGAAGTCCATCAAATAACAAGGGACACAGAATTTGAACAATACAAAACTTTGTGCAAGTACTATGTTGTCTGGGTATCTAAGATGGAGGAGTTGGTCTGGCAGGCGTATGCAGCTGAAAGAAAAAGAAAACAGCGACGCCGATTGAAAATGTTGAAGAAGAAGTCTAGTTAAGCTTTAATCCCTCTAAAAGCTTACATGTTGATGAGACGTAAGATGTGTTACATGTAGGCTATTGTGTTATGTACATGATATTAAACTTGTAACATATGAAATCTTGATAACCATAATAATGTTTTATTATGTCGGGTTTCGGGAACTTGTTGTCGTAAAATGGATTAAAATGCAATTAACTAGAAAAAAAAAAGTAAATGTTTTACTTCATGTTATTTAATTAAATAGATATACAGCCAAAGTGTAAAAGTTGCACAAACTTGGCTGACCAAAGTGTAAATCGTCTTAAACATAGATTATCTAGAAAAATGCGTAGCAAAATAATTTGCAATGAGACTTATAGGTACGACCTAAATCTGTTGCAAAACGGGTATTTACTACTCGCACTTTGTGTGGAAAGGGGCTTAATAGATTTATGTAACTTCTTTCGTAATGTAATTATACGGTTCAATATAGTCATTTGATTTCAACTATACATCTTCTATCTTTCGTGTTTGTATGATTTCACTTCACATATCTGTCTCCGTCTAGAATGAAGAACGACTTGAGATTATTTGATCCTTACAACAAGTTTTTTAATAGTGTTTAGAAAGGTGTACGCAATGACACTTTGTATTCAAAATTTAAATGGCATATTTTACGTTCCCCAATAGAATAACGTAAAAAAATCTAAACAAAAACAAAAGATTGGCATTGCACAATCACGTTCCGCAAAGTGATCCAATAACATGATTGCGGCATCAAGCCATCACTATTTATCTATAGTACTAGGTTTGAAACCCGCCGCGTTGCGGCGGTGGTTTGACGCTAATTCAGTTGGTATCGGTTAAGTTCCTCACGACGCCTACACTAAATCAAAAAAATATATGTAAACGCTCAAAATAGTGTCAGCACACATAACATGTACAACTTATGACGAAAGCGCTACATATACAGTCGATATCTGATAGAAAAATAAATTAGTAAACATATAGCTTCTTAAACAAAAAATAATATAAGTAAAACGACGTTTATTCGGTTGGCAAATTACAAACGTTGTGACGAAATTCGATCGATATATATAGGTTCGCCACAACACTGGAGCTTAACCCAAAAAAATAATTTCAAAAAACTGACATATTTAAAACAAAAGAAAAAACAAAACAAACGCGGGCGTTGCAGCGTCGAGTCGACATACATTTGGTCGGTAACGATTAGGTTTGTTATCGTATCAGAAGTAAACATAAAAAATAATTTCGTTATTGGCTAGGTTTGCTACGGTACCGAAACTAAATAAACAATAACACGGGTGTTGCGGCGACGAGACGTTGCGTTTTTAGTTGGCTTCGCTTAAATTCCTTACAATACCGAAACTAAATCTAAAATTCAATTTCCTCAAATTATTATACTTAAAAAAAAACCTTTAAAAAGGAATCTAAATTGAAAGACCTTTAAAAAACGTGATCACAACCCACCAAATATAACACAATAAATCGGAAAAAAAACCAATGTTCCGAAAACCGGTTTTTTACTCATACCGGATTGGGTTACAAAATGGTACAACCGGTTGAACCGGGTTGTACATGAAGGTTCAACCGGGTTAAGTAGTTTACCTTGTAATTTGATATAACTGCAACTTCAACTCAAAAAAAAATCCAACAACATATGATTCCATAACAATATATAATCCAAAAATTAATCCATAATTAAAAAATAATACAACACTATTCGTTTTTTAAAAAATATTCCAAAAGTATACTCGTTTCAATGTAAACCGTTAGGTTAAAAGTAATTTTTAAAAAATGTAGGTCACAAAATATCAAAATTCTCTAACCGGTATTTTATAAAAAATATCGCAGGTTTGATGTTCTAGCAAACTGTCCAAAAATACCGGCCTCAAAATACCGACATGATATGCGAAACCAGGTGTTACCAGTTCAACCGGCCGATATGAACCAGTATTTAAAACACTGAAAATAAAACACCAGAATTAAAACAATAAATGGATAAAAAAAATATGTTAAACAAGAACAGCCAAGCCAAGGAATCGAACCCTGGCACTTAAAGACAAAGAAGTTATGCAAACACACTTTAGCCAACATGAAATCAACAACAAACTTGTCTTAATGCTGAAACTAAAAGCATAAATAATAAAACAGTAGGTTTCAAAAAAGTTGTTGCGGCACCAACATTTGATCTTTATCTATACTAGGTATAAACCTCGCCGTGTTGCGGCGGCGACGAGTCGACGTGAATCGGACGGTACCAGTTACGCTTATTACGGTACTGAAACTAAAATTCGTTAATGCCAAAATACATCAAATTAACATATTTAAAATCGAAAAAAAAACATGTCGAAAACAAAACCGTGGCTAACTAATTGATACACAAATACAATGAGAAAAACTAAGAAAAATTATGTGTAGCGTAATTGCGTAAACAAAATTGCTGGACTTGGTGGTCCATGTTGCCACACAAATATACAGAAAACTTAACTTAAAAATCGATAGAGCAAAGGTTCGAGCATGCGTTAAGAAAACCCAAAGCCTTTTAAATTATTATAACATCCATTGGACTATAATAGTCAAACTAGGTAAACAAACCGCCGCGTTGCGGCGATGCAACAACTCGAATTCGGTCGGTATCAGTTAATTTCGTAACGACATCGGCTGTAAATTAGAAAAAAAAACGTTAAAATTGTATTGGCACACGTACAACTTATGATCAAATCAAACGAACTTGATTACGATGTAGCTTACGATACAAATAACATATTTAAAATGATGTTTACTCGATCGTTAAAATCCGAGCGTGAGTCGATATGAGTTCGGCCGATATCGTATTTGTTTATTATGGTTCCGGAAATAAATCCAAATAATAAATTCTTCAAGTTAAAATATTTAAAACAAATAGAATAATAAAAAAATGCATAAGCAAACATACACAAAAAAATAAAATGAGAAAGTAGGGAGGAAAATAAAATAGCTGTTTACTGAAGGTCTCAAACCAACGACATAAATGCATATACAAAGCCTTAGCCAAAGACTAACCAAAAGTTCAAAAGCCACTAGGCTACTCAATCGTAGTTGTTTAACTAACAAAAATGATTTGAATAAATATCATAACTAAACTAATATAATATTCAAAAAAGAACTTGTGGCACCGACATTTCACTCTTTATCTATACTAGGTGATTACTCGTCGCATTGCGGCGATGCAGCAATGAATGGCCCGACACGAAACCCAAATAATAAATCTGTGAGTTTGGTCAGGTGTGGTTAAGCATTACGGCGATGCAGCAATGAATGGCCCGACACGAAACCCAAATAATAAATCTGTGAGTTTGGTCAGGTGTGGTTAAGCATGTTACGGTCCCGACACTAAACCCAAAAATAAATCTGTGAACGCCCAAAATCGTATCGGCACATGCACAACTTATGATCAAAGTGGCGCGAATTCAATCGGTTAGGTTCATTTCGATACCGACATTAACGTAAAAAAATATATTTAAAACAAAAGGATAACAAAAAAAGGCATCTTAAAAATAAAAATAGGTAAAACTCAGTCGTTGGTAAAAAGCGGCCGTTACTGTGGCAAGTCAACGCAAATTCGGTCGTTTTACATTTGTTTCGGTACCGTAGCTAAAAAAAAGTTCATATATTCAGAAGAAAATAAATAACACAAACAGTAAAACTCGGATGTTGCCGCCGAGAATTGACTCCTTGGTTTGCTTCGGACTGTTGAGATTTAAATTCCAACATATGTGAAACAAAAAAACATGCAAAAAGCAAAAACCTTCTAACACGTGTAAGAAATGGTTGCAAAAAACAAAAAAAAAAGGAAAAGAAACAATTCAACAAACAAACAGGACATAATGCAAGCCAAGCATTCAAAAGTTTCAAGAAACCCCAGACCAACCTTCCAAACATACCAATTCCCCGAAATTATTTCTTTAAAACAATCTGGCAAAGCAATATGTGGCACCAACATTTTCTTTTTATCTTAATTATAATATATATATAATTGTTTTACGGGTAAGTATCCTAAGAGAACCGTTGGCAAATTGAAAACTTTGAGAACCATTTTGGACCACTAAAAAAACCTCTAAAAAATATTTAAAAAATTATAAAACAAAAAAAAACGAAAATTTTAAAAGAGTAAAAAAAACAAAATTCTTATATTTCATTCCGGTTTCATTAAAAAAAACCGAATTTTTTTTTTCTTTTTAATTCGTATTATACCTATACACATATGTATACTTTCATTTAATCTCTAGTTACGTAATATACACATATGCACATTATCATTTACCTTAAATTATACATATGTGTAAAGGAAAAAAACATGTGTGTACATATTATACATATATGTATAATAAAAAAAACCGATTTTTTTTTCTTTTTAATTCGTATTATACCTATACACATATGTATACTTTCATTTAATCTCTAGTTACGTAATATACACATATGCACATTATCATTTACCTTAAATTATACATATGTGTAAAGGAAAAAAACATGTGGGTACATATATGTACATATTATACATATATGTATAATTTAGCTAAACCGAGAAAAATTTTTTTAACGTTTTTTTTTTAAAACTGGGATGATAAATAAAAATTTTGGTTTTTTTATTTTTGTGTTTTTTTTTTGTTTTATGATTTTTTTTTAGGTTTTTTTATGGTCCAAAATAGTTTTCATAGTTCTCAATTCCCAAAAAGTACTCATATGATCCTCATCCATTGTTTTACAACCCAAACATTTTAAATATAAACATAGACAATTAGCTTTCAATTTCTTTCGTTGACACCAACAAAGTGATTTTTATCTATAGTATAACATATAATATATAATTAGATAGTGTTGTGCTTTACATTCTTTCTTTTTCAACAGATTCGCATCTCAAATCTTTAGTACAAGCAATAAAAACAGGTCTAGTAAAACCGAGATGCAAGAAAACATGGATTTTACAATTTATGAAGTATAATGTAAATAGCATAACCGAGAATATATATTATAATATCCGCAATAAGGTAAGGATCATCAGCAATCCAAAACATTGGCAAGATCAATAGATTTCTAGCTAATTAACCAGAATCATGCCAAGTACCGGAACAAGTTCGGGTTCTCTTTGTCTCTTTCAAGATATTCACGAGTTATCAGATCTTCAATCCTCTTCTTTATTGCTTTTACCTCAGGCTGCATAATTAATATATTTATGCTTATCACTTAGATTAATGTATTTGTGAAAATTGATAAAAATGTTTAAGAAAGAATGTTTGTTACCTTAAACATGTGGCCTAGCTGTTCAACACACTCCATAACCAACTGCTGGTATCCCAGCGCTTTCCTGCTTTTCATGATTCGCACAATCGAAGCATCAATTGCATACCGCCTATCCTTATTAACATCCTCGATTACTTTCTTCTTCTCGTCCACAGGAGGTAGAGAAATCTATTTTTTTACAAAATTTAAGTAAATTATAGTTTAAACGTATAATCTTCATAAAATATTTTAAAAGTAACAACACACATAAATACCTTGATCCTTCTCATTTTATCTGTAAACTTTGAGTTGAATTCAAAGGTATCCGTTCGAGAGATTGTTTTAGTGTTTGGCTCCTTGATAAGAATTTTATACTTGGCACATGACAAAGAATGGAGCAGCCTAGCAACATCATCATCTGACAGGTTCAACTCACTCATAATTTCTTGGTAACTCAGTCGATCTGATGAGTTGAACAGTAGTAGGACGGAAGCCTGCATCAGTAAAATTCAATATCCAAGTCAAAGGGTTGGTCAGCTTTACACCAAAGTCAATTATTCATCAGCTTAAGTTAACAAAAATAACATTTTAATAGAAGAAACCTGGTAGGTTGTGACAATGAGCTCCACAGTTTTAGGATCAAATTTCCCGTTTATGTTGCAGGTACCCAACGAATATATCCATGTAAGTTTCCTGTGCTTTGTTTTTGTTTCATAAAATTCTCTGAAAACTTCAACACATTTCACCTAAACAAAAAATAAGAACAATATAAACACTAATATTTCATCTTTGTTTCTCACAAAAATGAAGTTACCATTTCGGCTGGTAGATTTAAGTCAAAAGATTTGTAACTTGGCCAAAAGCCTGTAGTCAACACAGTTACAATCAAGTCAATCCCGGGGCTGACATTCGAATTATTGGTCAAGTACTCCTCAAAGTGGGATTTGTTTTCTTTTGCCAATGCTAAATCCGTAACCTGAAACACATCCACAAAAGCTAGATTACAATTCTTTATTCAAACACTTTAAAAATATGAATTTTCTATGCATAAAAAGTTAAAACTTTGATCGAAAACCTGGTTATTTGCCACGTCAATAAAATACGAAAATGACTATTTTGTGCATACATGCATACCATTCCCTCTATCTTTGATGTGAACTGCCCACCAAATTGCTGCTTCAGCTTTGACACAATACTTCTCTCATGTTCATCACTCGCACTCTTGTCAAACAAAAGCCGCCAAGCAAGTTTTTTCCTGCTAGTATATAACATTATCATACCAGGAACCACACGAAGGTTAAAGCTCATGACAATCTAAACGCACTTACCTGTAAAAATTAGCAAATACATCTCTATCACTGATGTAGGCAAGCCGCTTCACAACCTGAAAATTAATTTTAAAACTTAAATGCCACTTTTATAAATAGGGTGGCATCCATAACATTAAAAATACCTTCTCAAATGTATCTTCAACGTCTTCATCACTCAATTTCTCACTTCCACCCTTCTTAAGAATATTATCACAAAGTGTAGCTAGTAACTCTGCACTTGAACTTCCGGAAACACCCTTATTGCAGAACATTTCAAATGCTTCTTCAAGTACCTACAGATGAATTTAGAAACAGTAAAAAAAATGAAAGAAAAAAAAACATAATGGTTTATCAATGAACTACTACTAAACAATATGCATAGTTACATATCATGTGAAAGATTTTATGGTTATTAAAACAATCATTTACATATGTCAAGTACTTATCATGGAGCTCAATCACTTTTCTAACAAAAACCTGAGCACACACACAAACACATAAGTTTCTGCTCATACACATGATTCCTAATTTATGAAAATTTCATATTATCATGAACACCTGTTCTTGCAAGCCAACCACGTCTCTCTTTCCAGCCTGCAAAGAACCACACAACATTGTACTTTATTAAATTAAATGCTTATAACAAGCATATGCTTTCAAAAGATTATAAATTAACATGTTAAGTACAAACCTTCTTGTTACTTGCAGCATCCTCTGCTTGCTTAGCCAATGTCGTAGTTTCAGCGATGACATGCTGTACAACATAGGGATACATACGAAACAAAAAGATTGAAAATTAACATAACATAGAAACAAATTTGTGTGCAGTTTTACAAACCTGCTTAAATATACTAGATAACTGATCTAGAGCCCGCGGTAACTTAGAAAAGAATCTGTACATCCTTGTCAAATCAGCAACCTAGACAAAAAGTTAATGGTCAAAACAACGATAAACATATAAATAGTATTCTGGAATCATTAATAAGTGCATACCTTGTCATCCCTGAGCAATGCAAGAAAACTTGAGTGTTCATCCTCAAGCAATTGAGTTGCATAAACAGACAACTCATGTTGAACTTTCTACACACAGCCAATTAGAGATATACACATTACAAAACCAACACAATTATATGAAGTAAAACTTAAAAAAGATTAAAAAAAAAATTAAACCTCAAGCAGCTTTGGCTCACTGCTGGCATGAAGATAAACTAAAGCTCTGTTCTTTTCCCTGTTTAAACACTCCTCTGCCTAAAATTCCAATTTAGAAAATAAGATCTTGAAATTATATGTTTCATTTTCAAAAAAAAAAAGACGTTTACTTTGAGCATATAATCGTAACAAGAATAATCTAAGATCCAGTTTGAAGCCTTGCGTGAATAATATGCGGATGTATCTTTCAACATAGATGATTCAAAATCATTCTCATAGTACTTCATTTGTCCCTTTCCTATCTCAACAAAAACATCTAGAACATTCTTAAGTAAAGCTCGATCAATCTGCTCGCCTTCACGCTCTTGATCAATCTGGTTACTTACAAAATCACCATTAAATAATATCCCCATCGGTAACTAACACAACCAGGATACATACCAGAGATATTACAGCATCCCTTACTTTCCCTTTCACCTCTTCGTACACCTGACACAAAAAAAAATTAGCGATTCGAATCACACAAATAATATTTTTTTTCTTGGAGAACTCTTGCTAGAATACCAGATCACGGAAACAAGCAATTCCAACTTCATTTAGTGGCAGAAGAGATTTGTGGGGGATAAAGTAGCGATCAAGGTAGTGGAAGAATCGTAAAAGCCAACGAACCATGACTTTATGATTTGACCACCTTCTCACAAACTCCCTAAGCATGAAAGCATCATGCTTCTCTCTTAAACAAGGTAACACCATCGAAGTAATATACTCTTCAAACGTCTCACGGTACTTAACGTACAACTGCTGTGAGTGATCATTTGGCGGTTTTTGTAAGCACATGTTGTAGATGGTACTAAAACAAAATTGAACAAATCATTATTATTATAACTTAAACAGGAAATCAAATGAAGAAAAAGAGGTAGCTATAGCTGTATGTATATACTTGTAGTGCATCATGTAGTCATCTGAGCTGAAGTGTGTGTCGGAATGGCCTTCTAGAATGTTCTTGAGCTTTGTTATGCCTTTTTGCATCAATTCCCATCCTTGTTCTAAGCTTATTATTGTTGGTGTTCTCACCTCCATACTCACTAGGCGTTAGTCGGGCGGTGACTAGCAATTAATTGGGATTAATCAGATTGGTGTGTGTGTGTATAATTTTTGAAATATGCATATCATATTTTATATAAAAAAAATTTCAATTTTGTTTGATTTGGAGCAAATAGGGGTTGATCGCTGAAGAAACACTAACCGGACCCCGGGCAAATTACGGGTAACCTGGGGGTTAGATAGATGTTTCCCACGAGGGGTTAGACCCGGAGAAGATGGTTCTTCTGATAACCTGCAAAACAGACACCGTGAGCTTGTCACTGAGAAGGGGGGGGGGGGTTCCTCCTTGTGACCACCCTCCGGCATGAGAATCAGACTAGATTGCTCTTTAAATATAAATGTATATTAAGAGATTGCTAGAGCAGATATCAGGTATAATATGATAAGATATGTTAAGATAAGATAATCATACCATTTGTGGTATTTATAGCCGGAGGTAGGTTTCCAAGGAGGTGTGGCCTGCTGAATAGTATTCCTGTTCAACCAACAGTGGCCTACGCACGTGCCCTGCTGGTAGTTGGTGAGTAGGCAGCGGCTGATAGTGACCAGGCCTGCTGTGTACTATTCCTTTTTCACCAACTACAGGCTAGGCACGTGGTATGTCAGGAGTTGGTGAGTAGGTAGCGGCTAATAGTGACATACAGTACAAGAGCATGCTGCTCGCCATACTGTTGTCAATGAGCTGTCGTATCTTTGGACAGATCTTTTGCCCATACCTCGTCAGGTACAGTAAAAGATCCTCAGTATCGTACGGACTGGCTCATTTGGGCGGGAGTATTCCCCCTCCCGCCTTTGTGCGGGAATGTTCCCGGCTTGCTCATTCCTTCTTCAGGTGACTGCTGAATTATTATGAGAGTTAAGCCTTGTGCGTGTAGCCATGCTGCGCGGGTGGCCTTCCCTGATGGCCGGTATCCGTAACTGCGGGAACATGCGGAGTACCTGAAAACCATTGGTAGGCGTTTCCTGCGGGGACAGCTTGCGTACCGCACGTGAGGACGTCACGTCTCTGAGCGTGGTGGGTCCTGCTGATCCAGTTGGTTTCTGCGCAGACGTTCCTTTAGTTTAGTCTTGCGGGTTCAACCGCGCAGACGTCCGTTAAGGAGTCTTGCGGGTTGAACTGCGCAGACGTCCCTTTTCAAGGTGAGTCTGTGGGTCCAACTGGGCTCTGCTGGGGCCTACCTCTTCAAGTCCCCCCAGTCCAATGTTCTTCTCATGAATGTTTAATAAAGTGAGGTGAACTTTTGGACTTAAGCAAAGGGTTTTTGAAAAGGGTTGTTTTAAGGTTTTCCATGGGGATTCTTCCCACGGAAATCCTAATGTCACGCAGAATTTCCCACTGTTCTGCTTGATCTTTGGGTATGATGCGGGTAGGTCTGTAACCTCCTCGCAAGTCAGGAGCGTTGAGTACCTCTTGTGTAGATTCTCCATGAGGTTTTGGTAGTTTTGAACATAGTGATCAATTATGTTAAAACCACCAATTCCATCTTGAAGTTTCAAACAATCTAGTTCTCGACGTTCCCGCTATGCGGGGATGTTATTCCCGTTTGCGCAAGCATGGCCCAGAAGATCCTTCTTGGTTTCATTTCCCTGCGGAGTGCTAGGTATGTGAAGGGTTTCGCCTTGACACTGTACCCGCACCCGTCTTATAGTTACTTTACTCCCAAGGTATTCCTGGCGTCAATTCCCTGCAGGTGCTAGGTATGTGAAGGGTTTTGCCTTAACACTGTACCCGCACCCGTCTTATAGTTACTTGGTTGCCGAGGTATTCCTGGCGTCAATTCCCTGCAGGTGCTAGGTATGTGAAGGGTTTTGCCTTAACACTGTACCCGCACCCGTCTTATAGTTACTTGGTTGCCGAGGTATTTTTGGCTTCAATTCCCTGCGGGTGCTAAGTATGTGAAGGGTTTTGCCTTGACACTGTACCCGCACCCGTCTTATAGTTACTTGGTTGCCAAGGTAAGGGGTATATTCCCGCTTACTTTTGAATCTTTGAGACTTGCGTTATAAACGTTATATGAATTGCGCATGCATATTTTAGTTTATTTTAGCAATTTTCCCAGTGTTTTGGATAAGTTAACCTTTGAACGTGACAGAATAGGTGTGAAGTTTTGCTTCCTTTCGTGATTGTGAGGGTAGGACCGTCACTTGAACTTAGTAGGATGGCTAAACTTTACCTATACCTGACCTGCGTGTAGGTTTTCCTCATCCTTTTTTGAAATTTCTAAGTGTTTAGGATAAGTTAACCTTTGAACGTGGTAGATAATAGGTGTGAAGTTTTTCTTCCTCTTTCGTGATTGTGCGGGTAGGACCGTCACTTGAACTTAGTAGGATGGCTAAACTTTACCTATACCTGACCTGCGTGTAGGTTTTCCTCATCCTTTTGTTGAGATTCTCTGTTTTGAATAATTTAACCGTTCGACGCGCGGTTGTCAATAGGTTAGTGTTCAGTTTCCTTTATCATGATTCATGCGGATAGACTGGCACTTTCATTTAGTGGGATGACTGAACTTTTCCCCTTCAACTGACCTGCGTGAAGGTTTGCCGTTTTTTGGGTTTATGCGGGTTTTGCCGCCTTCCCCACGCAACGACTTTCCTCGTAATTATGCGGTGAAGACCGGCATATCCGTGTGGAAAGTTTACAAGTATAAAATCATCAGCGTCAATGTTCTAAAGAGAATCATTTCCATTAAAAGTGGATCTGGGCCTTTTACAAATTTGGAATTGATCTACATGTAACACTTGCGTAATTGAGCTCCGTTCCATGTTCTTGGGACGGGAGTGCCATCGAGCCTTTCGAGCCGGTATGCGCCCTTTCCCAGCACTTGTTTGATAACGTACGGACCTTCCCAGACAGGAGTCAGCTTTCCTGGGCGATCTTGGTTCGAAGCCTCGTTGTTACGCAATATGTAGTCTCCTTCATTGAAGTTGCAGAGTTTTACCCGCGTGTTGTAGTACTTTTGCATTTGTCGTTTGTAGTTCTCTTCACGCATTGCGGCTAAGTCTCTGCGTTCCTCGGTTAGCATGAGGTCTAACCGTCTTTCCGCATTATTGTCCTCTGGTTGAATCATGACCCTTGGTGAGGGTAAACCAATTTCGACCGGGACCATGGCTTCAGTGCCATAAGTGAGGCTGAACGGGGTTTCTCCCGTACTTGCCTTTTTCATCGTTCTGTGTGCCCAAAGTACGTGTGGAACTTCGTCCACCCAGCCGGATCTGTGTTTCAATAGTCTTCTCTTTATGCCATCGACGATGCTCCTATTTGCTCTTTCCACCTCACCATTACCCTGCGGGTGCGCCACCGAGGTAAAGGTGTGGGTGATTTGAAGTTCTTTAAGCCACTGTTGTAGCTTCTTGTCAGCAAAGTTGGTGCCGTTATCGCTCACCAAATTCTGTGGGAGCCCGAAACGACAAATGATAAATTCCCAAATGAATTTCTTGATATGTTTTGCGGTCGTTTGGGCTAAGGGTTTTGCTTCTATCCACTTGGTGAAGTAGTCGATGGCGACCACTAGAAACTGGACGTTCCCTGCTGCTGTGGGAAATGGGCCAGTCACGTCGATGGCCCACTTCTGAAATGGCCATGCAGAGGTGACTGGAACAAGTTCATTCTTCGGGCGATGCGTGTTGGGTGCGTAGAGCTGACAAGACCTGCATTTTCTGATGTACGCCAGCGCATCCGTATGCATCCCCGGCCAAAAGTATCCCGCGTTGTTTAGCTTAGCTACAACTGCGCGTGGACCTGCATGTATCCCACAGATGCCTTCGTGTACTTCCCTTAGGAGGTAGTTGGCATCTTGGTCGTCAACGCATCTGAGGAGGGGGCCAAGAAAGTTACGTCTGTAAAGGACGTCATCAATGAGTTGATAGTTCAGTGCTTTACAGCGTAGTTTTCTTGCCTGTGTTTTTGACTCTGGTAGTATGCCCGCCGCAAGGTAATTTATTATTGGTGTCATCCACGTTTCTGTGCCGGTTTGTATGACACAGATTTCCTTGTGTGGGACTGATGGTGCTCCCAGGAGTTCAATGCGGATGTCCTTTCCCAAGTGAGTGAAAGCTAATGACGCAAGCTTGCTTAACGCATCCGCAGATTTGTTTTCGCTACGCTTGACGTGTATGACTTTACAATCATTAAAATCGCGCATGAGGGTTTTTGCTTGAGCGAGGTACAGGGCCATTGTGTCGTTCACGGCCGTGTACGTCCCGTTTATCTGATTGGCAACTAACATGGAATCCACATGGGCTTCCAAGTTCTTTACTCCCATTTTACGCGCAATCCTTAACCCGGCCAAGAATGCTTCATACTCAGCTTCGTTATTCGTACTTGGAAAGTCCAGTCGAATAGCGTAAGTGTATTCTTGGCCTGTTGGGTTGGTAAGTTTTAACCCTGTGCCTGAGCCCTCGCTGTTGGCCGCTCCATCGGTGTAAAGTCGCCAGACTTCATCGATGTCTAGTGCTGGAGAGGGCTGAGCCTCGTCCTGGCACTCTTTCTCCCGCGATGCGGGGACTTCGGCAATAAAGTCGGCCAAGACCTGGCCTTTTATAGTTGGCCTTGGCTTGTATTTTATCGCATATTCTCCCAATTCTATTGCCCATTTGGCTAGGCGTCCCGAAAGTTCGGGTTTGCCTAAAACGTTTGCGAGTTTGAAGTTGGTGAGAATAGTAATTGGGTGACCTTGGAAATATCGTCTTAGCCTGCGTGAAGCCTGTACAAGTGCTAAGACTAATTTTTCCAGGGTAGAGTACCGAGTTTCGACGTCTGTTAGGAGACGGCTAACATAGTAGATTGGCATCTGGATGCCTTTTCGCTCGACTAACAGGACGGCCCCGGTCGCTCTATCTGTGGCGGAGAGGTATAGGATTAATTCCTCTCCCGCTTCTGGTGCTGTGAGCGTTGGGAGTTCGATCAAACGTGATCGAATTTCCTGAAAAGCTGCTTCCGCTTCTGGTGTCCAGCGGAAGTGCGTTTTCTTTAGACAGTTTCTCAGCGTCGACACGAATGGGAACGACCTATCCGCATGATTTGCCAAGAAGCGGTTAAGTGCAACTAGGCGTCCGTTCAGTGTCTGAGCTTGTTTGATGGTGGTAGGTGATTCCATTTTAATAATGGCTTCGACCTTTTCAGGGTTCGCTCTGAAGCCATCTTTTGTAACGATGACTCCTAAGAACTTCCCTTCTTCCATCCCAAAGGAACACTTGCTCGGGTTGAGCTTCATGTTTATCCTTCTGAGTGTGTTGAATGTTTCTTCGATGTCTTTCAACATCGCTTCTGGGTTAAGGCTTTTAATGACCAGGTCATCCATGTATACTTCCAAGTTTCTCCCAATTTGGGCATGAAACTCTTTGTCCATCAGGCGCTGGTATGTGGACCCGGCATTCTTAAGTCCGAATGGCATCATTTGATAACAGAATGTGCCATCGGGCGTCCGAAATGCGGTTTTGTCCTGATCGTCAACGGCCATGTGGATTTGATGGTATCCTTTATACGCATCAAGGAAGCATTTAAGGCGAAACGGTGATAACGAATCTACCTTAAGATCAATTTCGGGTAACGGGTAACAATCTTTGGGGCATGCTTTGTTCAAGTCTTTGAAATCTATGCACATGCGCCATTGCTTGTTAGACTTTGGTACCATAACGGGATTTGCAACCCAAGTTTGATATCTGCTAACGCGTACGATGCCCGCGTCAAGGAGTTCCTTGACTTGGGTTCTACACGCGTTAGCTTGTTCCGCCCCCATTACTCTACGCTTTTGTATGACCGGCGTAAAAGCCTGGTCACACTTGAGCTTATGCTCTGCTTTACTTCGAGGTACACCAGTCATGTCTGCTGGTTTCCATGCGAAGATGTCAGCGTTTTTTTGTAATAAGCGTTTGAGTAATGTGCGCGTAGGATCAGTTATTGTTGGGCCAATGGTAACCGCCTGGTCGGGGTATTTTCCATTAAAAGCCCATTCTTCTGGTTCGGTGATGGTGGGTTTAGCCATCTTTGGTTTGGGTGTTGATGAGACAGATGCGATGCATACCTGGGGAATACCGGTGACCATCGCCACGCCCTCTGCTGTTGGCCATCCCATCATGCCGTGGACTGAAGATACTACGGCGTTGAATCTTGCCATCCCGTCTCTCCCGAAGAGAATGTCGTACGTGTGGTGTGGCTTCCTCATTACGACAAAGTCTACATCCTCTGTGCGGGAGAGTTTTCCGTCTGTGAGAGTGACGGGGAAAGATAGGATGCCCAGAGGGGTGTTTGTGCTGCCGTCGAACCCTTCCATCGAGGCGTAGACCGTTTCCAAGCGTTCCTTGTCTTCATCATCTAACTTGTCGAAGAACTGCCTGTACATAACTGTTGATGAGGCACCGTTGTCAACAAGAGTGCGGGAAGTGATGTAGTGTCCCAGCTGGCTTTTGATGACGATAGGGCCCTCTTTGCTGGGTCCTCCTGGCACTCGCGGGAAGCGCACCTCAGCTTCTTTCCATGCGCATGGTTCTGTCGTCTGTCTTTTTCTTCCTCTGATGTTACCACGAACCATGTGAATGCTGATGTCAACGGGCTTTCTTCCGTTGCTTTTGTATCGGTTGTCATTCTGCCCTCTATTCCTGATTGATGCCACCAGGTGTGTAAGTTTGCATATCATATTTTATATAAAAAAAATTTCAATTTTGTTTGATTTGGAGCAAATAGGGGTTGATCGCCTAGGCACGGTTTTTACAAGTATGGATGTGCCCGAAATGAAATGAAATTGACATCTTGGTTGCAATGATAAGAATTAGCAAATAAAGTATAAATGTAAATGGATACTTAATTAAATAAATATCCAATAGGCATAAACCCTAAAAACCCAAATCAAATGAAAAAACAAATAAGTAGTGAAATGAACCCAAAAGCAGCAGCAGCAGCAATGATTATTATTAGTTTTGGGATAAAGCCACCCAGATAGATAGATTGATTGATACCTGTATGAAGTATGCAATTGGAGATCAATCAATTTATTGCATTGGATCATCATTCATGACTGTCTCCCATCGTGGTTTGGCTTATCTTCCTTCCACTGCTGCTTTTGCTTTGGGGGGTTTTATTCTTTTTCTTTTCATTATAGTTTTCAATTATAGTTTTCAATTGCTTTTGCTTTTGCTTTGGGGGGCTTCTGCTTTTTCAATTATAGTTTCCACTGCTTTTGCTTTGGGGGGGCTTCTCTTCTCTTCTCTTCTCTACCAATAAGATTTCTTTTCATTATAGTTTTCAATTCTATTACTATACTTTCAAATAAAATGTTGACACGTGTTCTTAAATTCTTGGCATTATATATTTAACTAGAAGGATAAAGTTTAAACACAAATGAGATATATATATCATAGTCCCGAACAAAATATACAAAAGATACAATATATCGCAGAATATAACACAATGCCGAACAAAATATTACACAATGTTGATTAATATAACACAGTATCAAGAAAAAAAAGGCATAATGCCAAGGAGAAAAGACACGATCAATGATGAAAATAAGCACACAACACAATGATAAACAAAAAGATACAATATTTTTTTACTCAACATTGTGTGTTTTCTTTAGAACGAGAAAGACGGTAGAAACATTTTTGTGTTTTTAGTTTTTTAGTTTTTTTATTAAATTTTGAGTTATTATTTTTTTATTAATTTTTATTTAGGTTTTTTTGTGTGGCTAAAAATCCTTCTTATTTTTGTCCCCATTTGTAGAATAACATATATTTCGTTAATCAAACTTCTCACACGTTAGACCTTGCATATTGGGTGTGACATCTGACCCGATCCGACCCGACCCAGGTACCCGTTTCTCTGACCCGATCTCTTTCTTTTATGATTTAATATTTATTTATACTTATATTTTACTTTTAATAATAATATATATATTTTCCTTCCCGCCTCTTTCTCTCTCTTTCTTTCCGCCGTCCCGTCCCTCTCCTTCTCTCTTTCCGCCTTCTTTTCCCTCTTGTCGCCGTCCCGCCCTTACGCCTTGTTTCCCTCTTTCTTCTAACTCTTTGCTTGTCCTTTGTTCCTTCCCGCCTAAGGTTGTCTGCGCAGCTCCACGCGCCAGACCCCTTACAAGGAATCCTGCGTGAAGACCACCTGTTTCAGCGATACGCGAGACGAACTCTTCTCGCAGCGCGCTAAGAATTGTAATTCTTCTCGCAGCGCGCGAAGGACGGTAGTTCTTCCCGCGACGCGCTAAGGATTTGTAGTTCTTCTCGCAGCGCGCTAAGGATCGTAGTTCATCCCTCGACGCGCGAAGAATTATAGTTCTTCCCGCGGCGCGCTAGGAATTTTAGTTCCTCCCGCGGCGCGCTAAGAAATGTGATTCTTCCCGCGGCGCGCTTAGAAATGTAGTTCTTTCCGCGATGAGTTAAGGTTGGTTCTGTCTGCCTTCGCGCTCGCGCTCTCTTGACCTTCTGTGTCAGCCTTCTCGCGCTAAACCCTTTGAGTTTTCTTCTGTTTAATCTAGCCGTTTGCTTTTGTGTTGTCTTATCTTTTGTGCTGTTGACCTAATCTGCTTTATGTCTGAAAAGTTACTTTCGGCGCAGCATGCGCACCAACCCCATTGGTTGGCAGAAAAAGTGACTGACATTATCTTTGGAGATCTGCTTTTTCCATGCCTGACCTGTACCTTTATCTGAACCGCCCATGCCTTTTTTTTACTGTTCCCTGTCAGCTTTATCTTGCCTCTGCAGCTGCCATATCTTTCCATATCTTTTGCTTTTGGATTCTTATGCTTTTTGATATCTTTTGCTTGATCCTGTTAAAGATCTTTTCCCCTTTTCTAGGGATTATGTCTCCTAGGGTTTTCCTATAAATAATAATAATGTTTTAACACTACACACACAAAACACTTAATCTCTCATGTTCTCTTGCTCCTTGCTCTCTCTGCCGTCTTCCTCTCTGCCTCCGTCTTCCTCCCTGTTCTGCCCTGCTTTTCCGGTAATATATATATATATATTATATATAATAATTTACTTATTAATTATGCTAACTTATAATCATGACTTAAAACAAATCATTAAAACAATAATCTTAATTATAGGTTAACTTGTGCTTGTTTGGTTCTTGCTTTACCTATCTTCACATCGTTTATCAAGTGAGTAATCTCGTACCTAATCCCTTTTTATTTTTAATGTTTTGGGATGTTCATGTGTTCATACAAACTTAGAGTCTTAAACTGTTTATGAACTTTAGTCGCGCAGTATCCCATGTGTTGAGGACGTAGACTTGGCTGTTTATTTGTATGTGTGGATCATTAACCGTCTTGTCGGTCTATTCCGCAGTTCTCATGGTACCATTAGATGAACACGGGAGAACTATCGTTTATGATTTTCTCTTTTGTTTACACATGCACAGTTTGTCTTGTTTGTGAGCTCAATTGTGAGCACTGGCAGTCTTATGAATCTTAGAGTTGATCCCGATCAGATTACACCCTTGTTGAAAACCAGACATACACATGTTGCGCGCAGATTTATGGTTATCTATGTATTGTATTAAACTTGATTTCTCACCAACACGCAAGTGTTTGACGTTTTATTTTAACACATGTTCAGGTTTGCAGTAGCTGTTTTGGAGCTTGTGGACACATAGGAAGTTTTCTTTATTTTGGACCTAGATTAAAATGTATCAAGACAAGTTATTGCTGTTCGAATATTATGATTTATAATATATTGATTTATGATGATTTATGTTATCTTACTTTTACTCTGCGCGTGCGCGAATGAATGTATTTATTAAATATTGACACCCAATAGTGTCACGAGTAATGAAACAATATGTGGCGCCCCGATGTATAATCCGCCTTTGGTTGGGGTGTACCAGATTGGTATCAGAGCTCGTTGACTTTAGGATAGGTGGTTAGACGTAACGGCCTAGAATACCTAAGAGTCCCTTCTCGCGCATGAGAGAAATCTCATGTTTGCGCGCTTGTTGTTAATTACTCGTTATTTATGAATATGCTCGCGCTTGCGCAGTATATGATTTTATGTTTTATTTCGCGATATTTCGATTTTTGTTGAATTTCGATTTTTATTGATTTTTCTTACATATTCGTTTATTGGGTTTGAAAATCCGAAAATTCATGGTGATACATGAATAGTTGATTTTCAATTTCCATTTACGATTATGTTCTGAGGTTGGAGACTTGAAAAGTCATGGTGATACATGAATTGTCAACCTCCAATACTCATTTTCTTGTATATTTTATATTGAGGATTGAAAAGTCATGGTGATACATGAATCGTCAATCTCCAATACCCGTTTGCTCGTACATTTTAAATTGAGAATTTGGAAGGTCATGGTGATACATGAATTGTCGAGTCTCGATTCGGATTTGTTACCTTTATTAAGTCTGCATTAAAGTCATTTCTTTTACTTTAACTTTTGATAGTATCTAACTCTGCAAAACCAAGCTTTATAAAGTTATACTTTGCGATAAAACCAAGATATTAACTAAAATTAAAACTTTTATAGAATGCCTCCGCTATCTCGCCGATTTCAGAGAAGAGAAGCCTCGCGCATGCGTAGACAGCAACGTTCCCAGGAAATGGCCGCCGCAATAGCCCAAGCCTTGAGCCAAAACAATACCTCCAGTTATAACATTAAATCCTTTAACGCGGGTAACCCTCCAAAGTTCATAGGTCTTGAAGGAGCCACCGTGATGCTCCAGTGGCTTGAGAAAATAGAAAACACTTTCCTCCATACCCAATGCCCCTCAGACAGACGAACCCTGTATGCTTCCAGTGTCCTGGAATCTAGAGCGCTTACATGGTGGAATGGAGTAGCTCATGCGCGTGGCGCAGAAGCTGCTTCCAGCATGCTCTGGGAGGAATTTAAGGAAATTCTGACGCGAGAATTCTGCCCTCCCAACGAAGTTAAGCGCCTGGAGGAAGAATTCTGGAACTTGAAGCAATACAGCGGTGAAGCGCGCGAGTACGCGACGCGTTTCCATGAACTAAGTTTGCTTGTCCCTCACCTTGTTACCCCTTCCCGCCGAGCCATAGAGAAATTCCTTGGGGGTCTCCCCATGGAAATTCAAGATTTTGTATGGGCCAGAAACCCAGTTACCCTCTCTGACGCCATCGAGTTGGCCGCTGTGCTCAGCGACAACCATGTCAGAGCAGGAACCCTGTTCCTGCGGGGAACTGAGAAGACCAAACCCACCAAAACTGTCCATGAACCCGCAGAAACCAAACCTGAACCCTCAAACCATAACCAGAAACGTAGGCGCAGACAAGCTTACGCGCTTACCAACCCGCCCATAGTCCAGCAACCCGCTTACCAACCTCTAGCATACGCCCCTCAACCCCTGTCAGCCTACCCAACACCTCCTGTAGTCCACAACTATGCCTTAACCAATCCAGCACTCCCTGCCCCGCCAACTAAGAAACCTTACACAGGAAACCATCCCTTTTGCCCAACCTGTAGATTTCACCACCCAACCCAAACCCCGTGTCGACTTTGTAACCGATGTGGCCGTACCGGTCACACTGCTGAGAACTGTAGAGTCCTTCCCGCCAATCCAATTGCGCCAACACCACCAGTCTACCCGCAGAACCCACAACCAACCTACCAAAACCCACGACCCAGATCGTGCTTTAACTGCGGTGATCCCAGTCATTTCCGGAACGCGTGCCCAAGACTACAAGTTCAGATTACGCAAGCGAATCCGGTGAACCAGATTTCAAACCAAGTAACGCGCGGACGAGCTTTTAACATAACCGCGCACCAAGCGCAAGCGAATAATGACGTAGTTAATGGTACATTTTTGCTTAACGGATTTTATGCTTCTATACTTTTTGATACTGGCGCCGATCGAAGTTTTATCTCTCGTGCCTTCGAGCAGAAGCTTGCGCGACCGCGCAGCGATTTAAAAGAAGATTTTTCAGTTGAATTGGCTAATGGCGAAACTGTTTTAATTAACTCGGTGATTAAAGATTGCACACTTAACCTTAACGAAAACGATTTTCTGATCGACCTCATCCCCATGCCTCTTGGGAGCTTTGATGTTATCATTGGTATGGACTGGCTCTCGAAGAATCGCGCCGAAGTTATTTGCGCCAAGAAGTTGATTCGCATACCTCGAGAAAATGGTGATCTTCACATCTACGGCGAAAAACCCTCCCGCGGTCTTAAACTTATGTCTTGCGCCGAAGCCCGAAGACTCATGAGGAAAATGTGTATTGCATTCTTAGCTCATGTGGTTAAACCTGCTGAAGAGAAGAAGCTTCGCGATATCCCTGTTGTGCGTGATTTTCCTGAAGTTTTTCCTGATGATCTTCCTGGTATCCCTCCCGCTCGTGAAGTCGAGTTTCGTGTTGATCTTGTCCCTGGTGCTTCCCCCGTAGCTAAATCTCCTTATCGTCTTGCACCCGCTGAGATGCAAGAATTGGCAAGCCAACTTCAAGAGTTGACCGCTAAAGGATTCATTCGCCCTAGCTCTTCGCCCTGGGGTGCTCCGGTGTTGTTCGTTAAAAAGAAAGATGGATCGTTTCGCATGTGTATTGATTACCGCGAGTTGAACAAACTCACCATTAAGAACCGGTATCCCTTACCACGTATTGACGACCTCTTTGATCAACTCCAAGGTGCCTCTTGTTTTTCCAAGATCGATCTCCGCTCTGGCTATCACCAGTTGCGCATCCGCGATGAAGATGTTCCGAAGACTGCTTTTCGAACTCGTTATGGCCATTTTGAATTCTTGGTCATGTCCTTCGGTTTAACCAACGCACCCGCCGTTTTCATGGATCTAATGAATCGGGTGTGTAGGCCTTTCTTGGATAAATTCGTGATTGTGTTTATCGATGATGTTCTGGTGTATTCTAAGACCAAGGCCGAGCATGAGCAACATCTCCGATTGGTATTGCAAAAGCTTAGAGCCGAGCAGCTCTTTGCCAAGCTCTCCAAGTGTGAATTTTGGTCGGATGAAGTACAGTTTCTTGGTCATGTTGTAAACAAGATGGGTATTCATGTCGACCCATCCAAGATTGAAGCAATCAAGAACTGGATCACGCCATCCACTCCTACCGAAATCCGTTCCTTCTTGGGCTTAGCTGGTTATTACCGGCGCTTCATTTCGAACTTCTCGAAGATCGCTTTGCCTTTAACAGCTCTAACGCACAAAGGTAAACCGTATATTTGGGGCTCGAAGCAAGAAGAAGCCTTTCTAACGCTCAAGCGTTTGTTGTGTGAAGCTCCTGTCCTTGCGTTACCTGAGGGTAATGAAGATTTTGTCGTGTATTGCGATGCCTCCAACCAAGGTCTCGGTTGTGTTCTTATGCAACGAGGCAAGGTTATCGCTTACGCATCAAGGCAACTTAAGGTTCACGAAAAGAATTATACAACTCACGACCTCGAGCTAGGCGCAGTTGTTTTTGCCTTGAAGATCTGGAGACACTACCTTTATGGTACTAAGTGTATCCTTTACACTGACCATAAAAGCCTTCAGCATATCTTTGATCAAAAGGAACTCAACATGAGGCAACGCCGATGGAACGAACTCATCAGCGATTACGATTGTGAGATCCGGTATCATCCTGGTAAGGCTAATGTGGTAGCCGATGCGCTCAGCCGAAAACCCTGCCAACTTAACTGTATCTTGCCGCGCACCCAGCTTCACTTCGCGCCGATTCAAAGCAACCTTGAATCGCGTATTCGTGACGCGTAGCGCGCATCCATCAGTAATGGTAACCTTCGCGCCGAGTTAGCGTGTGGCGCGGAAGCGCACTTTGTCCCTAATCTGAGTGGAATTCTCTGCTATCTCAATCGCATCTGGATTCCCTTTGATGAGAATCTTCGCGCTGATATCCTGAGTGAAGCGCACAAATCTCGGTATTCTATTCATCCTGGCGCTGATAAGATGTACAAGGATTTGCGCATTACTTATTGGTGGCCCGGTATGAAAAAGGATATTGCTGTGTTCGTAGCTAAATGTCTGACTTGTTCTAAAGTGAAAGCTGAACACCAACGCCCATCTGGTTTGCTCGAACAACCAGAAATTCCTACGTGGAAATGGGAATGTGTAGCGATGGACTTTATTACCAAGTTACCTTTGACAGCAAGCAAACATGATAGCATTTGGGTAATAGTGGATCGTTTGACTAAGTCTGCTCACTTCCTGCCCATTCGTGAAAACTACCGTGTTGAGCAACTCGCGCAGCTTTATGTCAAGGAAATTGTCTGCCGCCATGGTACTCCTTTGAGCATCATATCCGATCGCGATGGCCGTTTTATATCTCGCTTTTGGAAATCTCTCCAATCTGCGCTAGGAACTCGCTTGGACATGAGTACGGCATATCATCCTCAGACTGACGGTCAGTCTGAGCGAACTATTCAAACTCTTGAGGATATGCTCCGATCTTGTGTTCTTGATTTTGGAGGTAATTGGGATTCACACCTGCCTTTGATTGAGTTCTCTTATAATAACAGCTATCATTCCAGTATCGGTATGGCCCCATTTGAAGCACTTTACGGTCGTAAGTGCCGCTCCCCGATTTGTTGGAGCGAAGTGGGAGAAGCTCAAATCACAGGACCCGAACTTGTTCAAGAGACAACCGATAAAATCGCCAAGATCCGTGATCATCTGCTGACTACTAGAAGCCGACAGAAGAGTTACGCAGATCGCAGACGAAAGCCTCTCGAATTTCAAGTTGGTGATCTTGTTCTCCTCAAAGTGTCGCCCTGGAAGGGTGTTGTCCGCTTTGGGAAGAAAGGTAAGCTTGCTCCTCGTTATGTTGGTCCATTCAAGATTCTCGCGCGTGTGGGAAAAGTTGCCTACAGACTTGACCTGCCGCCCGCGCTCAGTAATGTGCATCCAACGTTCCATGTATCCAATCTCAAGAAGTGTTTAGCTGACGAGAACCTTCACATTCCACTTGATGAAGTTCAAATTGATGAAACTATGCATTTCGTTGAGAAGCCTGTTGAGATTATGGATCGCGAGGTTAAGCAAACCAAGCGCAGTCGCATCCCTATCGTGAAAGTTCGCTGGGAATCCAAGCGCGGAGCCGAGTTTACATGGGAAAGGGAAGATCAAATGAAGATCAAGTACCCGCACCTGTTCTCTGCGCAACCTACTTCGAGATAAATTTCGGGACGAAATTTCTTAAAGTAGGGGAGACTGTGACATCTGACCCGATCCGACCCGACCCAGGTACCCGTTTCTCTGACCCGATCTCTTTCTTTTATGATTTAATATTTATTTATACTTATATTTTACTTTTAATAATAATATATATATTTTCCTTCCCGCCTCTTTCTCTCTCTTTCTTTCCGCCGTCCCGTCCCTCTCCTTCTCTCTTTCCGCCTTCTTTTCCCTCTTGTCGCCGTCCCGCCCTTACGCCTTGTTTCCCTCTTTCTTCTAACTCTTTGCTTGTCCTTTGTTCCTTCCCGCCTAAGGTTGTCTGCGCAGCTCCACGCGCCAGACCCCTTACAAGGAATCCTGCGTGAAGACCACCTGTTTCAGCGATACGCGAGACGAACTCTTCTCGCAGCGCGCTAAGAATTGTAATTCTTCTCGCAGCGCGCGAAGGACGGTAGTTCTTCCCGCGACGCGCTAAGGATTTGTAGTTCTTCTCGCAGCGCGCTAAGGATCGTAGTTCATCCCTCGACGCGCGAAGAATTATAGTTCTTCCCGCGGCGCGCTAGGAATTTTAGTTCCTCCCGCGGCGCGCTAAGAAATGTGATTCTTCCCGCGGCGCGCTTAGAAATGTAGTTCTTTCCGCGACGAGTTAAGGTTGGTTCTGTCTGCCTTCGCGCTCGCGCTCTCTTGACCTTCTGTGTCAGCCTTCACGCGCTAAACCCTTTGAGTTTTCTTCTGTTTAATCTAGCCGTTTGCTTTTGTGTTGTCTTATCTTTTGTGCTGTTGACCTAATCTGCTTTATGTCTGAAAAGTTACTTTCGGCGCAGCATGCGCACCAACCCCATTGGTTGTCAGAAAAAGTGACTGACATTATCTTTGGAGATCTGCTTTTTCCATGCCTGACCTGTACCTTTATCTGAACCGCCCATGCCTTTTTTTTACTGTTCCCTGTCAGCTTTATCTTGCCTCTGCAGCTGCCATATCTTTCCATATCTTTTGCTTTTGGATTCTTATGCTTTTTGATATCTTTTGCTTGATCCTGTTAAAGATCTTTTCCCCTTTTCTAGGGATTATGTCTCCTAGGGTTTTCCTATAAATAATAATAATGTTTTAACACTACACACACAAAACACTTAATCTCTCCTGTTCTCTTGCTCCTTGCTCTCTCTGCCGTCTTCCTCTCTGCCTCCGTCTTCCTCCCTGTTCTGCCCTGCTTTTCCGGTAATATATATATATATATTATATATAATAATTTACTTATTAATTATGCTAACTTATAATCATGACTTAAAACAAATCATTAAAACAATAATCTTAATTATAGGTTAACTTGTGCTTGTTTGGTTCTTGCTTTACCTATCTTCACATCGTTTATCAAGTGAGTAATCTCGTACCTAATCCCTTTTTATTTTTAATGTTTTGGGATGTTCATGTGTTCATACAAACTTAGAGTCTTAAACTGTTTATGAACTTTAGTCGCGCAGTATCCCATGTGTTGAGGACGTAGACTTGGCTGTTTATTTGTATGTGTGGATCATTAACCGTCTTGTCGGTCTATTCCGCAGTTCTCATGGTACCATTAGATGAACACGGGAGAACTATCGTTTATGATTTTCTCTTTTGTTTACACATGCACAGTTTGTCTTGTTTGTGAGCTCAATTGTGAGCACTGGCAGTCTTATGAATCTTAGAGTTGGTCCCGATCAGATTACACCCTTGTTGAAAACCAGACATACACATGTTGCGCGCAGATTTATGGTTATCTATGTATTGTATTAAACTTGATTTCTCACCAACACGCAAGTGTTTGACGTTTTATTTTAACACATGTTCAGGTTTGCAGTAGCTGTTTTGGAGCTTGTGGACACATAGGAAGTTTTCTTTATTTTGGACCTAGATTAAAATGTATCAAGACAAGTTATTGCTGTTCGAATATTATGATTTATAATATATTGATTTATGATGATTTATGTTATCTTGTTTACTTTGCGCGTGCGCGAATGAATGTATTTATTAAATATTGACACCCAATAGTGTCACGAGTAATGAAACAATATGTGGCGCCCCGATGTATAATCCGCCTTTGGTCGGGGTGTTACATTGGGCGCCTTCCCTCCCTGAAAGCATCGGGGAAAACCGTCCCCCTTGGTTGCTTTGGGCCTTTTTTTGTGACGCTTTCTACAAAACGCGGGGTGAAAGTGTGATTTGGTCAAACTAGTCGTTTGACAACAACTATATTTTGAAAAAAATAATAATAATTAATTAAATCTATACCCTATAAAACATGACTAATCAAAATGTTTTAAACACAAGTACACAACTCCTCTTTCTCTCATTCTCTACCAAAAATATTTACCAAACACAACAAATTTCTCTAATTCTCTACCCAATCGATTCAACCATTCGATGTTCAGTTTTGGACAATTTGCAACCAATCAACACACGAACACCACCCAAGCGAGTCAAGTAACCCCAACTTCCCAGTCGTGTTAATTTCGACCCGCACATGACAGCGTACATGCAATATTTAGGAATGCGCAACTTACAAGCCAGTGTTATGGGTGTTGGCTCGTCTATGAACATGCCGGTTACACAAGACGAGACGGTGCCAAAGATGCAACCAAATCCGGTGATACAACTGAGCCGGTGGCACAGCCCGGTTCAAGCAAAGCCAAAAAAGTCAGTTTGAGCAAAGCCAGAAAAGCCGGACGAGGACGTTCACGCAAAAAGAAAGATGTGAGTGAACCTCAAACTATAAACAACTTTGGCGTGGACACAAGACGAGTATTACACGCTTGCACGGTCATGTACTGCGATCTCGGAAGATCCCGAATGTGGTAAGTGTTCAATATTATTATTTTTTTTAATTTATTGATTTTTCCTTTAAAAATAATATTAAATGTTACTAATATGATTTCTAACTTTTTTATAGCCAACTATCAAGAATTAGGCATATGTTGGAACAAAGTTCATAACTTTTTTCCAACTAATGGGCAAAAAGCATGAATACTGAAAGAAAGATTTTATATCAGGAAAATGGTCCGATATAAACGTCGAATGCCAACTCTTTCAGGGGGTTTACTAACGAGTTTTGAACGGGTGGGCTAGTGGTGCAAACGATGTGGACATCATTTCGATGGTGTTGGTAGAGAACCAAAATACTCCCGGGCGGGGGGGGGGGGGGGGGTTAATTACATGAAGTGTTGGTATCATATTTGTGATCATCCTAAGTGAGGCGTCGTATCCCTCATCGGGTCCGGAAGCAGGTGACGACCAAAAGGGTTTAAACCCCATGCTCGGTTGATCCAGAAACACCATAGTCCAATGCTTGAAACGTCGCAGTCTGGTGAACGAGGATGAGTATGTGAAGATACCTCGACCAAGCGGTCGAAGTAGTCTTGGTAAGGGGCAGGGTCGTCGTCGATGGGTGTGAATGCCCAAATGAAAGAAGAATTCAACGAAATGAATCGTCAACTCGCCGATATACACAACCTTGGGAATCAACGTTTTCAACTAATGCAACAAAATTCTCAATCCAATAAGGACTTCACCGACATATTGAAAGAGAGACAAATGGACAAAGATCTTGCTTTTTTGCAAAAACCGATCGACTACCTCACCAAACATACTCGGGCTCTAGCCAAAATAAAAGAGATAAATTTATTAAAAAATATAGGCTAGATAAGTAATGTTTGTTTTAAGTACTAGTTATGTGTTTTTTTTAATGTATAATTTTAATTTAATGTATTGTTTTAATTTTAATGTATTTTTTTTTATTTAATGAAATGTTATTTGCTTTAATTTTATTTAAAAAAATTAATACTGAGGTAATGATTGAAAGTGCTCTATCTATTACATCCTTTTTACCCATATATGCCGCCATAACGTCCTCATATAAACTCCATCCACCACACATGGATCTTACATGAGCTTTTTACTCGTTCCCATGTGTATATCTTACCTCAAAGTTGCCATCCAAATTTTCTCACATTTTGTTTATTATTTCCACGTCACCATTAGTTTTACGTTTTAATTTAATTAAACAGCGAAATAATTAAAAGATAACCGGTAAGTAATTAAAATTAGTACGTGTTTATAAACGTTTGAAATTACATAATTTCTCAAAATACAAGTTTTTAATGCAAAATGTATAATGCTCTTTAAGCATGGTTTTAGGATGATACACTCTCAAATATCATTGGTTCAATTTATTTTTTTTTCATTTTTCTTTCTACCAATTAGTTTTACTTATAATTTCATTTATGGTGTGAACTTCTGAAATTTATTTTTTCTAAAAATAATATAATTATACAGTTTTGCTTTAAAAAAAATTTCGAATGTTTTCATGTGAATTTTATTAAAAGCTAAATTGTTTTAAAAATATATATCCTTTTAATATGGGTTCATAAGATTTTTTTTAAACCCACTCCCACTTCTCTATTTCTAATCTTTCGATTCCGTTAGTTTTTATTGTGGATCATACGTATCTAAACTGATATTTTAACTTTTCTTATAAATTTAATAACATAAACAAATTACAAATTATACTATTTAATTAACTAGAACATGGTCATATTATAAGGCTTTTTAAATAATCTATATTTTTCTAATTTGTTCTATTTTTTATATTTTAATAATCATCAGCTTATATAATAAAAAAGTTGGTTTAAGTTGAGTTGTGATTTGTGAATATTGTGAGTGAAGCATTGGATTGAGTTGGGTTGTATTATATTAGGTGAAGGATGTAACATCCCGAAATTTCAAGATAATATTAATTATATTACTTAATAATAGAGGGAAAGTTTACTCGGGTTATCAGGAAATAAATAAAAGAGTAGGAGTTGGTATGAGTCGGGCTAGTGTCGGGTAATGGACGTTAGTTATGGATTTGGATTAATTGAGATGGGTTAAATGAGAATGGGATTTCAGGGATATAAATACCCCCAAAATCCCAACCATTTTCATTTTCACCAAACTTCCTAAACACACTCAAAACACACACATTCTAACCGATCAAGATTCGAAGCCGAGACCCGAGATTTTGTTGATAGATCTGAGTTGGTAAGGTAAGAACAAATCCAACAAAGCTAATATTACTGAAAATGGTTAGGATTGGATGGGTTAACCGGACCCGAAACCCAAACTGCCCAAATCGGACCCCTAAAACGTCCATTTTAGGCCGATTTGATGGTTGGGATTTGTAGGCGCCGATCATACGATTCCGTGGGTACCAAAATCGAGTTATTTGGCTAAGAAACGAAGGATTTATGGGCAAACAGATCTGCAGCGCGATAACTTCGCCTGCAAGATTAAGTTCGCCTGATGAACTTCGCCTTCAAGCGTAACTTCGCCTTCAAGCGTAACTTCGCCTAAGGATAACTTCGCCTGAAGCCAAGTTCGCCTAAGGTTTAACTTCGCCTGAAGCCAAGTTCGCCTGAGGTTTAACTTCGCCTGAAGCCAAGTTCGCCTGAGGTTTAACTTCGCCTGAAGCCAAGTTCGCCTAAGGTTTAACTTCGCCTGAAGCTAAGTTCGCCCGAGGGTTAACTTCGCCTAAAGCCAAGTTTGATTAGAAAATAAATTATAAAGCGATAAGTTAAAGTAAGCTAATACTAGGCCACCAGATTAGATCAGACGAGTATTGATACGTGTAACTTGTACAGTCAGCCGAGCTCAAATAGAGAAGGGATTTACAGCTATCAGAAAAAGAAGCAGAGTTCAGGTGAGTTTCTAGCCCCATTCCTTGTTATGTTTTCGGGGCTGTGTGCATACTTGATGTGTTGTTAATACATTTATCCTAAGTGATAAGTGTATGCCATATGTGATATATGTGATATGTATGAATGATTGCTTGATGGTACGTGAACGATCTTCGGATATTGCACGTACTGTCAGGTTGTAACGTTATAAATATGGTAAGTATGATATGTATGTTTATGTGTATGAACGTAATAAAGTTAACAAAAGAAGGAAATGACGGTTGTATGGTTGTATGGTTACGAAAAGGGTACCGAGCCCTAATAATACTCGAGGTATGATGTATGGTTGTATGGTAACGAAGAGGGAATCGAACCCTACTAATATTCGAAAACAAGGGACCAGACCCTTATAATATCTGTGATGTTAGGGACCAGACTCTTATAATATCTGTGATGTTAGGGACCAGACCCTTATAATATCTGTGATGTTAGGGACCAGACCCTTACAATATCTGTGAGGATAGGGACCAGACCCTTATAATATTTGTGATGTTAGGGACCAGACCCTCATAATATCTGTGATGTTAGGGACCAGACCCTTATAATATCTGTGATGTTAGGGACCAGACCCTTATAATATCTGTGAGGTTATAGGGCGAAAGGCTCTTTAAAACGTATGATTATGAATGTAAAGAAAGTATGTAAGTAAGAAAGAAAGTATGTAAGTAAGAATGAAGGTATGAGTACTTATGTGTGTATGAAAGAAAGTTATGAGGTTAAGTACGTATGTATGTAAGAAGGTATTGTATGATATTGTATGATTAACTAGAACTCACTCAGCGTAGCTGACTTTTAGTATGCACGCAGGTGAGCTGATTATAGAGTTAGCATGAGGTTGACACACGGCATGGATTGAACGGCTGGCATCTGAAGAAAGAAGTAAAGATGTTTTAAATATAAAGTTTTATGTTATGGTATCAAAGAAAAGATTTAATGTTTTGTAACAAATGATTGATGTTTTATATTCCGCGAAAAGTTTTAATAAACTCTGATTTGAAGGACTGTGTTTATGAGTAAATCCGACGCTAAAGTAGGGCTACCGGGTTCGGGGCCTTACAAGTTGGTATCAGAGCAAAGTTCGAGAGATTTAAGCATCCTACATGCTTAGACTCGAACAGAGTATGGGATATAAGTAAGAAAGGAAAGAAGATGCCAGTTCAAGAATGCCATGTGTTGCTCAAGCAAGAACAGTAAAGGTAAAGTGTATGATTAAATGATATATGTTAATGAGAAAGGAAAGATATGTGAACGGCAGGGATAGGAATAATTGATTGTTTACTTTGACAAACTGCTTAAGTAGAACCAGCACAAATAGACTCATAAAGGGAAGTGTATAGGACACGGAAAGTTACGTGATCAGCTAGTCACAACTGGTCACTGTTATTACCTGTTAGCCTTACTATCCTTGTACTAGACAGTTCCTTGAGTGAGGATGTTTGTGTTTTCCCTTTTAGAATACTAATGGCTGGAGCAAAAAGGTTTGTTGGTAAGGGAGGTCACACTGGACGTCCTCTTGGAATACGCGTTGTCCGAGAACCTTCTGAAGAACTAGTTACTACCACGAAAAAGGATAAAAGTGGAACTTTGCAAGGACCAAGCAGCAATGAAGGGTATCAGCTGGATCCTGTTACTCAATTTGCCATTTCTTACGCTGTAGCTGCTGCAGAGAAGAAATTTCGTACTGACAAGTCTGCCGAAAACCATGCGAGGGCCACTGAGAAGGCAGGAGGAGACGGGAAGAAGGGTGATGATGATAAGGGAGAAGCGAAAGGAACCAAAGGATCTGTAGATGTCGTGGAGTATGCGGGGAAGAAGATACCAAAGGTCGCGGGAAGGGAAACATGCAAAGTGTGCGGGAAGATGCACCTAGGAGAATGCAAGGCTGGTCCAAATCAGTGCTACCGATGTGGGAAGAAGGGACACATAACTCGTGATTGCACCGAGGACCAGAAATGTTATAAGTGTGGTAAGTCGAGTCACTTAGCTAGGGATTGTGGGGGAGCAAGAACGGTGGGGGAAAAGAAGAAAAAGAACCCAACCCCAGAACCAGGGGAAGCCAATGAGGTGGATCCACGCAAAAAGAAGGCAAGGCAAGAGGGGTTCACTGCTTGTGAAAAATGTGGGAAGAGACACCCCGGAGAGTGCAGAAAGGGATTAGGTGTTTGCTACAGGTGTGGAAGAGCAGGAAATTCCTCTTGGGAATGTGACGATTGCCATAGGTGTCACAACTGTGGAGGACGTGGGCACCTAGCAAGGGATTGCAAGAAACCAAAGGGAGGACATGAAGGATAAAATGAGGAGAAGAAATGGGCTACCTCTGCTAAGCGGTCTGGCGAGATGGTGACAACAACTGATGAGAGGAAGGCCAAGGTTGGGAACAAGGATGCGTGTAAGAAATGTGGGCGAGTGCACCAGGGAGAATGTAAGACTGGGACAGACAGGTGCTATCGGTGTGGAAAGAGTGGGCATTATTCTCGAGAATGCCCTGATCGTCCAAAGTGCTTCAAATGCGGAAAAGCTGACCACATGGCTAGGGATTGCAAGGAATCAGGGGCGGAAGGTGCGAAAGGATGACGACTTGAGGAAACTGCAGAGAGGAACGCTTGATGAAGGAATAATTGCTCATGCAATGGTTTTATTAAGTTACTTTTGCTAAGGACTTGTTTTGTGTTAAGATTTAAAACTTATGCTTATCAGTGAATGATTATTATGTTGTGATGAAAGGTTGTTTTAGACAATAGTGTTAAAAGTACTAATCGGAGCCCTTGGAGGTATGAGATGAGTTGTGGTACATCGAGGGTCTCATGGACGAGCTACCTTAAATAGCTAAAACACATGACCACCATTCGATGACTGCAAAGTCGGGAGTAAGAGGGGTAACTCAGAAAGCGAAGGCGATTCAATAAAGCGTGTAAATATAAGAAGTTTTCCTTTTATAGGGAATAAGTTAGGTTTCGGGGACGAAACCTCTTTAAGGAGGGAAGACTTGTAACATCCCGAAATTTCAAGATAATATTAATTATATTACTTAATAATAGAGGGAAAGTTTACTCGGGTTATCAGGACATAAATAAAAGAGTAGGAGTTGGTATGGGTCGGGCTAGTGTCGGGTAATGGACGTTGGTTATGGATTTGGATTAATTGAGATGGGTTAAATGAGAATGGGATTTCAGGGATATAAATACCCCCAAAATCCCAACCATTTTCATTTTCACCAAACTTCCTAAACACACTCAAAACACACACATTCTAACCGATCAAGATTCGAAGCCGAGACCCGAGATTTTGTTGATAGATCTGAGTTGGTAAGGTAAGAACAAATCCAACAAAGCTAATATTACTGAAAATGGTTAGGATTGGATGGGTTAACCGGACCCGAAACCCAAACTGCCCAAATCGGACCCCTAAAACGTCGATTTTAGGCCGATTTGATGGTTGGGATTTGTAGGCGCCGATCATACGATTCCGTGGGTACCAAAATCGAGTTATTTGGCTAAGAAACGAAGGATTTATGGGCAAACAGATCTGCAGCGCGATAACTTCGCCTGCAAGATTAAGTTCGCCTGATGAACTTCGCCTTCAAGCGTAACTTCGCCTTCAAGCGTAACTTCGCCTAAGGATAACTTCGCCTGAAGCCAAGTTCGCCTAAGGTTTAACTTCGCCTGAAGCCAAGTTCGCCTAAGGTTTAACTTCGCCTGAAGCCAAGTTCGCCTGAGGTTTAACTTCGCCTGAAGCCAAGTTCGCCTAAGGTTTAACTTCGCCTGAAGCTAAGTTCGCCCGAGGGTTAACTTCGCCTAAAGCCAAGTTTGATTAGAAAATAAATTATAAAGCGATAAGTTAAAGTAAGCTAATACTAGGCCACCAGATTAGATCAGACGAGTATTGATACGTGTAACTTGTACAGTCAGCCGAGCTCAAATAGAGAAGGGATTTACAGCTATCAGAAAAAGAAGCAGAGTTCAGGTGAGTTTCTAGCCCCATTCCTTGTTATGTTTTCGGGGCTGTGTGCATACTTGATGTGTTGTTAATACATTTATCCTAAGTGATAAGTGTATGCCATATGTGATATATGTGATATGTATGAATGATTGCTTGATGGTACGTGAACGATCTTCGGATATTGCACGTACTGTCAGGTTGTAACGTTATAAATATGGTAAGTATGATATGTATGTTTATGTGTATGAACGTAATAAAGTTAACAAAAGAAGGAAATGACGGTTGTATGGTTGTATGGTTACGAAAAGGGTACCGAGCCCTAATAATACTCGAGGTATGATGTATGGTTGTATGGTAACGAAGAGGGAATCGAACCCTACTAATATTCGAAAACAAGGGACCAGACCCTTATAATATCTGTGATGTTAGGGACCAGACTCTTATAATATCTGTGATGTTAGGGACCAGACCCTTATAATATCTGTGATGTTAGGGACCAGACCCTTACAATATCTGTGAGGATAGGGACCAGACCCTTATAATATTTGTGATGTTAGGGACCAGACCCTCATAATATCTGTGATGTTAGGGACCAGACCCTTATAATATCTGTGATGTTAGGGACCAGACCCTTATAATATCTGTGAGGTTATAGGGCGAAAGGCTCTTTAAAACGTATGATTATGAATGTAAAGAAAGTATGTAAGTAAGAAAGAAAGTATGTAAGTAAGAATGAAGGTATGAGTACTTATGTGTGTATGAAAGAAAGTTATGAGGTTAAGTACGTATGTATGTAAGAAGGTATTGTATGATATTGTATGATTAACTAGAACTCACTCAGCGTAGCTGACTTTTAGTATGCACGCAGGTGAGCTGATTATAGAGTTAGCATGAGGTTGACACACGGCATGGATTGAACGGCTGGCATCTGAAGAAAGAAGTAAAGATGTTTTAAATATAAAGTTTTATGTTATGGTATCAAAGAAAAGATTTAATGTTTTGTAACAAATGATTGATGTTTTATATTCCGCGAAAAGTTTTAATAAACTCTGATTTGAAGGACTGTGTTTATGAGTAAATCCGACGCTAAAGTAGGGCTACCGGGTTCGGGGCCTTACAAGTTGGTATCAGAGCAAAGTTCGAGAGATTTAAGCATCCTACATGCTTAGACTCGAACAGAGTATGGGATATAAGTAAGAAAGGAAAGAAGATGCCAGTTCAAGAATGCCATGTGTTGCTCAAGCAAGAACAGTAAAGGTAAAGTGTATGATTAAATGATATATGTTAATGAGAAAGGAAAGATATGTGAACGGCAGGGATAGGAATAATTGATTGTTTACTTTGACAAACTGCTTAAGTAGAACCAGCACAAATAGACTCATAAAGGGAAGTGTATAGGACACGGAAAGTTACGTGATCAGCTAGTCACAACTGGTCACTGTTATTACCTGTTAGCCTTACTATCCTTGTACTAGACAGTTCCTTGAGTGAGGATGTTTGTGTTTTCCCTTTTAGAATACTAATGGCTGGAGCAAAAAGGTTTGTTGGTAAGGGAGGTCACACTGGACGTCCTCTTGGAATACGCGTTGTCCGAGAACCTTCTGAAGAACTAGTTACTACCACGAAAAAGGATAAAAGTGGAACTTTGCAAGGACCAAGCAGCAATGAAGGGTATCAGCTGGATCCTGTTACTCAATTTGCCATTTCTTACGCTGTAGCTGCTGCAGAGAAGAAATTTCGTACTGACAAGTCTGCCGAAAACCATGCGAGGGCCACTGAGAAGGCAGGAGGAGACGGGAAGAAGGGTGATGATGATAAGGGAGAAGCGAAAGGAACCAAAGGATCTGTAGATGTCGTGGAGTATGCGGGGAAGAAGATACCAAAGGTCGCGGGAAGGGAAACATGCAAAGTGTGCGGGAAGATGCACCTAGGAGAATGCAAGGCTGGTCCAAATCAGTGCTACCGATGTGGGAAGAAGGGACACATAACTCGTGATTGCACCGAGGACCAGAAATGTTATAAGTGTGGTAAGTCGAGTCACTTAGCTAGGGATTGTGGGGGAGCAAGAACGGTGGGGGAAAAGAAGAAAAAGAACCCAACCCCAGAACCAGGGGAAGCCAATGAGGTGGATCCACGCAAAAAGAAGGCAAGGCAAGAGGGGTTCACTGCTTGTGAAAAATGTGGGAAGAGACACCCCGGAGAGTGCAGAAAGGGATTAGGTGTTTGCTACAGGTGTGGAAGAGCAGGAAATTCCTCTTGGGAATGTGACGATTGCCATAGGTGTCACAACTGTGGAGGACGTGGGCACCTAGCAAGGGATTGCAAGAAACCAAAGGGAGGACATGAAGGATAAAATGAGGAGAAGAAATGGGCTACCTCTGCTAAGCGGTCTGGCGAGATGGTGACAACAACTGATGAGAGGAAGGCCAAGGTTGGGAACAAGGATGCGTGTAAGAAATGTGGGCGAGTGCACCAGGGAGAATGTAAGACTGGGACAGACAGGTGCTATCGGTGTGGAAAGAGTGGGCATTATTCTCGAGAATGCCCTGATCGTCCAAAGTGCTTCAAATGCGGAAAAGCTGACCACATGGCTAGGGATTGCAAGGAATCAGGGGCGGAAGGTGCGAAAGGATGACGACTTGAGGAAACTGCAGAGAGGAACGCTTGATGAAGGAATAATTGCTCATGCAATGGTTTTATTAAGTTACTTTTGCTAAGGACTTGTTTTGTGTTAAGATTTAAAACTTATGCTTATCAGTGAATGATTATTATGTTGTGATGAAAGGTTGTTTTAGACAATAGTGTTAAAAGTACTAATCGGAGCCCTTGGAGGTATGAGATGAGTTGTGGTACATCGAGGGTCTCATGGACGAGCTACCTTAAATAGCTAAAACACATGACCACCATTCGATGACTGCAAAGTCGGGAGTAAGAGGGGTAACTCAGAAAGCGAAGGCGATTCAATAAAGCGTGTAAATATAAGAAGTTTTCCTTTTATAGGGAATAAGTTAGGTTTCGGGGACGAAACCTCTTTAAGGAGGGAAGACTTGTAACATCCCGAAATTTCAAGATAATATTAATTATATTACTTAATAATAGAGGGAAAGTTTACTCGGGTTATCAGGACATAAATAAAAGAGTAGGAGTTGGTATGGGTCGGGCTAGTGTCGGGTAATGGACGTTGGTTATGGATTTGGATTAATTGAGATGGGTTAAATGAGAATGGGATTTCAGGGATATAAATACCCCCAAAATCCCAACCATTTTCATTTTCACCAAACTTCCTAAACACACTCAAAACACACACATTCTAACCGATCAAGATTCGAAGCCGAGACCCGAGATTTTGTTGATAGATCTGAGTTGGTAAGGTAAGAACAAATCCAACAAAGCTAATATTACTGAAAATGGTTAGGATTGGATGGGTTAACCGGACCCGAAACCCAAACTGCCCAAATCGGACCCCTAAAACGTCGATTTTAGGCCGATTTGATGGTTGGGATTTGTAGGCGCCGATCATACGATTCCGTGGGTACCAAAATCGAGTTATTTGGCTAAGAAACGAAGGATTTATGGGCAAACAGATCTGCAGCGCGATAACTTCGCCTGCAAGATTAAGTTCGCCTGATGAACTTCGCCTTCAAGCGTAACTTCGCCTTCAAGCGTAACTTCGCCTAAGGATAACTTCGCCTGAAGCCAAGTTCGCCTAAGGTTTAACTTCGCCTGAAGCCAAGTTCGCCTAAGGTTTAACTTCGCCTGAAGCCAAGTTCGCCTGAGGTTTAACTTCGCCTGAAGCCAAGTTCGCCTAAGGTTTAACTTCGCCTGAAGCTAAGTTCGCCCGAGGGTTAACTTCGCCTAAAGCCAAGTTTGATTAGAAAATAAATTATAAAGCGATAAGTTAAAGTAAGCTAATACTAGGCCACCAGATTAGATCAGACGAGTATTGATACGTGTAACTTGTACAGTCAGCCGAGCTCAAATAGAGAAGGGATTTACAGCTATCAGAAAAAGAAGCAGAGTTCAGGTGAGTTTCTAGCCCCATTCCTTGTTATGTTTTCGGGGCTGTGTGCATACTTGATGTGTTGTTAATACATTTATCCTAAGTGATAAGTGTATGCCATATGTGATATATGTGATATGTATGAATGATTGCTTGATGGTACGTGAACGATCTTCGGATATTGCACGTACTGTCAGGTTGTAACGTTATAAATATGGTAAGTATGATATGTATGTTTATGTGTATGAACGTAATAAAGTTAACAAAAGAAGGAAATGACGGTTGTATGGTTGTATGGTTACGAAAAGGGTACCGAGCCCTAATAATACTCGAGGTATGATGTATGGTTGTATGGTAACGAAGAGGGAATCGAACCCTACTAATATTCAAAAACAAGGGACCAGACCCTTATAATATCTGTGATGTTAGGGACCAGACCCTTATAATATCTGTGATGTTAGGGACCACACCCTTACAATATCTGTGAGGATAGGGACCAGACCCTTATAATATCTGTGATGTTAGGGACCAGACCCTCATAATATCTGTGATGTTAGGGACCAGACCCTTATAATATCTGTGATGTTAGGGACCAGACCCTTATAATATCTGTGAGGTTATAGGGCAAAAGGCTCTTTAAAACGTATGATTATGAATGTAAAGAAAGTATGTAAGTAAGAAAGAAAGTATGTAAGTAAGAATGAAGGTATGAGTACTTATGTGTGTATGAAAGAAAGTTATGAGGTTAAGTACGTATGTATGTAAGAAGGTATTGTATGATATTGTATGATTAACTAGAACTCACTCAGCGTAGCTGACTTTTAGTATGCACGCAGGTGAGCTGATTATAGAGTTAGCATGAGGTTGACACACGGCATGGATTGAACGGCTGGCATCTGAAGAAAGAAGTAAAGATGTTTTAAATATAAAGTTTTATGTTATGGTATCAAAGAAAAGATTTAATGTTTTGTAACAAATGATTGATGTTTTATATTCCGCGAAAAGTTTTAATAAACTCTGATTTGAAGGACTGTGTTTATGAGTAAATCCGACGCTAAAGTAGGGCTACCGGGTTCGGGGCCTTACAAAGGAACGAGAAAATATTTTATTATTGAAAAGTTGGGTTGTGAATGTTGATAGTTTATAACCTTATAAAAAACCCTAAGTGTTTTTACTTGTCCACCTTCACATGCAAAACTCATGACGAAACAACATCCAATGTCACATTCATGTTTAAGTACATGGAGAACAACCAAACCATCCTTTTAGTATTGTAGAATTGTGAGGTGACATGAGATTCTAAAATTTTATATACGCGTTAACTATATATATCGTTTATAAAAATTGTTTGGGGCGCAAGAGAGACCGGTAATGATGATTTGGTATGCATAAAGCAGTCTTATGGTTAGACACCCAATTTCCATAACCAACTTTGAGATCAAACTCTGATAAAATTCTTTGCATTTGCCAAGGATTGGTATAATGCTTTTTATTTGAAACGACTTCTGAATGGTTACACGTTTACACACTATTTTGTGGTTCCCAATGAACTCACCTCTATATACACAATTTATATAACATTTCAAATACGCCAAAGATTTTGACCAAATATGACCGATTTTGACCAAAATTTGATCAACTTTGGACATGATTTTTTAGGGATTTTTACAAGATGAAAATTTGAATACTTAAGTTATACAGTAGCAGCAACTAAACAAGACACTCATATTGCATTACCAAATTGAACACCAATTAAACATTGCACAAACCCTAAAACCCCCAAATCCAAAAATGAAAACATAACATTTCGTATTCGTCGATATCATTAAAACCACCATGAATGAATGAATCGTGAGCTTTTAGGAGACAAATAGTTAATACAAGGGTATATTGATCAACTGGCAGCAAGTTTTAACCAGAGAATTTAACAAGGTGGAGTTAATTGCTACCAAAGTGAAACTATGAGGATGGAAAAGATACATAATTTTTTAAAGAAACCACATAGACGGAAATCAGCACTTTACTCATTTTTTTAATAGTATTTTATTTATTAAATAACAGATTATATAAAGCATAAATTGAAAGAATATAGACATGTCACGTAATTTCTGATAGATGAACTATAACATAAATCACATAACTATTTTCACAATAAGGTAAAGGGCACCACTAGGTCTCATGTTGTCTTTCAAGCATCTATCACTGTACCAAACATTAGCAAGATCTATAGCAGTTTCTAGCCGATCAAACTCCAAACACCAGTTAATTACTCTACTCCATATTTCATGTTATTTTGACTTTAATTAGTCGCGATCAAAACAAATCATGCCAAATAGCGGAACACGTTGCAGTTCTCTTTGTCTCTTTCAAGATGATCTTGAGTTATCAAATTTTTAATCCTCTCCTTTACTGCTTTTGCATCAGGCTGCATATATTCAAAGTTCATCAATCATAATACTAACACATTGTCTACTTGTAATGGACATAAGTGTTGGAATATAAACATTGACATCACTGGCTGGAATTAAATTTAGCTGAAGATTAATATTAGTATTACGTCACAAACAATATTATTGTTTTTATCCTAAATGATCCTGATCCATATATATATATATATATCAGTATTCAACCTATATCATCCATACAATTTAAAGATATGGAATGCGAAGTGAATGATTTAAGAGGGAAAAGAATGTTACCATGAAAATGTGGCCTAACTGTTCAGCACACTCCATAACCAACTGCTGGCATCCTAACACTTTCCTTCTTTTCATGATTCTCACAATCGAAGCATCAATCACATACCATCATCCTTATCAACATCCTCAATCACCTTCTTCCTCTCATCCAAGTCAATCCCGGGGCTAACATTTGAATTATTGGCCAAGTACTCCTCAAAGTGAGATCGGTTTTCTTTTGCTAATGCTAAATCAGTAACCTTAAAAACAGACACATTAAAGGTTAAAATCTCGAACAAAAACTCGCTTATTTGTCACCTCAATATAATATTAATATGAATTAAGTACTCCTATGACTAGACTACTTACTTAGTACTTATGCATACTTACCATTCCCTCCATCTTTGATGTGTACCGATCGCCACATTGTTGCTTCAACTTTGTTAGCATACTTCTCTCATGCTCGTCATTGGCACTCATGTCAAATAAAATCCGTTGAGCAAGTTTTTCCCTGTTATCCGAATGAATTGTCAGTACAGCTGCCAATTTCAAATCATATATATACTTCTCTGTGTGTTGGCTAAGTCCATCACAATCTAAATGGTTTTACCGAATACCTATAAAATGCAGTGTCGAAGCACGAAATGAATCTGACCTGATCCATGACGATGTTTCCACGGATTTTCGAGATGAACGAACCACGTCTTGATCTTCTTCTCCAGCTGCGCCTGAGACCTGCAATGGTTTTCGGGGGTGTGGAGGTGACTGCTAAGATATCCTGAGGATTTCTTGTTTACAGACACAAAAAAGTGGTGGTGGCTCTTATTGAGCATGACCTCTAATAAGGAGGTGGAGACCTCCTTATATAGAGAGTCTCATGGCCACCATCATGGTACCCTAATGGGCCTAGCCCAATTAGGGTTACCTCCACAAAACCCCCTCAGCCCAATAACATTGTATTAGTCCATATAATAAAATAAGCCAAACATAATAAATTTAGGATCGTAAAACCGGGTTTAGTACCATACCCCTACAAGCCCCCCCAAGTCCAGTGTTGCTCCTGGACGCGCAAGCGTCTAGGTGGAGCGCTGGACTTTATGAGGTGTGTTAGGCTATGAGGTGTGAGGCGGTTTTTTTCCTTTTCTTTGGCCTTGTCTTTATTGTCTGAGTTTTGGGAGGTTTTCCCCATGATGGTGACAAGCTGTAAAAATAATGAAGCTTGCGCGTGAGGCGGCTTACGAGCTATAATAATAGAGCCTGCGCGAGTTGCGGCTTACGAGCTATAAGAATAATAACAGCTTGCGCGCGAGGCGTCTTACGAGCTAAAAGAATAATAACAGCTTGCGCGCGAGGTGTCTTATGAGCTGTGTGAATAATAAAAAGCTTGTGCGCGAGGCGTCTTACGAGCTATAAGAATAATAACAGCTTGCGCGCGAGGCGTCTTATGAGCCGTATGAATAATAAAGCCTGCGCGTGAGGCGACTTACGGGCTGTAAGAATAATAACAGCTTGCACGCGAGGCGTCTTATGAGCTGTGTGAATAATAAAAAGCTTGCGCGCGAGGCGTCTTACGAGCTATAAGAATAGTAAAGCCTGCGCGTGAGAGGCGTCTTATGAGCTTTGAGAATAATAATTAAGCTGGCGCGCGGGGCGACTTACGAGCTGAGAATAATAAAGCCTGCGCGCGAGGGGCGTCTTACGAGCTGTAGCATAATAAAGCCTGCGCGTGAGGCGTCTTACGAGCTAAGAATAATAAAGCCTGCGCGCGAGGGGCGTCTTACGAGCTAAGAATAATAAAGCCTGCGCGCGAGGGGCGTCTTACGAGCTAAGAATAATAAAGCTTGCGCGCGAGAGGCGTCTTATGAGCTTTGAGAATAATAATTGAGCTGGCGCGTGAGGCGGCTTACGAGCTGTGAGAGTAATAAAGCTTGCGCGCGAGATGCGTCTTATGAGCTTTGAGAATAATAATTGAGCTGGCGCGTGAGGCGGCTTACGAGCTGTGAGTAATAAAGCTTGCGCGCGAGAGGCGTCTTATGAGCTTTGAGAATAATAATTGAGCTGGCGCGTGAGGCGGCTTACGAGCTGTGAGTAATAAAGCTTGCGCGCGAGAGGCGTCTTATGAGCTTTGAGAATAATAATTGAGCTGGCGCGTGAGGCGGCTTACGAGCTGTGAGTAATAAAGCTTGCGCGCGAGAGGCGTCTTATGAGCTTTGAGAATAATAATTGAGCTGGCGCGTGAGGCGGCTTACGAGCTGTGAGTAATAATAACAGCTTGCGCGCGAGGCGTCTTATGAGCTGTATGAATAATAAAGCCTGCGCGCGAGGCGACTTACGAGCTACTTTATGTCCCGCGCCACGCGCAGATGTTGCATGCGCGTGCGCGTAGACTTTGGTTTTGTGTTATGCGCCACGCGCAGATGTTGCATGCGCGTGCGTGTAGACTGTGATATGTGTGAGCATGTGATGCGTGAGCATATGTGGTGCATGAGCATGTGGTATGAGGATTCCCAACCTTGAAGTTTGGCGCGTAGCCATATGGGACATTATGAGGATTCCCAACCTTGGCGCGTAGCCATATGGGATATTATGAGGATTCCCAACCTTTTGGCGCGTAGCCGTATGGGATATTATGAGGATTCCCAACCTTGAAGTTTGGCGCGTAGCCATATGGGATATTATGAGGATTCCCAACCTTTTGGCGCGTAGCCATATGGGATATTATGAGGATTTCCAACCTTTTGGCGCGTAGCCATATGGGATATTATGAGGATTCCCAACCTTTTGGCGCGTAGCCATATGGGATATTATGAGGATTCCCAACCTTGAAGTTTTGCGTGTAGCCATATGGGACATTATGAGGATTCCCAACCTTTTGGCGCGTAGCCATATGGGATATTATGAGGATTCCCAACCTTTTGGCGCGTAGCCATATGGGATATTATGAGGATTCCCAACCTTGAAGTTTGGCGTGTAGCCATATGGGATATTATGAGGATTCCCAACCTTTTGGCGCGTAGCCATATGGGATATTATGAGGATTCCCAACCTTGAAGTTTGGCGTGTAGCCATATGGGACATTATGAGGATTCCCAACCTTTTGGCGCGTAGCCATATGGGATATTATGAGGATTCCCAACCTTGAAGTTTGGCGTGTAGCCATATGGGACATTATGAGGATTCCCAACCTTGGCGCGTAGCCATATGGGATATTATGAGGATTCCCAACCTTTTGGCGCGTAGCCATATGGGATATTATGAGGATTCCCAACCTTGAAGTTTGGCGTGTAGCCATATGGGACATTATGAGGATTCCCAACCTTGGCGCGTAGCCATATGGGATATTATGAGGATTCCCAACCTTTTGGCGCGTAGCCATATGGGATATTATGAGGATTCCCAACCTTGAAGTTTGGCGCGTAGCCATATGGGACATTATAAGGATTCCCAACCTTGGCGCGTAGCCATATGGGATATTATGAGGATTCCCAACCTTTTGGCGCGTAGCCATATGGGATATTATGAGGATTCCCAACCTTGAAGTTTGGCGCGTAGCCATGTGAGATATTATGAGGATTCCCAACCTTGAAGTTTGGCGCGTAGCCATATGGGATATTATGAGGATTCCCAACCTTGAAGTTTGGCGCGTAGCCATATGGGATATTATGAGGATTCCCAACCTTGAAGTTTGGCGCGAGGCCTGATGCGCACATGCACGGCGATGGAGTGATGACTCGTGTGTGCGCGTGCATGGCGGAGGTCTCTTGCGCAAAGCCCAGATGGTGGTTTCCGCGGCGGCACATGCACGGCTGCGGAGTGAGAATCCGCGGGCGCGCGTACATGGCGACGGAAGTCTGGTAATTTCTGGATCTGCAATTTTAGAGTCAGATCTGCAACTTTAGACCTAAAATCCAGGTGGAGACCAATTATTATTCCCACGGATGACGCCAATGTCGAAGCACGAAATGAATCTGACCTGATCCATGACGATGTTTCCACGGATTTTCGAGATGAACGAACCACGTCTTGATCTTCTTCTCCAGCTGCGCCTGAGACCTGCAATGGTTTTCGGGGGTGTGGAGGTGACTGCTAAGATATCCTGAGGATTTCTTGTTTACAGACACAAAAAAGTGGTGGTGGCTCTTATTGAGCATGACCTCTAATAAGGAGGTGGAGACCTCCTTATATAGAGAGTCTCATGGCCACCATCATGGTACCCTAATGGGCCTAGCCCAATTAGGGTTACCTCCACAAAACCCCCTCAGCCCAATAACATTGTATTAGTCCATATAATAAAATAAGCCAAACATAATAAATTTAGGATCGTAAAACCGGGTTTAGTACCATACCCCTACATGCAGCAAATAGATCTTTATCACTTATGTAGGCAAGCAGCTTCACAACCTGCATATTGATTTAAAAAATCAAAACTCATCCCATGGTACCACTTTTATTAACATCTAAAACAACAAAAATACCTTCTCTAGTGTATTTTCAACGGTTTCATTACTCGACATCTCACTTCCATCCTTCTTAAGAATATTATCACAAAATGTAGCTCTGCAACTGAGATTCCGGCAACACCCTTGTTGCAGAATATTTCAAATGTGTTTTTAAGTGCCTACACATTGATTGTTTTTAAAAAAATAGTAAGTATAAAAAATGATATTAATGCTTTATCAAGGAAACTATTAGCTACTATACCTACCTTGTGAAAGAGGGTATGGTTATTAAACCGAACATTTATATACGCCAAGTACTAATCATGAAGCTCAATCACTTTTCCAACAAAAACCTGAATAAACAAACACTCACATAAGTTTTGCTTCAAAGAACCACCAGACGGCTTAATAAAAATATGATTTGAAAAGATTGTGAATTAACATGTTTAGCATGTAACTATGTACAAACTACAAAGTGCAAACCTCTTTATTACTTGCAGCATCTTCAGCTTGTTTAACCAATGTTGTACCTTCAGCGGTGACATGCTGTACAACATAGGGATACATATGAAACACAAAGACAGAAAAAGAAGATAAAAAAGATACAGATTTGTGTCCAATATTACAAACCTGCTTAAACATACTAGAAATTACCGCATCTAGCCCCCGAGGTATCATTGAAAAATGGGCAGCCTAGAACATATGTCAACGGTCATGTCAAACACTTGTTTTTTTAAATAAAAATATCATTAATAAGTGCATACCTTGTCATCCTTGAACAATGTATGACAGTGTTCCTTCTCAAGCACTTGAGTTGCATAAACAGATAACAACTCATGTTGAACTTTCTACACATAACCATAGAGATATACACATTATATAACCATTATATTAAATACAACTTACAAATCTTAATAAAGAAAATAACCTCAAGCAGCTTTGGCTCACTGCCGCCACGAAGATAATTTAAAGCCCGGTCCTTTTCCCTTTTCAAACACTCCTCTGCCTGAAATAACAATTTAGAAAATAAGATCTTGAAATTATAAGGTCGTATTCAAGATTTAAAAAAAAGACGGTTACTTTGAGCATATAATCCGGCCAAGAATCATCTAAGATCCAGTTTGCAGCCTTGCGTGAATAATATGCGGATGTCTCTTTCAACATGTATGATTCAAAATCATTCTCATAATACTCCATTTCTCCTTTCCGTATCTCCACAAACATATCCACAGCATTCTTCAGTAAAGTGCGATCGATCTGCTCGCCTTCACGTTCTTGATCAATCTAGTTACAAAATCATCATTAAATAATATCCCAAATATCAGAAACTAACACAGCCAATGGACTAATACATAATACATACCAAAGATATGACTGCATCTCTCACTTTCCCTTTCATCTCCGAGTACACCTAACAACGTATCCAACAGTGAATCAAAACAAATAATATTTCTGATTCTTAAAGAATTATTTTTTTTAATATTCTTTCATATTATAATACCATATCATGGAAACAAGCAAATCCAACTTCCTTTAGCTGAGGAAGAGATTTGTAGACAGGATAGTAGCGATCAAGGTAATCGAAGAAACGCGAAAGCAACCGAACCATGCGTTTATGATTTGACCATCTTTTCACAAACTCACTCAGCAGCATGAAATCATCATCATCATGTTTCTCTCTTAATGAAGGTAACACCTGCAAACATATCATATGCATGTAATATAATTTGCAGGCTTAGACTTACAGTAGCAAAATATGCAGTTTACCATTGAAGTAATGTACTCTTCAAACGTCTCGCGATACTTGTCATACAACTGCTGAGAGTAATCATGTGGCGGTTTTTGCGAGCACATGTTGTAGATGGTTCTGAACAAAATTCAATAAATTACACATATAACTTAACTTAATAATGTAAGACAAGTGAGGGTAGATAATATACGTGTAGAGCATCACGTATTGCTCGCAGGTGAAGCGCGGCTCGGGATAACCTTCTAGAATGTGCTTCAACTTGGTTATACCTTTCTGCATGAAGTCCCATCCTTCTTCTAAACTTATTATTCTAATCTCTGTCATCTTGGTTAATGGTTTACTTATACCCCTACTAACAGCAGGAAAATAAAGAATCAGTTTTGAACCGTAGTGGTGAATTGATATAAACGTATTTGAGTAAAAACCATTAACTTTGAAATAAACTCTATGATTCTATTAACCAAGAAAATAACTCAAAACTTGACTACAGTTGTTATGATGATTGATGTATATAGCTAAACATAAACTAGCTTAGACTATAAGTATGACTCTAATAGAATAATAAAAACAATCAATTTAAATTTGATAATTATATAGAACTCTTTAATTAACTTTTATTTGCACCCGAAGACTTCTTCCTTGCACCGCAAGCCACGTATAATTTCATAACACAAATTTATATAACTTAACGTGTAAAAAAAAAGAAAAACTCATCAAATTGCATTACCAATTAGAACAGCATTTAGCAAGATTCTTTGGCCCACTTCTTTTATTTCTCGAGGATTTTGTTTCTTAATTTTTAAAGAAAAAAAGATAATTGAAAAAAGCAACGATTATCAGTAATATCTCATCTTAAAATAAGGTTTTATAATTTCAAATTTTAAATTATTAATTACTTAATAATTTTTTTATGCTTTTTATTTCTGTAGCATTTTATTTCTTAATTAAAAAAGGCAATGATAATCAATAATATCTTCTTATATATATACGGTTTTATAATTTCTCAATTTTCATTATTACTTATTTAATATTTTATTCTTTTATATCTCTAAAATTACCTGTATGTATATAACCCTTCATGTATTTTCAACCATACTCTCATAATTCTCTAATTATCTCATATTTTATAAGAAGATGGATCAAGTACCCAACGATTTATCTTCTTGAGAGGTGGATGAGACGGTGATAATTAACGAAGTTGCTTGAGTGGGGATAAAACTTTTAGTCGAGCACGGCCAAAAATAACGACCGGAACCATTTTGATCAGCAAACCCATTGGGAATTAGTTAAGTGAAGCCTATAATTTACGTCATGAAATTAGAACAATCTGAACCGGCATTAGCATTTAACACAAGTGATCATCGTTGAAAATAACCTAATAGTAAAATATGAAGTTCACATGTAAACCAAACAAATATAAGCCAGCAACAATTTGAGCTCAAAATCTGCCTCCAAATGACTCATCAGCATGTCAAAATAAGTAAAAAATATATGTATACTTATTATAAGATATTTTATATTTTTTTATATTCATATGCAACCTTAATAAACGAGTTCGGTTATTTCTCCCATCAGTATTCTATTTCTCAAATTAAAATGGTTAATTAAAATAGCAATAATAATTAATCATATTTTAAAATTCAAAATACATTTTTATAATTTTTAATTTTTTTATTTAACACATGTAATACATGAGTGATGTGGGAGCATTGAGTGCTAAACGGACCCGAGCCCGCACCTAAAGCATGACTAATTGCTATCTATTCCCATCAGTTGAGAAAAAGAGTTTTGTTTGAGACAATCAAGATCATGTCTTTTATTTTTATTTGAATTTGAATTTTCTATTTTTATTTTATTTGGTTTTTAAATTAACTATGATTTTCATCTTTTTGAATTTGAATTTTCTATTTTATTTTATTTTATTTGGTTTGGTTTCTTAATTAACTATGATTTTCATGTTGAAACCGAGGGTTTATTGTTTAGTTAGTTTTTTTATTAATGAATACTACAGGGTAAACCCGCGCATTACGTATGTAATTTTCAAACTACTTTACTAATAAATTAATATACTAAAATTCACAACAACACTTACAATGAATATGGCCCATCAAGTTAAAGTTTACTAATAGACTTTATGTGCACTTAATGGGAACAAGAATAGATAATGATCTGTAGATATGTTTTGTACATATGAATATAGCTTCAATCAAAGAACCAAGAAATCATCAACCAAATTAGGTTCAAATTTGGACCAAAAGCCATAAATCCAATAAGAAACAACATTTTATCAGATCAACCATACAACACATGAACTAATGTGTTATCTATCTCTAAATATCACATCATACTCAAAATGATCAACATAACCCAAACTGATGCAGGTATGCCATGTTTTTCCAAAGTTTTTATTTGAAATATGAAGATGCGAACAAGTATAACGCTACATTTTCGGGTCAACCATCTAGAAAAGTTTGTCATCCCTGTAATCACACTCAATGCCGCTGCTATAACAAATAACTGATATAAGCTCAAGTGTAAGCCATTATCTTGGATCTTTTTTCTGTTTATTGAAATATTCAGGAGGCATAGAGAGAAACTGCACGGCCCGTTGCACCTGAGCAACATCAACTCTGAACTTTTCTGCTATTTGGTTAACGTCCATGGGCCCATTATGATCATCAGCCTTACCTTGGTACAAAAGGATGACGTGGCGAAGCTGGGCCACATTCAGGGTTCCAGGTGGAGCTGGTCTTTGTTCATATCTGCCCGTTTCTGCAGTTGTGTTTCTCAATTTTGGCATAGGTCTTTTGTTTTTGTCCACCACAAAAGCCTGTACAAATAATAATCAGGAAGTGAAACAAATATTCCAATTTAATAATACATGTTTGTGTTGAAGTTATTAAGAACAAGTGTTAAATTTAGATACCAGCAAAAGTCCGGTTATATAAAAGAATAATATATATACAAAGATCTTTTACATGAATATATACGAAACAAATTGGTGAACTCACCTCACCCATCTCCAATTTGCCTCCAGGTTTTGTTTGAATTCTGCCTACCATCTTGCTAAGCATTGCATCGTATTCCGAATCACGCTCTTCATAAACATCATCAGCAAAGTTTCTTGGTTGACCATCTGTCAAAATAATGCAAGAGAACATATCAAGTAAAGAAACAATGTCAGCAATAAGCTTTGTTAACTCCCAAAAAATTTGCAGGCTTGGTGTGAAACCCGAAGTTAGATGATGAAGTTGCATCACTAATCAAGAATTTCGAACAAAACACTAAAATCGCTCTCTGCAGTAGAGGTGCACAAACCGGTTCCAAAATAAAACCCGATTCAGGTTGGTAAAAAAAAGTCAAAAACTTTGGGTCGGTTTAAAACAGGATTGCTTTGAAACTAGTTTCTTGGTCGAGCCATGATTGGTTTCTTGACCGGTTTGTTTGGTGAGAATTAAAAAACCGGTCCTGAAGCTACGGTTTCCATCGGTTCCAACCCAGTTCCTATATATCGATTCCAAACCGGTTCAGTTCCTCGGGTCGGGTCGATTAACCGGTTCTACTTTGCAAGGGTGCAGCTTTAACATGAGGACTTCTAGGGTGTACAGATCAGCAACTAAATTTGATCATAAAGAGCTATCTTAGTATAACTTTGTTACAAAGAACCCTAATTAGTTCTTAAAACCCTACCCAACAAAACCAAATTGCCTGTTCTCTATAATTAATTTTATAAAATATAAGTAACACATTCATATTGGTACAGTTCAATATCAGACGGTCAATGCATTGAGGTCAAAATTGATTGCAGCCGCTAAATTGGTGTTTATTTGATTCGAACAGAAATCAAGTAAGAATTGAGTTGGTTACCGGATCTAGCGTCAACAGTAACATCGGCGGGAAGCTTGTGGTCGACGGAGACTGGCGGTTGGGTACGATCAAGTGGTTTATTAAGGTGAGACGATGAAGAAGACGGAGGTGGAGGTGGAGGTGGAGGTGGAGGTGGAGGTGGAGGTGGAGGTGCAGGTGCAGGGGTACGGAGCCTGCCAGATGCTCGACGAAATGCCTGACCCATTTTTATTTAATTTGTGCGGTGTTGTTGAATGATCGATCAAGTGGTATGTGTTATGTTGCCTACACACGCCAAGGTTAGTGAATAGTGAGTACACGTAACTGCGTGTCTAGTGATCCACGTTTGAAGTTTGAACCACAACGATACACCATCTTTTTCAGCCTGGGGGTGTTATTTGGGTTCTTTTCTTCGGTTTTAGATTTTTCAAGTTTTTCTCAGGAAAAAGTGACCCGGTAACGAATTTGGGTTGGTTGGAATCGGGTTGGTTTTGATTCAAGTCAAGTTTCGAGTAAAAACATCATCCCTATTTTGGCCATGTTTCTTTTAAATAACGTGTTAATTAATTTTGTTGATTTTAGTGTTATTAGATATTTTTATTTTTATTAGTTATAATTTACTTGAGATAAATGAGAAATTTAAATACAGATTGTTACAAACAGAGGCATAAACTGTAAAGCATATGCTCGTCCAACAATAACATCTAGGAACCTTTAGGTTATCTAGGATGGGGTTCCAATGACGGGGTTCGGGGAAGCGCCCATGTGGGATACAAGGGGCAAATTTGATGAAAATATGCATGAAAATAATAATCAGTGGGAACTGATTATTAGTGTCAACTTATAGTTAGTGATAAGATACTATTGATCAGGCATTTACGAATTACTAACTAGTAGTTATCACATTAGATTAACATAATTTGTTTTTGATAAAAGTACGCCTTAATGAATATTTATGTTTAAATATGAAAAACATTTTATCTTTTTGCCCGTAGTAAAAAGTGTATCACCCTTCGGTTTACGTAGCATCAGAATTTATCTCACCAATGGCAACTTACCAACACATACACACGTAATCATGACTTACATATCGTCCATTCTAACTATGCTAGCAATGACAAAAAATCATTCTTTTTTCATACATAAAGGCATGAATCAAATAATAACATTGTCAATTAAACATGTATGTAGAGAGATGCCATGTTTAAGATGTTAGATTTGTATCATAAGATCGTTGCATGTGAATGTGATTGATTTATCATGTCTTGATAAATAGTTTACAAAGCATCACATGATCAAAGTAGAAAACGTTGATGGTGTTATTTCAAATAAATAGTTTACAAAGCATCGCATATCCTTCCATCGAGAGGTGAACACTTAGCAAATTCAATAGTTGTGGTTGAACAATATATTATAAAATTTTAGAAAATAGATGTAAGGTCGATACTTGGGATTCTAATAATACGCATCTCTAGTCAAGTATAAGGAACATATGCACTATTGGGTATACACTATGGCACGTCCTTAAATGCAATTCGTGACACGTTGTCACCTACATCAAACGCAGGAAATGATCTCATCATTTTATATCTATTTCACTTTGATTTGATGGTTAAATCAGTTGTAATGACCATCTTATATACAAACTAAATTTTATCACCTAAGTTCAGCATGATTCTACCATAACCATGCTTAGGACCGGGCTAAGGGTCCTAGCCCGGTCCAAGAACTTCGCTTCAACACTAGTTCTGTTTATGCGTCTCTACTCTTCAGCCGTCAATACCTAATATAACACAACCCAATATATTTAAATAACTTCAACTAGTATTTACTTTTTGTTCCTACTTCTAATGTTCAACTAGTCCATTATGGCTAGACTCGCTAAAAGATTTTTGTTCACAAAGTTCACTTTTCATGCAATATTCAAGGCCAAATCTCCTCCCCACATGATCATCAGTTCATAACCATCCCAATCATGCATCCAAATAGTTACAAATGAACAACACAAGAAACTTCACCTACATATACCTGATTCTCACCAAATCTTAACAAGTCAAAGATTAAAAAAAAAAGTCAACGGTATAACCAAGTCTAATCCAACCTGAAACAGGGTCAAAGCAAATCTTGATAATGTACCCCAACTCTGCAGCATATACAAATTGTTGTTTTCAACTAGTTCTCAATTTCACCATTTTCGTCATCTCCGTTTACACCAGAAGAAGCATCACCTGTACTACACTCACTTATAACCCCGACTTCACCAAGGGCATATTTGGAATTTATTGATGTTGATTCTTGTTTCTTCTTTTTCCGGCTATTAATGGTCAAGAACCCATTAGCAAATGCTTCTAACGCTCTAGCTGTCAGTGGCCTGTTTCTTGTGCTCTGCCTCCTTGAACCACCATTCTCTTGCTCCTTGGGACCCACAGTATTTTCAGACCGCTTCGGTGGGTCCGGCTCGTTTTTCTCATCTTTGACTTCAGTCACAAGTTCATCATTTCCAAATTCAGGGCTAACATGAGGATAATTCAAATCGATTAAATTCATCCTTTGAGGCTGGTTTTGTTCCTCAACGGTATCGACTGAGCTGCATCTTGACGTAAAACTTAAATTGAATGACAATTTATGATTATTATGGTTGTTATTATTGTTAGCCTGAGATGACGAGCCCATGTGAGAATCCAAGCTAGATCCAGTTTTTGAATCTACGCGACTGCAAGCGGTTAATCTCCGTCTTTTAGCATGATTCCCTGCATTTTCTTGGTTTGATTTCCTGCCGAATTTGGCATTCACATGTCCTTTTTCAAGATTCTTACTTTCACCAGAAGTTTTCTGTTTCTTAACCTTTGGACCATTGGCATTCGTTTCTCGATCCACAAGAAACAAGTTTTCACCATCTGAATTGTCACTAGAAACCAACTCACTATGAGATTCATAAGAATAAGATCTTGGAGTCAACTTCATGGCGTCCAATTCTCTAACCCTTAAGATCTTTCCACCTCTTAAACTCGTATCAACCACAGTAAACTTCATTAAAACATTTCCAAGATTCAAGCTTGGAGCTCGAGGTTGAAGATAACGGCTTTTTCGTTTCCCAAAAAACTCATTTTCTTCCTCTTCATCTTCATCTTCGTCAGCTTTCATTTCACTCGCACCGTTTTGTTCATTAAGTTCAAGAAGTTTAGGGTCGGATGCAACCTTACTCAAAACATCAGTCACAGAATCCAAATAAGCATCACCTTTGACTAGTTTTCTTGAAAACTTTTTGACACCTGGCATCAAGAACACCAAAGAATTCTTCCCGTTTGCAGCATAATTGTGCCCGTTTGGTTGTTCCGAGTGCCACCCTCTTGCGAGTAATAAGGGCCAAACGGCTTCCCAGAATAGATCATTGGATCGGGCTTTGCTTAACCGATAATCACCAGTAAGAAAGTTAATGATTTCTGTTGAAGTAAGTGCAGAACAATCTTTTCCAGTTGGGACTTCGGGGCGAATGTGGATCGCCTGGTTTTGTTTTGTGGATTCGATGACATTAGCAGTTAAATCTTGCTTACGTTTTCCAATTGCCACTGCTTCAATGAACAGTTTCATCCCGATCAAAGTTTTTATGGAGGAAACGTATTGTTCTAGTGATATCTTTGAATCTCCAAATGTCCTGGAAACCTGAAAAATTATTGCAAAACGAAAATAAGAACTTTGGTTTCAATAATAAAAGAGACCAGACTTTTAAAAATATTATTATATACACACACAAAATGTTATATTCGCCCGTTTAGCCCGTTCTTGATTAGCCAGATATGTTTGCAAGTGCCCCGTTTTGTGATTAGGCAGACCCAAATGAATCACGTAAGCAGCGGGAGGTGTAAAACCGTGTATTTACACATTCACTCCACTCGAAAGCATGAAGTTACCACCACCACCGCCACCGCCATCGATCACCATCCCCTCACCCGCGGCCAGTCACTTTCGTTAACCATAAAAAAACCGAACAAAAGCAGACGTAAAAACGTTGAACCACACACGCTTGTTGTGTCATGTTAACATAAAAAAATTAGACCGAAACGGAAAATATAGGAAAAAAATATAACTAAGTCAACTTAACATCTACATGTTGCCTGAAAACTCTAAATCAAATTAGAAACCCTAGCCAGCATCACAATCATTAAGCTGAAATTGCAGCTCCATCGCAAGTCATCTGTCATCATCACCAGGCCAAACTATATACCTAAATTTTCAACTCAAGTTGTCAAGGTCAAAAGTCTAAAATAATTGGTCATTTGAAAGTTTTCTTGTTGAATAACAGTATTATAAAGATATTATTGAGATTCATTATCTGTTACAATCTACCAGTATTATAAGTAGACAAAATACAAACCCCAAATCCTAATGGTCTAAACCTAATATATTCTAACAAGTATCAAACTTTGGTGATATCCAAATTAACTAATCTATACAAAAATACTAGCATTCAAATCATGAATCATCATTTAATGAACTAACAATAATATAAAGTAACTAATCCTGTAACACATGTATGAATTAACTAGTCATATCCAATCAACATTAACATTACAAAAGCAATACAGCATCAACAACAAAATCCCCATTTAAGTTGAGCCCATATAACATAAACATCAAAAAAAAAAAAAAGATGAAACGAGAAATGTATAAAACGAATATCATAAATTCATTATAAGTTTTGATTAGCGTACCTCCAAAAGGGAATTCTGGCATTCTTGAGACACATGAGGAACCAACCGACAAAGAAACTCCTGTTGTCGTACTCCACTAAATAATCTTTGTCCCAATACACGCCTTTTACCTCTACGTTTTCCACATTCCGACCATCGTTTATACTCATTAGACCGATAGAAATCACCATAATAGTACGCCACTACATCTCCTACTTTCTTACTCTCAATAAACCTCTTCAACTGAACAAAATCCTTTGCGAAAATATACAACCCGAGGACAAAACTACCCTTCTCCATCTCACTCCACGGTTCCAAAACACACCCTGGAACAAGAACATTAGTATTATCTCCCATCTTTACTTGATTGATCCGAACAACCGGTATATCTAACCCTACCAAGAAATCAAATGGTCCTGTTTTCCTTTCTTCTTTCTCAAGAAATCGGTTCTTGGTGGACTCAAGATACTCGGAAATTGGTATCAATGTTGGGATTTTGGTTTGGTATTCATCACCAACATGAAAAAGGTTTAGTCGAGGTCCATACACACCATGTGCATACGTTTTTGAAGGATCACTTCTGCAATCATCATTGTCATCCATTTGGATTCAACTTATCTGCACAAGATATCAAAACAAACAAAAAGTTAATCCAACATATCACATAATAATATTACACAAAACAATAAACTGCATCTGTCACAATTAACTACATTAATTTGCATTAAAACATAAAAGACAGATAATATGCATTCATGTACAATTTTCATTCCTAATAATATTTCCCAAAATACCCTTCACTTTTTTCTAACTATTATAAACATTAACGAAGATATAATTTTGGATAGAAATATACAAATGAAACAGAAGGTTCAAACACACAAAATAGCAACAATCTAAAAATATCAAATTTCTCCTAACAAACAAAAGGTTAATCCATCATATCACAGTGATCTTCATTTAACAGTAAACTGCAAAATGTCACAATAAACTCCAATAATTTGCATTAGAACATAAAACACAATGTAAACTCATATACAATTTTCATTCCAAATAATATTTCCCAAAGTACCCTTCACTTTTTTTCTAACTATTATAAACTTTAATTAAGATATAACTTTGGATATAAAGATCCATCCCCAAATGAAACACAAGGTTTAATAAACTCCAATAACTTACACTTAACAATAAACTGCAAAATGTCATAATAAACTCCAATAATATGCATTAAAACATAAAACACAAACAATGTGAAGTCATACACTATTTTCATTCCAAGTATTAATTCCCAAAGTACCCTTCACTTTTTTTTTATCATTATCATAAACATTAATGAATACACAATTTTGCATAAAAAGATCCAGCCCTAAATGAAACAAAAGGTTTAACATACAAAATAGCAACAGTCTAAAAACACCAAATTTCTCCTACCAAACAAAATGTTAATCCAACATATCACAATAACATAAAGTTAGACAATATGAAGTCATATACAAATCAAACTACCCCACTCACATTTGTATTAAAAAAAGACTATATTATATATATTTTGTGTTTTTAGTTAAACCATTAAATTTTTTCAGTAAAAACTTACTGGAAGCCCCACGCCTACATGGCAATGATGTGACTTTTTAGTTAAACCACTGTTTAACACATAGTCTCAACTTATATACAAATTTCATGTCAAACCTACTACTTTCATAGCATTTCCAGAATACCCTTCACTTTTTTTGTTTTTTAATTATTATAAATATAAAGTTCAATCAAGATACAGTATTGGATAAAAAGATCCAGACCCAAATGAAGCACAAGGCTTAAACTTTAAAGACACAAGCAAATAATCCATAGAGCAACAAGCAGAAGCGAAAAGCACCCAATTTTCACAAGACCTAAGGCTTAAGCAAACCCGTAGGTACGTACGTACGCAACAGCAGCAGAAATCAATAATCTAAAATGTGAAGAAAGACAGTCGGTTAACATGAAGAGTTAAAGAACATGCAAAACGTGAAGGAGGATTGATTACCTGGCTGGCTGAATCGCTCGCCTGCTGGAGGAAAAATATTAATATTATTAATAATTTTGGAAGAAAAAAAAATGGTGAAGAAATTAATATGAAAGGGAGATCGGGTCTGGTCTGGTCCGTTTATAAGACGAATGTGAGAATATGTTCACGCGCGGTGGAAGCGCGTGGAAGGTACCACTTGCATGTAATGCTGATATAAAGGTACCACTTTACATGACTTTTTAATAAAACGTGATCCATACAAACACATCACTCAATGATGTTTTTTTATTTCTTACTGCTCCTACTTCTCTTTTAACTTATCTAAACTTGATAATGGATTAAATTTAAGATTCTCTTATATCAAAGGTAGATTCGTTTCATAGAATTCGTAATAATTTAAAGGAATTGAAATTAAAATCTCATGACATGACGTGCTCGTTTTGTTGGAATTAGAATCTTAATTCCATATGGTGTGTTCGGTTGTTAAGGAATTGAAATTGGAATTAAATTCCTTCAAATACTAAACGCATGAGTTGAGCCCGTTTTTAATACTAACGCATCGTCTACCCTACGTTAGCACCAAAAACGCATCTTCAACCCTGCGTTAGCACCAGAAATTCATCGTCAACCCTATGTTTTGTCAACAAGTCGTCGGCCATGATCCGGTAAGCCGTCGCAGGCGATGTGAACACGGGTGTCAGGTATGGCAGCCCGGCGTTGACGTCATGAACAAGAACATGTATAACAAATCGCCTGCGATGAAATGGCATGGAGAAAACATCATATACGACCTATTCCGGCCACGCGTCGTTCTCCGGTTCATTTAGTAATACGTCGTCAGTATTCCCTAACACGTCGACGGCGATGAGATACCTATGGGACAAAACTGGTAACTTGAATTTGAAGGGACAAATTTGGAATCTCATTTTGTAAATGGGCCATTTTGAGGATTTTCCCTTAAATTTAAGACTCTTACACTAATGTGTTTGTTTTTTTAGAAGTAAAATGTTTGTATTATGTGGACCACATCTGTAAATATCTACTAGCTATATGTTCGTGCGATGCAGCGGAGTATGTACGGAAACATGATATCGAACTCGTAACCAGTGTTACTGTTTTAGTAAGTGCGTAACTTCACAACAATATGCGCGTAACCTGGCGATAGTATGCTCATAATGCGGCACTGGAAGCTTAACCGGTGTTAGTAAGCATGTCACAACACGACTGCACGCGCGTAATCAAGCTAGTGTCGGTGCACACGTAACGCTACATTAACCTTTTTTGTATCGACACGCACCTTAACCTTTTAGACCCATGACCCGAACGGCCGAACCCACCCGACCCGTTTGCGGCCCTTAATGGTAATCACGTAACACATTAAGCTTTTTAAATGAAAAAATATAGCAATATCATACTCAATTTAAAGATAATAAAATACTCATTTTTATGATATGATGTTTTTTTATAAAATATTAACACGTGAAAAAGTTATAAGCGTTTAAACGCCGTGGGGTAGTTCTTTTAAAATAAGGGGTATATATAACAATTTTATAAATTAACAAAATGTGATTAAAGTTAAAAGATCAAATTTGTAATTATTTTTGAATAAATTAAATTAATCGTGCATGATTTTGCTAAAAGACAAAATTATCAAAAGACAAAAGTGCTTCTAAAATGTCTTGATCCTATGCATGTTTGTACTTAAAGCAACAAGTTTGATACATTTTAAAAATTAAGAGGTCTTTCACGCATGCTTTATATATAGTATAGATAGGAAAAGCGATGAATCAAACATTTGTAGTTTGTAAGAAGAAGACTATTTATTTTTTAACGTCCGTAGATTGTTAAAATAAACTAACGATGGTGTAGGAACGATGGTAGTGGGTGCTGGTGATGGTGGTTGTGGACAGTGGGTGTTGGTATGCGGTGGTGTTTAACCACCTCCAGACCTTAGAAAATCTTAGAAGTTGATGGACAGGTCTGCACCAAGGAGAGTTTGCGCAAACATTTTTTTTAATGAAACGATTTTAGAAAAAAAACAAATAGTCTGTAGATGACAATGTTTGCGTGTGGTCTGCGCGGCGTAGACAAAAGAGCATACACAAGCATTCATTAGAAAAACAAACACATCCTACTTATGTTATATTTTACCGCTAACTATAATAGGATCTAAGGCAGAGAAACTATAAGGACGAAAACCGATAGTTTTATCATATTAGTCATTTCTCTTTTCAAAATGCACACGCAAGTTTTATATAAAACATATGTTATACTTCTGTATCTGGTTTTTGTTTGGTTCATATTTATATCATGATTAACATTTGTGGCTATTTAATACTAATTAATGCTATAATTTTTTTTTTGACAAGAAAATTTCTATTAACACAGCCCAAAAAAAGGCAAAACCACCCACAAACACCAATTACATAAACGTAAACCGACACCACGAATCCCAAGACAGGGAATACTTATCAAACCTATTAGAAAACCAGAAAAAACTTAGGGATTTAATCTCACTAATTAAATCACCCACCCTAACAATTTTACGGTCAAAAACACAATCATTCCTAGCTTTCCATATTCGCCAACAGCTGACAATCACAATACCTTGAAAAGCAGATTTAGCATATCCTTTAAGCCCAACATAATTATGCACCTCCATCAGATCCTCCATGGAGAAGGCAAAAAAATTATTAATACCACACCATGACGCAATAGCTTGCCAAATAATCGAAGCCACATAACAAGACGTGTCAACAGTCGGAATTTTACCCAAAACAGCTCTCCAAGCGAAAATATTACATCTAACCGGAACCCATCTACACCACCGAAACGACCCCGAGCCACAGAAACCACTCTGGGCCCGAATAAGATTTTTAACTGTTCCGACAGAAAAACCACTAGACCCACCACCGACCCACCTCCAATAATCCTCTCCATCCGGAAACACCATCGGTGTAATAGAAGCTTCCATACTGCCAATTTCATCCAACACTATCGAATTCCTCTCACCATCTATCCAACTCCAATCAAACACCAAACCATTCATCCAACACTATCGAATTTCATCCAACACTATCGAATGCTATAATTGTTATACTCTTGTTAGAGGGTAAATAGGGTACTTTGAATATTTTCGAATATGTATAAAAGAAATGTTGACGTAAATAGCTTACGAAAGTCATGTGAAATTAATAATTTGAAAGGGTTGGTTAAATGTACCTCAAGTATGTTAAAAGTACCCTAGTGAGTAAAATCAGCAAATGACTGACGTTACCATAAAAGTTAGTAAGTATAAATAATAGGGAGATGCCAGTTTAGCATAACCTGTCTTTTGTTTACATAACTCAACCTATTCATACTCTACGTATTTAATAAGGTATTATACATGCGATATAAATGAATCTCGTATTTTGTAATAGCCTTTATGTTTTTTAGTGTTATTGTAATAATATTACGTTTCTAACCAAATTAACTTCTTATATTTTACTTTAGGAAAAATATATAAATTACTATAAGAAAAAAAAAGAGAATATTATAAGTTAAAATATCTTAGATTAGCACATTCGCTGAAATTTAACTACGTATGTTTTGTATTTGGAATTCTACTCAAGTAGATTAATCATGTTAAATTTGTGTGTTGATGTATTTTCTTTTACATTCGATCAATTTTAAAAAATATTTTTGGTATACTTTGAAGCCAATAGTCAATTACATATAACAGAACGAACCGCACATAACAAGAAACCATCTAGACAGATCTACCAACACAATAGAAAAAGTCATAGGTCGATCACTGTTAACAGTGGGACGTATAAGGCTGCATGAAGATCTCCATGGTAGTGATATGAAGTGGCCCATTAGCGTAATATCATATATGCTTGCATATATGTAATCAGTCCATTATAAAACCACATTCATAGCATATGAGAAAACCATTAACTTTACATTTGCTTTCTCAGAAACTCCAATCATGATAAAGTAGGTATTATGGAAGCCATACTATCTTGTAATATTTGCTCAAACATATTCAGAGTAACGAGTTGGCGACCACCTTTATTGTCAAACGTGGTCGAATACTTCTACTTATATATTTAAAAATGAAACATAATTTCTACATAAAATAATAAGATTCCCTTTGAGTTAGCATAAGAGAAATAATTTAGATATACAAATCCAAGCTTGAACTTATATTGTCTTCATTTTCCACAAAATAAAATATCTAGTTATGGTTGACAAGTTTGTATCTTTATCATGAAATAAAAAAAAGCTTTCGAATCCAATCCATTGCTAGAACTCAAGAGCAACAAATCATACAAGCTCGAGTCAACACATAAGATTACTCCCCGACCTTTGTTTCATCTTGGGCTAGCGTGAAAGTAAACACTAACGATTATCAACTGTTAATGTCTACGTAGAATGTAGATTACCATAGCGTTGACCATTGGTGTTACTCGTTTGCAAAACTTTGAACTAATTAAACACGTAAATTTCAATACTAAAATATATCAAATCCGTAATGTATAGATTGTACAGGAAAGAGGAACAGTATAACTAATTATAATTTATATTTGTCATGTTTTTATTTAAAAAAAAACTGATAAAACCAATTAAAGAAACGACATTTGTTAAAGAAATCATATACGGACCACACAAATAACAATGGTTTTTAAATACAGAAAAGGAATATAGAATCACCTTATCTCATTTAATTCCAGCTCAGCCTCAAAATATTAAAATGCATTTTTTATTAAGTTAGAATTTAAAATTGATAGTCACCTCCAATGCTCATTTGCTCTTTCCACCGGTATCTCCGCCCATAAATTAGAGGCTTCCGACCTCCGTCAACAGCTCGCCGACGAATACGTCATGACCACCGACTTCAACTCTCAATCTTGAACATAAACTCGTGATAACAATTTTGAACAAATTCATGGAATATGATTCTATTGTATTTTTTTTCAGCTAAAATTTCATTATAAAAAACTGCCCAGAACTAGCAAGATGCGAGAGATGCTCAATATACAATACAAAAAGATCCGATTTTCAATATTTTAAAACTACACCAACTAATATCATTAAATAGTAGTTTGTAGATCGCTGCAAAATGCAGACGGGCAAACACCGATTTACACACTCTAATGATATCACAATATTGGTATACATAGTCATTAAATGAATATCACAATATTGGTATACACGTTATACACATCAACATAATTATCGCCAGAATATCATATAAAAGTTATCATCATAGCATAGGTAGCATCAAAGCCAAAATGTTAAAGATGTTTAGCCCATAAGACTTAAAAGAAATTAAAGTATAAATATGCTTAAAAAGCTAACAAAATTCATGGTAAGAATGGGAAACTCAAACAAGGATTGTAGGTAGATGGCTTGAATCAAGCTTGGTGTTACATGCCTTCAAAATTTGTTATAATCATTTGAGAAAATCAAATAAGGATTGTAGCTAGGTGACATGAACCAAAGACTCAACGATCGAAATTTGTTCTAATGAGTATTTATACTAATTGAGAAGAAGAAGCACAATCGTGCTTGGTTCAACATGACTATGTTGAACCCAACAACCTATTTTATGTCTTGCGATGTATCTATTCTTGTTGTCGTTTTTGTCTTGGCTCAGGAGTTGTCGTAGAGGTACTAGTCGCATTCATCTTAAGTATTGTGGGCATGTCCATGCTTAATTGAATTTCTTCGACACGATCCCGGAAGGCAAAATGAGGGCCACGACCATGTGGGTGCGCACTGATGACGACGCTGGCTCAATCACAACTTGCGCATCATTTGGGAGCATGGTTGTATTTAGGTGAGGTGCGTATATGCTTCACTCCAATTTTCATAAAACCTTCAATCATTATTCTTCAACACGCCAATATGAATTGCAAATTTAAATAGAAGCTAAATAAGTGTCAAATCAAGTAAGTTTGCCAATAAAGCACTAATAAATAGGGCTTAATATGTATTGTAAACTTGTATAAATTGTGACATATCAGTGTGAATTAATTGAGGATTATAATTGCTTGCAACAGTGTAAACTTGGTAGAAATGTACAACAATTAAGTACTAATCAAGTGTTTTCAGTTCTCATAGATAATATGGAACATCGTTAGCACTAAACGTATCTAATACCAAGCATAGCAAGTAATGAACTTAGTTATAACTAAGTTAAGTTACTATTGCTCAGCAGTAACTTACCACTAATCGTTGTGAATAGGAATGAGCTCGGGATAGTACCTGTGATTTTCGGTTTATTTGTACATATATTAGTATGTTAACTTAGTCGTTTTACTCGTTTAGTTTAGGAACTTTGGTACTTCATACATGTTTATTGTGTTTTAGGTCAAGGGTACTTAACGCGCTTAATTTGGACCTGTACGAGCATGGAATGAAGACCCGGGATGTCCAGCACGCGAATCGAGACAATTTTATGGACTTGCTGACTGAAGACACCCATCGCGTAGCGCGATGGGTGTGGAAGACAGGGCATCGCGCTACGCGATGCCCTTCATTATTGACTGCGTTAACTTTGGTCCATCGCGTAGCGCGATGGACCAGGAGAGGAGACCATCGCGCTACGCGATGGTCCCCAGAATCGTGAAAGTTAGGGTTTGAGTTTATATTACGTTTTGACGACCCTAGACGCCATTCTTCACCTTCCAGTCGATTTTCAGAGCAATAAGGAGAGCTACCATCACTTCCAATCATCTCCAAGCATCATACATGTCATACCAGATCATAACTGAAGCCCGAGAGATGCCGATGGGCGGCTAGTTCCTTCGAGTCATGCCCGGGATGTAGAGTATTGTATCTTTCAGTTTTTCTCATGTATTAAGAACGAATTGATTGTAACTATCGTTGATGTTAATCTATGAGTATTGATGTCTAGTATGATAGTGCACAACATCAGTTTAGGTTTATTTCGATCAGAACGATTAGTGTGCCAGTTGCTATGATAATTACTTGTAGCATGGTTTTGACCTGTTAATTGCAAGAAAGCATACGTTTGCCCTTAGTTGAGTCACACTGGCAGGGACCGTTTGATAACCAGTGCCGTGTGTTAGCGAGCGTGGATGCCAAGGTTTAACCGGTTAGTCAGTCTGTAGTTGACACATGATGGTTTATCTGTTAAGTTGCATGAGTTTGCTGTTAGGTTACATACTTAGATTCCCGGGTGTGATTTGTCTTTGTTAATTGTTTGAAAGTTGTTTAATTGCTTGATCAGTATTAAAACCCAACTGTTTGCTAGTGTGATCAGCACTTTAATTGAATTACTTCATAATGTTAGGAATCGTTTACACTTTACACTGACCACATACTCCTCGTGGCTCGACACCCTACTTATCCTGACTAGCTTAGGTGATTAGGACCTTGATTTAATTGCTTTTGACTAGATAGCGACAGTCTAGCATCAACCTGTACTGTACCGATCCTGAAAATCTCAAATATTTGGTGCCAATACCGAAATGTTCGGTTCGGTACCGGTATTTCGTGTAAAATTCGGGAAATAAGAATACCAAAAACTCAAAACTTTGTACCGAATCAGTACCTACCGTAAACGCCTCATCCCTAGTTGTGAACTGTTAAACCTTAGACAAGTGAATTAATAACACCAAAGACGATATTGCATAAAACGTTTATGCGACTCTTTTCATTAATAAGAAACAAGAACAAAATACTTTCTACCACACTAAAAATAAACCTTTTGATGGGTTTATATAACACCCACAATTCTAATCCTACTTAAACTAAGAAACATAATTATACTAGACTTCTAACTTATTTAATAATAAATAAAAGATAACTATGACACCAGGTTATTCAACTTGGTCCATGAACTTTTGATCTCCACCAAACCGCCCCTTGAGATCTTCTGTACCACTCTTATACTTTTCCTATTAACCATTCGGGTCCTTCAAGTTGGTATTGCACCAAGTTTGACACTCCCTATCAATACCAACTTCGATTGTTCCTCCAAGATCGTTCACACCTTCACCTCTTTGAGCTTGATTCTTGGATTCGACTTTTTCAATCTACCATCAGGTTTCTTATTCCTGTTGACTACTGAGCTAGTTTCGAGATTACCACTTTTTAGAACTGCATCACCCGGTTTCAGATAGGAAACAACTTTTGCTTTCTCAACTTCATGACCAACTATCATGGTACTCAAAGCAATTCTCCCATCTTCACTTGATGCATGCTCCCTCTCGAACTTAACTCCTTCATTCGATTGTTCATTCGGATAGCCCGAACTATGCATGAACCTCATGCAAACTCCAACGTCAACTTTGTTGGTTTGTTGATCTTCAACGTTTTCTATTCCACCATGACAATCCGTAACATGAGACGGAACTATTTCCTCGTGCTCTTCATTCAACACGGTTTCTTTCTCGTCTTCTTCGGTTACTGTCACGATTACGTCTTGATCAACCATATTTTCTTCCTCAACTACAATTTCCTCATCATCTAAATTCAAAATAACAATAGATGATTCCAAGGTTGCCTTCAACGGATTTGACTCTGGCACTACTTCCTGATTTGTCCACCAACAAGAGCCTACTTCAAACCATTCATCTACCAAGTTCGGCTTGAGTTCGGCGTCAACCGCGTACTTTTTCTGAACCTCGGCCATATTAACCACCACATCCCATGGTTCTTCTTCTTTAACAACAGCTACATTACCTTCCTCCTTAGGTTCTCGACAGTATTTTGCCATATGCTATTTTTGTCCACAGTTATGGCACCGAAAAGGAAACTGCTTTGGTTGGTACCTTGATTCCTTGTCTCGGTTCTCTTCATCCGATGAATCTTCTTCAGAGTTTTCAACTCGACTCTTTCTGTTCCATTCTTTCTTATTCGGTCGTTCACGTTTCTCATTTTCCCAGCACTTACTCTTGCCTTTATCGCCATCAAGGTTTTTATTTTTGTTGAACCGATACTTCTCCTTCCTTCCGACATACAAGGCTTCACTCTTGCTTTTAACTGACACACCGGCTAGCTGTTTTGCTAAGGCTTCTTGACCAGCAAGAATATTCTCGAACTCGGTTATACTCGGTTGGGTCACCCACCCTTGGATAGCGGTAACGAAGCTACGATACTCCGGCCTTAAACCGTGGATGAGTATCCGCTTCATACGAGCATCGCTAACCCGAGACTGTGGATCGAGTTCTCCTATCTCGCGACATAGATTCTTCACCTTACGAAAATACTGTGCGATCGGAAGATCACCTTGGGAAATCCTCATCAACTCACCTTCGACTAGTTGCAATCAAGCATCGTTCTTCTTCATGAATAAGGTCTCTAGCATATCCCACGCTTGCTTTGGGTATTCGAGATCTTGAATGTGATCAAGAACATTATCATCCACCGTTGTCTTGACGATAAACATTGCTCGACCCGCTTTCACCTGCCACTTCCCGATACTACCATTAATATCGTCCGCGGGTTGTCTCGTCTCGGTACCGTACATTACCTGCCAAAGATCTTGACCTTGAAGATACGATTTGATGCACGTCGACCATTGTTTGTAGTTGCTCTGGTTCAACTTCTTGATTCCTCCTACGACTTGGAATTCAGCCATTGCTTTGGTTACGGGATTATGGATAAATTTTTATGTTAGGAGCGGGTTTTTTTTTTCTTCCTGCGATCAGAAACTCACTACAATCAGATACACCAGAAATTTTACTTTGTTACGTTTGTCTTGCAATTACTGACCGCAGTTTTAATCCCCAAAAATTAAACACACGAGTTTGTATAGGATAAATGGTGGCGGCAATTATTATCTCACAAGAAGACAAAAGTAACCAAAATAATAAAACCTATTGCCTCTTTGTTGGTGACGCACCAATGAACAAAATTCCCAAACTCACAAAAGACCACTATAATATATATTCCAATGGATGGCAGCAGTATTACTTCTCACCAACTATCGAACAAGCAAACCAAGGGTACTCGCTTCTAGATACGTACCTTCGGATGGCTTCAGTCGATCTTTAAGTAGCCTATGATTTACTCCTTGTAGTGATCTTGAACCGTATCTTTCCGCCGATCGAAAACGCGAGCCTGGATCGTTAGGCTCTGATACCACTTGTTAAACCTTTGACATGTGAATCAATAACACCAAAGATGATATTGTATAAAACGTTTATGCGACTCTTTTCATTACTAAGAAACAAGAACAAAATACTTTCTACCACACTAAAAATAAACCTTTTGATGGGTTTAGATAACACCCACAATTCTAATCCTACTCAAATTAAGAAACATAATTATACTAGACTTCTAACTTATTTAATAATAAATAAAAGATAACTATGACACCAGGTTATTCAACTTGGTCTATGAACTTTTGATCTCCACCAAACCGTCCCTTAAAATCTTCCGTACCACCCTTATACTTTTCGTATTAACTATTCGGGTCCTTCAAGCTGGTATTGCACCAAGTTTTACATGAACCTCAATAATAACTTACTACTGAGCTTTCTTGACACCAATGATATAAGATAACGCCCCCTTTGGAACCCAAAGTTATAAAAGGCTTCATCCTTATGAACTATAGATATTTTTTAATTTTTAGTGGCGGACACTTAGAATGGTCTTGAACGAATGTGAACTCCACACCTCTCAAGTTGTGTTAATGTTTATTTTAGTCTTTCATTAGATCAAATTCAATCCAACTATACCAAAGTGATATTATTGATTCTAAAATCACCAACATCATGAACATAACCTTAAAACTTGTTTTTTTTTTCATATCGTGAACCAAACCGTATAAAAAAAATACTGAGGCTATATTACAAGTTAAGAGATAGTAAAGGATATCTTTTGTAATTTTACCCAACACTATAGGTGCAAGCGAGTCGAGCTACTCGAGCTCGAATCGATAAAAAGTTCGAAACAAGCTGAGCTTTTTAAAGTAGCTGAGCCCAAGCCTCAAATAAAATTCTTTCAGTCTTCAAGTCCAAACTTGAGCCTTACACGGTAAGCTTGTTTTGACTCGTCAAGGCTTGTGTATTTTTAAGTCTTACCTCTTTTGAATTTTTATGCAAGTATGCACTAAATTCACATTACATAACCAAACTCGAGTCGAGTTTTGGCTCGCTTAAGGTACTACAAGAGCTCGAGCCAAGGTTAGACCCGCTTAAGATTTTTATTAAAACATATAAAAATAATTAAACGTATAGAAATAAATTAATGAATAAGTCAACCCCAAGCTTGACTCACTAGCCAAACTCCGCTAAAACTCTTGTAAGTCAAACGGAGCCGACCCAACTGTCACACCCCCCGGCCGAAGGCGGAAACGCCGGGGCGTGCGTAGATTGAAATCATGCACATGGTATTAAATGTAAAAACTCCTATTAAAAGAAACCAACGAATTATTCAAATATAATCCAAATAGAAAATATGACATAGCACTTTATTCATTCAACTTCTAAGTTTGACTCATGCCCTATATGAAACTTCAAGAATCTTCATAACTTAATTTCCATCACCTGAAAAACATGCGAGAGTGTCAACTAAAAATAGTTGGTGAGAACATAGGTTTTGAAAAAAATAAATTTTATGTTGAAAACATTCCATATGTGTTAAGTTACTTTGTATACTTTAGTGATTACAACCAAACCTCTGACACGTTTAGCGAGTCGTCTAATCCACGATTAGACTATTATGTTTAATGTTTAACGATCGTCGGATTCTGAACACACAAGCCTCTACCCGAGGCCTGAGTGGGCGGGTCGGGCCAATAGATCTATCATCATACTACCACGGGCTTAACAAGTTAATGGTTGTACATGCGATTAAGTATACCCTTGTAATGATTACACATAACGAATATAATGAAATAAAGCTTGAATCAAATAGCATGTATAAAACGTAGAATAAATAAGTTGCATGTTTCCACCCCGAAGTATAAAACGTTTAAAAGCATGAAAAGGGGCTATGAACTCACCTTGCTTGACGGATGAACACGAACACGAGCAAGAGTTTGTTGAACCGATTACGGGATGCCCTAGATTAAGTTTGATTTTTAAATTAGTTAGAGTGTCGCATACTAGAATGTTCTAAACCAAGAGCATGACCTCCAGCAAGTTGATTCCCAGGTAAGAGTCACGGGTTCAATGGGATTATTTACGCCACTCTTGCCTTAGACAGAACCGTTTGCTTGTCAGATACATACATATTCGGTTTATACTCTATTTGTATACTAACTCAAAATGTTTTAGAATGGTTTTCATAAATAATAAAGTACGAGGTTAAAAGTGTAATATCATATAGTTTAGGTGTTTATTGGCATTTAAGAAAGTGTAGGATTCAAAGTGTAAATATTATAGTTTAGGATATTTATTAACATTTATGAAAGTATATGGTTTAAAGTGTAAATATTATAATTTAGGATATTTATTGACATTTATTAAAGTATAAGGACCAATTATGTAAATATAATTTTTAGTTATGATAACTTTATGAGTTTTTTTTTTGAAGATCATAAGAATATTCATAGTTGTTCATGGAAAAATTATAATTTAATCCAAGATTATGAGAAAACAATTATGATTTCTTGGAATAACATGATCATCATAATCTTTTAGAGCAAAAGTTAGGGTTTATTAACAATTTATGATGATCATGGTGAGAGTATATGAACAATTATGAAGATTCAAAAAAAAACTCAAGAACATAGGAACAAACTAAAGGAAATTCAAAAGAACAAGATCAAAATCAAAGATATATGAAGAACAACTAAGAAAACATATAAAACTTACTTGATTATGCTTAGAGAGAATGAGATTTGGTGTGAAAAAAAAATATGAGAAGGAGGGGCTCTATTTATAGGCCAAAAGTTAAGGTTTGAATATGATTGCGATAGAGATAAAACTTATTTAAAGATCAAGAGATAACTTAATGATAATTATAATTATAATAATTATAAACAAAATGATAATGATAATAATAATAAAAAAAGATATGTGTGCATGTGAGAAAGTGCACGGCACTTTTTTTTTAATTTAACTTTTTTTTTTCTTTTTTTTTTCAAATTAAATAAATTAGATAATGTAAAATTTAAGAAACAGGTTTAAGATAGAAGTTTCTAGAATGTTCTCTTTTTAAATCAAATGATTAATTTAAATACTTAGGATAAAAATAATAATAACAAAATATTTTGTTACATGTTATAAAATATTAATCTAGGCATTCCGGTTCAACGTGTTATATTAATGATTAAGCACGGTTATGATGAAATGAACATAGGATCATATAATTACGCATATAAAGAAAATGTTATTCAATAAATGACACATAATTCAACACTAATAAATGTAGACGATGAAATTAATACGAGCACAAAAGACTAGCGTTTTTGCAAGAAAAATCCATAGATGTTACACCAACACACACCCATTGTTCGTTTTTGGTCGCCACAACTGCCATGTTGTTATTCACTATGTATTATCACTGACATGTGCCTCGATAAAGGAAGACAAAGTCACTCGGTGTGTATTATCACCGTATGCATGCTTCACTCCGAGTCATGCCAAATGAGCAAATACATATCCACACTTCATATCTGATTATCTGTCTTCTAATCTTTGTCACACTACTTTATCTTAAAGTAGTTATGTCACAATATTTGATTGCATTCATGGATGGGACACGGTAACTAGCTAAGTGAAAAAATTATTAGCTTGGTTATTGAAATTTAGTTTCTTAGTTTATCTATCTTAAAAGTTTTCAAGAAATCAGTAGAAAACTCTAAAACAACTCGGTTCTCATGCAGGTTGAAAGATCTCCGTCAAAAGTGCACAAAAGAGATGGATGCTTATGCCGGTTGCATGTACTACAATACCGATGAATTTGAACTATGTTACAAAGACAGCAGTAGTTTGAGAAAGCTTGCCCATTAAACTGACGGGAATAGCCATGTATTTCACCCCGCTCATAATAATATTTCTGGCCAGTTTTCTTGGCATAATGCTTATTCGAGTCTGTCTTTTTAAGCAAAGTCAAGAGATGCTAATTTCAATCAATATTTTTTGTATAAGATCTCATTTTGTTGACAAGTTTTCAATTAAGTTGAATTTCATACTCTTGATTCTTGGCTGTAGTTTTAATTTGCGCACGTTGTCATCATTCTGCTTGAGTTTAGCTTTCAAGTAAGCTACCAGGCGAAAACAGTTGCAATATTTTCAGATGGTAATTTTACAACCGAATGGTTAGTTTGGAAGCTAGAGTCAAGTAAGGTGTCGGATAACATATGAAAATAGGGTTAGGGTCGGTTTCTAGTACGGGTTGAAACGGGCTACGCGTTCTTTTTTGTTTATTTATTAGCAAAATAATCTTACCCCAATAATATTTCAAGTGTGTGAATAAGAAACAACAGGATTGAATGAAAACACCTTTCTTTTCAGCATATAAAACATCACTCAAGAAAATAAAATATGGGTGTTAGAGATAATCTACATTGTCATTTATTCCGGTATCAAATATTATTGGATTACATTATTATCATTATCATTAGCTTATTATATTCAAGATATATTATTTTATGTAAACACAATTGATTAATGAATATTGCTGTTTACCTTATGATCTTAGAGTTCTTCCATGAGCAGCGTATAAATATGTAAGATTGTAAGTGTTTTGGGTAAAAATTAACAAAAGTTATTTCGTAACCAAATTAGTAAGTGAGGTTTAAGTGCTTGATAAAAATGAACGTAAATGTAATGACACAAGGATTTGTTGCGAGGAAAAAACCCGTTATCCTGAGGATAACAAGAAAAAAACTCCAAGCGGTGAAAACTATCATCACCAGTTTATTAATAATCAAAAAGGGTTACAAGTGTTTGGAGCTTTCTTCTTTAGATCGTGTTTACAAAGTAATGCTATAGCTAGAGTGTAAGTTGTGTGTCTTATATGATCTAAATAGCTTCTATTTATAGTTACAAGAAGGATCACTAGATAATAACTAGCAATAAAGAGTATTAATTGTCCTAATTATGATCTTGGAGCGGTTATGGCTTGCATATCATTGTTATAAACGAGTTGTAACTCCCTCCAACTTCTACAATCTTTAATGCTTTATTAATTGCTGACCATTTCTTGTCGTTTGGAAGATACTGTATCCTGAAGTTATCCTGAATATACCGCATTTCAGGATACCAAAAATCCAATGTATAGCAGTTGCTTAGTGGTCTGAACCTTTAGGAGATCATGTGAAGTTGTATGACCTGGTAAACATCAAAGAAAGGCGATTGAATTGTTAGTATAACGATATACTAAAGATACTTGTTGCTTGGCAGGATACTGTATCTTGAAGTTATCCTGAACATATCCGAGCCGAAAATCCGAGCCCTAACAGTAAGTACATAGGATTTTGTTGTTTTTTATGAGGTGTTTTTAAAACCAATAATATGTGATCATATGAAAGTAATTTCGCATAGCATGTTGAAGATGAAGAAGTTGTTTATTGAAAGGAGAATCAAAAGAAGAAATGACCTTGATCTCTCATATACAAGTACAACAGACATTCGACACTTAACCTTGGCTGGTCTTAACATCTTTTGAGAACGGACTCAATGCTGAAAGCAAACAATAAAAAAGATGGTCTAATATAGACCAACATGTATCAAACTGCAAACATATGGTGGTTTAGACAATACACAATGCATGAACACTCCTAATTATTAGAGACCCCTATCATATCATCATACCTTCATCTCACACTTTCTCCACCCAACTCATTCATCTCAAAACCTCGTAACCTTTTTACATATTATCACCATCATAATATCTTTTATGGTTATTTTTCATAACTTTATTTTTCTTATAACACCACCATTTCATTTATAAAAACTACTGTTTAGATTGTAATCAAAGGCAAACGGGCAAAAAACTGTGTTGTTAGCCCTTTTCAAATAGCAAAACCAAGTCTTTTAAAAATGAACATTCATAGATCCTGGGGTAATAATATTACTATTCATGACTAGTTAGGCACGACTAAGTAGCTTCATGGGCTAAGCCGTTAAGGAAACCAAAAGTATCAAATCCAAATAATACAAACATATGCTGGTTGTCAAGACACCACTTTCTTGTGTTTAATTACTTTGCATGAAGCAACTTTTAACGCGACCTAACCCATATGTAAACATTCATCCCGAAGCACTCAAGAGAGATAAACCCTATCAGATCCAAACACGTGTGTTTTCTTTAATCCATCCATCCAAATACCAAATTTCAATTGAATTTTAACCTTTCCATCCAACGTGTTAGTCAAAATCTTTACGAAGTTTATAAACCCCAAGTAAAAAAGGTAATAGTCTTCAATGTTTTAAAAAACGGTATTTTATTCGTACCGGTTCGACTAAAATGGTACAACCGGTTGAACCGGGTGATACCGGGAGGTTCAAGCGGGTTGTATGGTTTGCCTTATAGTTTCATATTAATGCTAACTTTAGCTAAAAAAAATACATGATCCTATACAAAATATCATTCAAAAGTTAATCCATATTCAAAACACAATACCAAAACACTTGATTTTCTTCCTTCATAATCCTAATCAAAATACTGATGGCTTTATAAATAGCCTTATATCGACCCATGGAAATAATAAACTAACTGACCCACTAACCTACTTAATATGACCCACTACTAGAATGTGAAATACTTAAAAACAAACAACTACTAATGCATGTGATGATGTGAACGTGGAGCACGATTGGAACGATATAAAAGGCACATATTGATTCAATAGCATATTAGAAACCAACCTTTAGATTGAAGCTTCAATAGCAATTCTTAATTCTTATATATAATCGATTATGCCACTTGCTTGTTCAATCCTTCTTGCATAATCAGTTAGGGTAAAGAGAAACAATGGTGAGTGAAACACCGTTCTATAAATATTATGCTAGGTTAATGGTAATTGTAAATAAAAAAATTGGGCTTGAAGCATAAAAATATGGTGGGCTTTAAACCGGTTTAACGGTTTGAACCGGTTTTTTATAAAAACCGGCCGGTTTGATGTTCCCTAAAACCGCTCGAATAAACCGGGTATTAAATACTGGGTTGGTGATCGAAATCCGGTTCAACCGGTTGAACCGGCCGATTCAAACCGGTTTTTAAAACATTGATAGTCTTGATAATCTGAACCGACACGTGTTGAACCCAAGTCCGGGTGTCCCGACCCATGGTTCACTTTTAACGCACACCATGGCTCGTGGTTTGACCCCAAGTCAACCGGAACAGCCATAATAACAATAATAATAAACTGCAACCATGTCACCCCCATCACCTCACAATTCAACACACTTGTTCCTTCACCGTCAGCACCATCATTACCCTAATAGCTTCATCTTATACTTCAGTCCAATTACCTTTAATTACGCGAATTCATCAGTAAGTTTACATCTCAACCTGTCACTAATGTTCAATTGATCGATCGGTTGACTTCCAATTCGAATTTTGTTTGATCCGAAATTTGGGGGTTTTTGTTTATCATGATCGATCCGCTAATTTGATTGAAATTATTTCATATATTAATTCGTTTGACCGTGTTTGACTTTGAGTTGCTTGCTTGTTGCTATCAGCTGTGTATTCTTTGTTTTAATGCTTCTTTAGGTTTTATGGATCTTTAACCGATTACTGCTTCAGTTTTGGTAATTATATATTAGTTAAGTTAAAGTTAGGGGCCTGCACGGTTCGATTCGGTTATTAGCCTAAACCGAAGCCATCAGTTAACTATTAACCAATCGGTTTTTGGTTGGGTTCGGTGCGGATAATCACCAAAATCTTAGAAAAAATAGATGAAATGGAGGTATAAATATATCAAATTGAGGTTTAAAACATGAAATACGTGAAATGGAGGTTTAAAAGCTAAAAATATATGAAAATATGAATGGTTCGGTTTGGTTAATTTCGGTTAACTGAAGATACAAAAAAAAAAAAAAAAAACGATAACTGATATTCGGTTACTGGCTTCGGTTAAGTTGGTTTTCTGTTAGGTTACATTGATTAATGGTTTGGTTATGGCTCACCCGTAGTTAACATGTGGTTCATTACTCGTAAAAGTTTTACCTGATTAGGTTGGTAGTTTTTTTTACCATTTGGTTTTATTGTGATATCAGCTAAAAGATGGGTACATATCTCAGTACTCCTAAAACGGACAAGCTCTCTGAAGATGGTGAGAACGAACGTGTCAGATACGGTTTGTCATCAATGCAAGGATGGCGTGCAACAATGGAAGATTCTGTGAGTGTATAACAATTTCAGCATTTAACATTTGTTCTTATATTCAATATGTTTCTGGTTGTGTGTTGTAGCATGCTGCAGTTCCTGATCTTGACCTCACTACATCTTTCTTTGGTGTATATGATGGCCATGGAGGTGTGTACTAAATATTAATTCACATTTTCAAATTCTATGTTAGACCATAAATTTTATTATTACTTTTTATTATTTTCACCTTAGGCAAAGTTGTTGCAAAATTTTGTGCAAAGTATCTTCACCGACAAGTGGTCAAACATGAAGCATATTCTGCTGGTGATATTGAAACTTCTGTACAAAAGGCGTTTATCAGGTTCTTTTAATATATTGTAAACAAATTATAAGTTTGTAACTTAAAATTTAATCTTTTTGTGTGACGCAGAATGGATGAAATGATGCGTGGACAAAGGGGATGGAGGGAATTATCAATATTAGGAGATAAGTTAAACAAATTTACGGGTGTGATTGAAAGTCTCATTTGGTCTCCAAGAGGTGAAGCAAGTAATAAAGTTGATGATTGGGCTTTTGAGGAGGTACTAATATTGTTATTTTTGTATTTATTTATTTTTCTTTTACTTCTGTTTTACTGGTTTTAGTGTGAATTTGCAGGGGCCTCATTCTGATTTCGCGGGGCCCACATCGGGATGCACAGCATGTGTTGCTATCATGAGGGGCGATCAACTTATTGTTGCTAATGCCGGTGATTCTCGTTGTGTAATTTCTAGAAAAGGAGAGGTAATATAATAATATTAATCAAAGGAATTATTCTTACTTTTGAATTATAGAATAATGTTACTTATTGTTGTTTATATTTTCACAGGCATACAATCTTTCTAGAGATCACAAGCCCGGGCTTGAAGTCGAGAGAGATAGGATATTGAAAGCGGGTGGGTTTATTCATGCGGGACGCGTTAATGGCAGCCTCAATCTTACAAGAGCTATAGGTATTCTATTTATTTTAACCATGCTATTATTAATTTTGTGAGACTGCATTTTTTTTAATATAATGGCGATGGTTGTGCAGGTGACATGGAATTTAAACAAAACAAGTTTTTGTCAGCTGAAAATCAGATGGTAACCGCAAATCCAGATGTCAACACTGTAAGTGTCTCTACACACTACATATTTATTTTGTTTGAATTATTTTTATGTGACATGCTTTTTTTTTCTTAGCTTGAGCTATGTGATGATGATGAGTTTATTGTGCTGGCATGTGATGGTATCTGGTAAGGGAAGGGTTTATATAATTATATGTGGTGCCATTATTAATATTCTTTTATGATCTTTAATCATTGCTACATTGTTTTACTTTTCATATGCTTAGGGATTGCCTGTCAAGTCAAGAGTTGGTGGATTTTATTCATGAACAATTGAAATCGGTAAGTCTCGTGTTTTGATATCATTACAGTTATAAACTGCAAAGTGTTAAAACTGTAAAACATTTGCAGGAAAATAAACTGTCAACAATATGTGAACGAGTGTTTGATAAATGTTTGGCGCCATCAACATCTACAGGAGAAGGATGTGACAACATGACCATGATCTTGGTGCAGTTTAAGAAGCCAATACAGTCACTTGCTTCTACACAAGAAGTAGATGATAACTAAAAACTGCTGTTAACGAATCAAGCTAAATCTGTGTTAAAAAATCAAACGAAACATAGTGTTTTGTGTGCGTGATACATAGTGCATACTGTTTGTTTCAATTTTTCTTTATCAGATTCAGATTTTGGTTTTGAATGTAAAGAAAACTGTTTGTTTCAGTTTTGCATGTTTTATTTCTAGAAAATGATCAAATTGCTGGCAAAGTAAAACTGTGTGATGGTTTGGTTTAGTGGGTTGACCCGAGAAAGTGTGTAAATGGTTTGGGCTAGTGGTTGATTTTTGACCCTTTTGCTTTGAAAAGTCCGGCTTGTTGGTCCACTTGTTTCATTGTCTTGTTTTCTTTCTATTCTAGTATGTGAATTCTAAACATGATTTAACATGTCTTTTCTGCTGCATTCAGTTCTATAACTTCGTTTTTAAGAAATAGAAAGCGGGTCGGATTAAAGGGTTGTCTAACATGTCAATATGGTTACCTTTCGTTGGCATAATTAAGATCAAAGAAGTGGAAAGCCTCGATGTTCCTATTGCACATAAAAAGCTTTTTGGACAAAAGTCACATTATTAACCAAACCTCATAAACGATTTTGACACTTTGCTCCGCTTAGACTCAAACCTGTGCCTCTTGGAACCAAATCAAGCGACTTACCATTGTTCATGAACGCTAAACCCCTCTCCCAAAAGTTGGCAAATTGTTATACAATACAAATAATGAATTAATTAATAACAAATGATCCAAACTCCAACCTTGAAAATTACTCATGAGTTGTGCCCCAAGCTTTTAAAATAGAACTTTAAACAAGCTTGAGCTTAAGCTCTTATAAGCTTAAACAAGTTGAGCTCGAGCATAGACAAGTTGGGGCTCGCATTGTTTACATCCCTAAAAATGCCCTCTCCTATTTCTCATGGGAACAACCTTAAATGTGATCTATCGGAGATTGTTGGCGATTTTACTGTCATCAACCAACTTTAGGTAATTGAGATTTGCATGTAGACCAAATGAAAAGTCGTTATAAAGACCGACAAAATTGAGAGGTGGTAATGGTGGGGGTGGGTACAGTCGTTCAGCATTATTAAGATTTTGGTACTAAGGAATTTATGTGTCTTCAATACAATGTGGCGAGTACCGGGGTAACGCCCCTGGCAGACTTGTGGAGTCCAAGGGGCGACACTGACGGTTGGGTTTCACTGATCGACACTAATAGTTAAAGATTGCATGGAAAATGCTATTTGAGAGTTGAAGAATAGCAAATTACTATTAATGGATAGCAAATTGGTTCTTTGCCTAGCGCGATGGACTTCATCTTTGCCATTGCGTAGCGCGACGAGTTCGATAACTCATATTTTTATTTTTGGTCTTTCAACTTTTATAAGTTTATAGATGAACAAAATTGGCTCGAAAGTTTCGAGATGTTACACAACTACCGCACCTTTTCACAAAATGTCGCGCTATTTCACCCCAACTATTGTAATCATTCGACATATATAAAGATATCGTTTGATATGATTTATAACATCAAATTCATTTAAACTTCACACAAAATAACTTCTAATGTCCAAATATTTTTTAATATGAAAATAAACTACCCATGATTAACAAAGCTATGGATGACAATTTAAGAATAAGAAACCTACATTAGATGCACTTGTCAATAATTTCTAAACTAATGATTGTCATTTGTAAAATATATATTAGTTATAATAATATAATATTAAAAAAAAACAATGACAAAAGAGGCTAAGTACATCGTGAAAGTCAAAGACTTGTTGGCGGCTAACAGGTCGTGAAAGACGTGTTTGATGACCAAACAGATTGTGAAAGACGCGTTAAGATCAAACATGTCGTCAAAAACGTGTATATAGATGCTATTTTTGAAAACTTTTATTTATTGGGATAAATTTGGAATCCTTTTCTTATTATATATTTAAGATATATATTCTTGAACCAAAAGTAGACTTAAAAATCCTACATTCCAATTTTTTATTTTTTACAGAGTAGGTGAAAGGCATATACCAATTAGTGTAATTGACCAGCAGCAGATCCACCATCAACCAAATCTCAGTCATCACCATCACAGTAAGTCACAAACACCCTTCTTTTAGATCTTATTATTCAATCAAACCAACTCATTTATTTCAAAAGCACTCAAATTAAAGCTTCTTGTTTTGTTTTATTATTTATATATATTTACCCTTTAGTTTTTGTTCATGTTTGACCCTCCGAATCATTACTGCCCCTGCTTTCTTGGGCATAAAAGTAAATTAAAGCAGCTAGGGTTCTTCAATTCAATCTTTATCAAATACCCATTATTTCCCTCCACTTATTATCCCACCAATTCCAATTCTTTACCCAATTCATTCATAAAGTTTTGTTTTTTAGGGTTTCTGTGGACTCTAACTTACTGGCCATGAAGTGACTAATGAGGGTTAGGATTAGGGTTTATAAAGATTAGGATTGATGGGTTGTGTGTTTGGTAAAGAGATTTCGGCTTCCCGTCCGCCAAGTTCCGAGCTTGCAGCCGATAAAAGAAGAGAGAGAACTAATGATTCAAATGTTGAATCTGGGAGGAGAGAGAGGGGTGTAACAGCAGGCCTTGATGCCGGAAACAATGGCTGGCACAATGCGGGAAACGGGGTCGGTGATAAGGGGGAAAAAGATGGGAGCTTGAGACAGAGAAGGCGGAAACCGAACCCTAGACATGGTAATCCAACCAAGAATATTCATGGTGAACAGGTGGCTGCGGGCTGGCCCGCTTGGTTGTCGGCTGTTGCTGGCGAGGCGATCAATGGCTGGATCCCGAGACGAGCCGATACTTTTGAGAAGATTAATAAGGTAAGTGTTTAATACTCATCACTGTTAATATTAGGTCAATTGTTTGATAGTATAAATTACATAATGTTATTGCATAATAATTGAATAAAAATTTGATGTTTAGATTGGGCAAGGAACATATAGCAATGTGTACAAAGCTCGAGACACGATGACGGGAAAAATAGTTGCGTTAAAAAAGGTTCGGTTTGACAATTTAGAGCCCGAAAGTGTAAAGTTTATGGCCCGAGAGATTTTAATATTACGCCGTTTAGACCATCCAAATGTTGTTAAATTGGAAGGATTGGTGACATCACGAATGTCTTGTAGTTTATATCTGGTTTTTGAATATATGGAACATGATTTAGCTGGGCTTGCAGCTAGTCCCACAATCAAGTTCACCGAACCTCAGGTCAGTTCATGATATTTTTCTCAAAATAGTATAATTAACTTATTATTAATCTATTTTTTATTTATGAATGTTTTAGGTTAAGTGTTATATGCATCAGTTGTTGTCGGGGCTTGAACATTGCCACAATCGTTACGTGTTGCATCGGGATATAAAGGGATCAAATTTATTACTTAATGGTGGGAATTTGAAAATTGCCGATTTTGGTTTGGCCTCGTTTTTTGATCCGAACCATAAGCAGCCGATGACTAGCCGAGTAGTTACATTATGGTACCGACCACCCGAGCTGCTTCTTGGAGCCACTGATTATGGTGTAGGTGTTGATTTATGGAGTGCAGGGTGCATTTTAGCAGAGTTATTGGCGGGAAAGCCGATAATGCCCGGTCGCACAGAGGTAGTTTGATTTTTTAAATCATTTTATATTTTAAATTGTGTGACATTATGAGTTTTAAGTATCTTTTTTGAATTTCAGGTGGAGCAGCTTCACAAGATTTTTAAGTTATGTGGTTCACCATCAGAAGAATATTGGAAAAAGTCAAAACTGCCACACGCGACAATTTTTAAGCCGCAACAGTCATATAAACGATGCATTGCGGAAACATTTAAAAATTTCCCGCCTTCATCGCTACCACTTATTGATACTCTTCTCGCAATCGATCCTGCGGATCGTCTAACTGCAACAGTTGCTTTGAGTAGTGAAGTGAGAACTGTAGATATATTATCATTTATTATCGATTTGAATTTGTGGAAATTTATAAAGTAAACGTAACATGATTTATTGTTATGCAGTTTTTTACAACAAAACCTTATGCGTGTGATCCTTCGAGTCTTCCTAAATATCCACCTACCAAGGAGATGGATGCCAAGTTACGCGATGAAGAAGCTAGAAGGTAATGTAAAACCATCCAACAAGCCGTATTGAATTAATGAATAAATAAAAATAGTTAATTAGGGTTTTCATAAATTTAACGAGAATATTATTTTGGTAGATTGAGAGCTGCGGGTAAAAGTAATGCTGATGGCGTTAAAAAGACCCGCACCCGTGAAAGACATGCACGGGCTATGCCTGCTCCTGAAGCCAATGCTGAGCTCCAAGTGAACATTGATGTATGCCGGTTAACAAATCACTTCAACTGTTTTTTCTTTTTATTTAAGTTTATTTGTTTCATTTGCATAGAAATTATATATTATATTGTGTTACTTTGCAGAGACGGCGGTTAATTACACATGCAAATGCAAAGAGCAAAAGTGAGAAATTTCCTCCACCTCACCAAGATGGCACACTGGGTTACCCATTGGGCTCATCACATCATATGGATCCAACTTTTGACCCGCCTGATGTCCCGTTTAGTTCCAATTTTACATACGCCAAACAACCTGTTCAGACATGGTCTGGTCCATTAGCTGAGCCCGCTCCTACAGGTCGGTCACGCAGAAAGAAACACCGTGATTCATCAAGGAATAACTAAGACTTGTGGTTTGGTCAAAACAACTTGATATACAAAAAGGCTGCAAATATTGGTGGATGAATGAGATGACTGGATACCCTTTTTTTACATGTAGAATGCAGAGGTAAAGTATTTTGTTACTTGTGTTTCTTGTTTGATTATTATTATCTTATGGGTACTGTAAATGTTTAATCTTTTTTCGCCTTTTTGTGTCGAAGAACTCTGGTTAGGTCAAATAAACATACAACTATTGAACAAACGATCACACGCTCGACTATATTAATTGCAATGTACTATTATCAACCTATTGTCAACTCATTCGCGTACTATAAGATTTTACATTGTTGAATTCTCAATTTGGTTATATAGACAAGAATACTGAATAATGATTTGCATACTAATGTACAAGTTTTAAACAAAAGATGATCACAAACTCTATACCGCTTGCAACTTTCTGGTCTTACTAGGTACAAGTAAAGCACCTTCTCTATCATTTACAACCAAATCATCCGAAGCAACTTCCGGTTGATTCAAACTCCTAACAAACGCGGTAAACAACGGAAAGCTTTCAGGCGAAAAGAACTCACTACCCATTCTTTGATAAACAAACAGCTCGATCCCATTCTCGCCTGCCAAATTCTTCTTAATTTGGTCAAAATTCTTAACCGTGCCTGCAACATTTAAGTTTTGACCACAAACCTCAACATTATGGTTTCTGCAAGCGTCTTTAATGTCTGCAAGAAGCAGCTCGGGGCTTGAAAACGACTTGCTGGGCTGTTGTTCATCCAACAAATCCATTCCCGGCAAGATCACTCTACACGAGTTTTTACAAAAGATCTTTGCAATCTCTTCGTATCCGTTTCGGTTAACTGTGTTAAAAAACCCTGCGGTTACCTCTGCAGGGTGGGACCGGCTTCTGTACCATGACGGAACTAGTGGCAGTTTACCCGATACCTTAACTGCAGTGTCGTTAAAAGACGATGCTGCTAACGATAGCATACGGTCTGCGTGAGACATCAGTTGGTTTGAATACCAAGAAAGGAAGAAATCACCATAAGCAGTCTCCCATGATCCACATTCTTTAAAGAAGGTGTTATTAATAGGCTGCTGGTTGTAACTTGGTGCATCATGTGGCCCACCAAGTCCCCAAAGAGGGTTTCCAATATTTGCAGCATGTTCTTTCAGACTTGCCATCATGTTTTCATCATAACATTGAAACTCACCTGCACCATGACCAACACTGTTGTTGATTTGATCATGGTTTGATGGATATCTGAGCTCACCATTTGGTCCCAAACCAATTGTCACACCCTGCAAAATTCATCAATCAGTACACAAGAATACAAAGTAATGAATTTATGCCAAATTTTTTTAGTAAGTAATGATTAACTTATTATTTCACATGGAACTTGATCATTACAGAACCTTTAAATATTTTTAAAAATTTTAACAACCAATTATTTTATTTATTTAATATTATTTGATGGTAGTTTTGTCATTTATTACATGTAATTTTATGATTGCATATATGTAAATTGGTTATTACACATATGTAAACTTAATGTAAACTTGTGATTACATATATGTAATCACAAAACTATCCTCAAATAATATTAAATATATAATATAAATAAAGAAAAAAATTGGTGGTTAGAAGTTTTTAATTTTTTTGAGTTCTGATTTCTAAAAAGATCCAAACCCTATTAATTTCTAAATAAATTACCTTCGACTCGGTTTTTTAGGTTTTTGTTGACAGCAAAACCAAAACTGAACCAGAAAGTCAGTTTTTGAAAAAACATAAAACCAAAATGTTGGGTTTTTATGGGTTCAGATGTGTCAGTTATTTTCATTTCATGCACACCCGTACAATTCACCAATATGTTATAAAAAAAGAGAGCTTGTTGAATTCCTTACAGTGATTATGGAGCCCATGAACGGTGCGAAAGCCCCCTTAAAGCTCTCGATGAACCCTTGATAAACTTCAATGGCGGTTTTGCCATCGAAAACAGGAAGACTGTCAACACCGAACGACAAACAGTCTTTATACCGCTTCCCTGCCCGATCCGCAAAGAAGATATCCGGTTTCAGTTCACCAATGTCAGCAACCCATTTAGGCAACTGAATATTATCTTCTTTGGATGCATGAAAACAGAGTGAAACATGGAGTTTAAGACCAGATTTCTGAACCATGTCTGCAAGAACAAGGTATCCTGACCATTCATATTTACCCATGGCTTCTTTCTCAGTTACTCCCCACCACATTGGCAGCTCTACACCTTCAACTCCTAATAATTTCAAAGCCCGGAGTCCTGCTGCGATTGCTCGCGAATGGTTTATCGCGTTGCATTCGGAAACCGAGTTCACCGGTAATCCAACGTATAGCTTCACGCTATCTTTCTGCACAAAATTCGGTTAGGGTCACGAAACAGGATCAAATTAAGCAATGATAAGCACTCGGGATGAGATTTTTTACCGAATACCCGGCATTCGTTTTTTCATGTTTTCGGTAGCGGTACCATTCAGTTTCGGTATTTTCAATGGTACCGGTACTGATTGTTACCAAACCTAAAAACAGATACGGTATAGAACCTATCTTTTAATAACTACTTACATGATCGGAATCAGTGAGATCCCGAGAAGCCATGGTGGATACAGCAGCAGATTGAGAATAAGAATTAACTCTAAGTGGAATATTAATATTAAGATTAGAGAATCTAATTATCGGACCGAAACCAGCTTTGTGCAACTTGGATGAAGAGATGATCATCATCGGAGAACCATTATTGTTTTCCGGTTGCCGGTGACTGGTCGGAAGCATCGCCGGAGAGATTCTGATCAACGACATCTTGGTTTGGTTTTGGATAAGGTGATTTCAGGGTTTAAGGTTATTTGATTTGTGAGAGAAAGAAAATGGATATATAGGAAAGAAATAAACAACCCTTGTGTGCCACGTGGCGTCTTCTCATAGAAGCTAACGTTTGAACCGCAAACTCAGTTCATGTCAGTTTGGTCATCAACTAATCATAAAATGCTTTTTTTTTTTTAATTTTAAAGCTAATATAAAATTTCGTTGGCTGGATTTATTTGAATAATAATATAATAATATTCTTCAATTTTTGTTGGACAATATATGATATTTTAATATGATTTACGTGAAACCATTTTTTGGAAAATATTATTTTTAACTATACAAATTGTGACTTATTAGTTGATGATAGTTGACACTGAAATTAAATGATAAGACTCTTAAATTTTAATTTTGTTTTCAAGAACAATCAAACTTGCATAGTCATTATATATTTATACTTGGTTTTGCTCACATGGATAATTATGAATGAAATAACGGAATACACCATGAAATCAAGTGCATACACATGATAATTATGTGAGTGGAATTGTACAAAATAAAAATAAAAGTTGTGTCACCACCGGTTAAATTTTCAGTATGCCTAATTATTGGCTGATATATCACAACTGAATTATTAAAATTCAACTTGTGTTTTCCTTTACAAATTACATTTATGTATCTAATTTTGGTTATATACAAACTCGGTTAAAAATGTTTTCATAGTTGTATACTAGTACCTGTAAAATATAACATGACCATCGTTTGATTAACTTAAAATTTTTAATATCCATATTGGTAGTTACAAGTTTTTCAGAATGACTTGATGACGAATTATTTTGTTTTTAGTTGGTAATTAAATACCTTATCTGATTATCTTTTCCTTTTTACGTTATAACTATCAAAATAAGCCAGTCAAAAAGTTATAACCGACAAAATGCATCTAATAAAAATAAAATTAGTAAAACAAATATATACATTGGTCACGTTTTAAAACAAGGAGAATAATATAATAAATAAAAAGAAAAGAGATCCATGTCAGAATATTGTGGAGCAATAGAGAGCAGGAAAGTTTACATGGTGGTGTGTGAAGTTGAATGACGTGGAAGCACCGGTAGCCCATTAATTGTCAATGGAAGCTGGAAAGTGGTGTGAGCCACCAGTTTCTCCTTTCTTTGTGGTCCGTCCTTGTGGATATCCACGAATCATTTTTTTTTTTTAACTTTACATGCCACCCTAAATGTCTTTGAAAAACTTTACTTCTTATTTAGTATATCCTTGGTATGGTACATTGGTGCATACTTGTATGTCCAATCTATACTATATATAATGTATAACTTAAGAATTTCTTAAATTTTAAGAGGTATATTTATTATTGCTCAATATACAAGGTATAATGCATAAAGTATTGAGATTATAGAGGCAATGCTGTCTTTTAATCACCTCACTTAGGTCACTTACTTAAAGTACTTCAACTTTAATCAAATTTTGTTAATCTATAAAATAGTTACACATTTAACTCTTACACTAAACAACCAACTTCCACGAACTTTAACGTTCATGATTTTTTCACACACTATTTTTTTTTTTAAATTACACAAAAAACATGCATTTTATTATCTTTAATTTGAGTATAGTATTGCCATACTTTGTACATTTTAAAAAATTAACATATTACGTGATTGTCAATCAAGACGGACAACGGGTCGGGTTGGGTAGGCTCGGGTCATGGATAAGACCGGATTAGGGTCGGAACAGGTCGATTCAAAAAATGGTTAATTTGGTTCGTGTCAGGTCAGAACGGGTTCGGGTCAAAACCCGACTAGAACTGATTTCGGGTTAGATTGATGACGGGCTTCAGGTTAATTTGTTACGTAGTTGCTAGGTCTTAAACCCCGCTGCATCGCGTGAGCACAAAACTAGTCATATATTATATGCAGGTGTATTCAGGGGCAGATCTATAGTAGAAGTGGGTGGTTCCGCGGAACCACTCGAGTTTCGAAATAATAGTCTAATTATATATAGAAAATATAAAAGGAACCACCTTATAAATAGGAAAAGAACCACTACATAAAAGTTTGAAGTGCTGGTTCAGCCGGTATGGTGTTTGTTTGGTTACCTTAAGGTCGCAGGTTCCATTCTTGTTGAATGATAGATTTATTTTTATTTTTTTTACCAACTTACCTTATGGGTTTTATTAAAACACTAAGACCACAACAACAAATTTGGCGCCTCTTCAGTTTTCCCTTGCCTCTCTTCAAACACAGACAACCTATCTCCCCTGACCCCTCGTCCCCGTTCAGCCGTTCTCTTCTTCCGACTTTGAAGGTATGTTCGATCTTCCATGTTCTTTCCCAATTCCCATCGATATGTTGAAATAATTTTTGGGATTTTTGCTTTCTTCTATTGTCTTATATGGTCTAGGTTGTGTTAATAAGTGGTTTGGTTGTTTAACTCTCACATTCAGCTCTCAAATCTTTCTAATTTGGTGGTAGAATGAGATGAATAAATGTTTTTTTATTGTAACAATTATGCTTACAAGGTGTTCGATGAAATGCTTCTTAGAAAGTTTTCTATAAAATGATCATCCATTTGTTAAATTGTTGCTTTAGTTTTAATTGTTCTTGACTTCTTGTTAATTGTTTTTGATTGTTACTTTAGTTTTAATTAGTTAGATTGTTGGTTTTAATTTCTTAGTTTGTTAGAATTTGTTAGTTTCTTATAGTTTTTAATTTATTAGTTTGTAATTGTTGATTTGTATGTATTTTGAATATTAAGAGATATTTACAAAGTGAACCATCGAACCTTGGATCATCAATTTCAAGTAGTAAACCGTCAAAAATAATTTTTGATGATCTTTCATGGGATCCTTTCGAAAGGCAAACCATTTCATTTTATCAGCGAAGTCAAAAAGATGAAATTAGACGGGCATATCTACTTAGAGGTACGTGTCAACAAACCGGGCATGATTTACCTCTAACCAATTTAGTTGGTAAATTAAGACACTTTAATGACGGTATCTTTTTTATTATTTTATCGTATTTTTATTATGTAATGAGCTTTGGCCGAATCATCGAACCGACCCGGAATTTTTTATACCCGACCGACTCTATGAAATTTAAGCATATAAAAGTAGTGCACCACCTAAAAAAAATTCCTAGATCCGCCACTGGGTGTATTCAACATGACCAAGATAAATATATTCAACCAATCATGCATTTATGTGGTTGTGGTTATTTATGTGGTTTCCTGAGTTTCCGACCATGAAATTGTGGCTTAGAACAGTTTCAAATGGACCCATCTTGGCTCCCTCGTTGTGGATAACACATTCAGAAATCATAATACGTACCAAAATCTGGATATTACCAAAAGAAAAAAGATACTGGTTTATTTTTTAAAGCATTAAATAATCATATACGATAAACAATTTTTGTTGATATATATATATATATATATATATACTTCCTCCAAAAAGGCACAAATAATGGAAAATGGTGGGGTTGTTTTTCCACGTAATGTTTTACAACAAGACCGGTGGGTAGCGTGTCTTACATACGCTCTTTTTGTAATTCATAATTCAATCATTAAAATATTTACAAAATAACATTTGCAATTCTAAGCTACATGAGCAAAATAAGCTTCGGTAGCTGGTCGACAAACAATCTCCGACAATAACATCTCATTAAAAGAGGAAATTATGGATCAAAAACTTTGCTGTTCGTGTAATAGTACGGTGAAAACTAAGTTCGTGATACAATACATCACGAGAGGGTTGATAAACTAACATAAACAAGTGTCGTGCTGTAAATTGTCGCAAAAGCAGCATCCAACGGGTTCTCTAATAGTAGAGGTGCACAAACCGGGTATTCTCAGGAACCGGAACAAGGTATAGTCAACAAAAGTCAAAACCGGGTCCGGGTAGGAACTGGTTCCGGGTATAGTCGGGTATTTGACCGAGTTTTGACTGGTTCCATCAGGTTTTTTCAGGTTTCGGGTAGGGTAGGGCCGGGTTTTGACCGGGTATTGGTGAAACCGGTTTCACTGGGTCCGGGTCGGTTCCGGTTATAGTTTTAGAGGGAAACTCAAAACCCGGTCCATACCCGGGGGTAAGGTAGGGTCGGGTCCGGTTCCGGGTAGGAACCGCCGGGTCGGGTCCGGAACCGGTTGTTTTGTGCACCTCTATCTAAAATTGTTTATGAGAGAGAGAGAGAGAGAGAGAGAGACTAACTATATGGTTGATTTTATTTCAAGAATTGCATACATATGGATCCTACACATAGGGTTTGTATCTTAAGGTTTTAAAATTAACATGCTTATAAAACTGATTCTGCTGCTAAATACTTTTATAAAATGCATGTTAAAAACCCAATAGTATCAATGCGTAATATTCTATGATTTCCCATATGCACACAATTCTTATACAACAAGAACTTAATCAATCTTTCACCAATATCTAAAACATACTAAATCGTAAAATACTAAACTGCATAAAGAAACAAAAAATTGTATAACTTAAACAACCAACAAATTAGAAACACAAGCTATTGTTCAACACACTAGAAACAAAAAGAAATTTCCCACACACATAGTCATAAAAAGAAACAAAGGAAAGATATAAGAAGAGCACTAGGCAGCACTCCTCCAATACTTCGTCTAATAAGCTTCTCTCCATTGTGCATTAACGCGTCTTGCTGCTCTCTCCATCTCCCACTGCTCTTCTCTTGGTCATTCATCCACTTATGCATCTGTTCAATTTCTGGTGCTGACCATGTGTCGTAAATGGCTGGTCTCACAAGTTGCTCGCCTACTGGCGGTAATGTTGGTGCTACATTTTCTTAAATGATAAGGCTCTTTCTGAAGAAATTGCAAAGATTTTCAGTAAATATGTTTAGAATAATGATACTTCCCGGGAATGGATATGTCGGATGAACAGCCTAGCAAATCATTATCAAACCCTGAACTACTTGCAGACATTCGAGATGCATGCAGTTGCAGAAGCCATGATGTTGAGGTTTGTGATCAAAACTTGAATGTTGCAGGCAAATTAAGAAGGCACGTTTCTAAGCAAATCATGATTCAGCGTTTGTGCCAGTATATGGACAACCAAATTGCCAATTTATGTAAAAGCTTGATTCAGTACATGATAATATATTAATATTCTTTAAGGTTTATGCACACAGTATTGCAACAAAAAGGCACCCTACTATTCAACTGGAACTAGATTCTCATTCGGAATTTTAACAAATGACCAAAAAACAATACTATGCAATGATTTATACAATAACAAACCCTAGTTTGAATCGGTCCCAATGCCATCCTAGATATGAAACTTTGTTTCCGTGATTTGCACGTGAAGATTAGAAATATAATAACTAACTCGACTACCAAAAATTTCTTCAGTGGCTGTACAACAGGAACATCACTGCTGCATTGTCCTAATGACCATCCTACAATGACATATGATAGAATCACATATTAAACTGTCACATACAAACAATATATACTTTTTTTTAAATAAAATGATTTACATTTGGATAAGTTCAACCGGTTTCATGATTAGCTAACTTATTAAAATTTGACCTGTGGTTATGAATACTACCTTTTCACAGTGGTCATTAATTTCTGAAAATTGCATATTGATTAACTCATGACCGTGATCTGTAGATGATGAACTGTAATACATATCGCGTATCGCGGATCTGAGTCGTTGAGTTCTTTGAGAATAGTAAATCTTGGTTGCAAGTGGAGCTGGTGCATACACAGTTCCTGCTTATTTTTTAACCATTAACCATGATTTTATCATAAACACTAATTCAATTCATTAAATTCAAGTAAAAATATTTACAACAGTGCAGACTGAATTAATTTACCTTTGGTCTGTAAATGGTGATCATTATGCTTTGTAGGTGTTTGATGGCTGTTGGCATCATCAAAGCTCTTCAAGTTTCTTGCCTGTGATTCATTTAGTAACTCTTTGCCTAAATAATGAGTTTTGATAAACTCTTAGTAAAATTTGATATTTGACAAACAAAAAAGATAAAAAGATGGTGCACAAAAGAATATATTTACCTTTCGGTTGTGTAGGAAATGAAGTTTCTTTAATGGTTTGCTCATCCACATAAGAATTCGAAGCAACAGTGTTAGCAGTTGCACATTTTTCAGGCTTACCAACTGTTGCAACTCGTTCTACATTCGAGTTAAACTCAACAAATACAACTTAAAGAAACACATGACACAAATGTTACCCGTGAAAATAGAATTATAAGGATACTAGAAATACTGATTTGTAACTTCTCCTCCTTTCTTGGAGGTTTCTTTTTGCCTGCAACTTCAGTCTCGGTTGTACTGTCTACTACTAAACTTAATGACTTGCAAATTTCTGAAATTAAGTTGCAAATTCATTTAGTTTACTCTTTTTATAGAGAATTAAATAACAATATTACCTGCATGATTTGCATATTGGCTAGCCTTCACTGGTTTCTTGCAATTATTGCAAGAAACCTGCAATTGAGAAGACGAAGAAAAATATCAAAATAATTCTCAACATGAACATAAAAGCAAGATTTGAAAATTCACCAAGATTAAAGGATCCATTATAGGCCTCAAACCAAATACATCCATATCTGCATTCCAATAAATAAACATATTGAAATTTGATACAATACTTCAAAGATTAGATTATTATATTATGAAAAGATAACTTACCTTCTTCATCAAGCAAATTTAGTTCATCCGCCTCTTTAAGGTCTCTCTGAATGTACTGAGCTGCTAACTTCCAACAGTTTACATCCTCTGTCATAGGATTAAACAGGAAATAAACAATGGCACGTGTCCACATAATCTATGTATATATATACTATCTAAGACCATGCATAGTGGGGCACCATGGCGCCCCCAACCCCCCCCCCCCCCCCAAATGGGGCGTTATGGGCCAATTTGGGGTCCCCGGGGCTATGGTGATGGCGCCCCCTTGGTTGTGGTTTTCAAAAAAGCAACATATATGATTTTTTTTTTTTTGGGGGGGGGGCTTATGGGGCTTCATACCATCACACACTATTTTTTGTCATAACGCCCCCCTTGTTAACGTGGCCAACACGTGTGGCATAACACCCCACAAGGGGGGTTATGACTACACATGGTCTAATGAAGAATGATCCCTCATGCCATGTGTCATTGTATATTCCTTATTAGATATGGTGAGTCAGTGACACGTGTCCGCATCTCTGCATCTCTCTCTTTTTAGTAATGATATTTTTTTTAAAAAATAAATAGTAATAATATTAATAAAATACATTTACTTTACCATCATCATCATCATCGTACTCAGTATATCCCACCAATAGCAAAGCTATGGTAGGGTCTGAGGAGGGTAAGATGTAGACAGCCTTACCTCTACCCCGTAGGAATAGAGAGACTGCTTCCGGTGAGACCCCCGGCTCAATAGTAGTTTTGCATCAAGCCTTGGACTAAGGCACATAAGACCATTCTCATTCACAACCCAACCCAACCCAACCCAACCCAACCCAACCCAATCTTTATTATAAAATTGATTTCTCTCTCTTCCACCAACCCGATCCAACCAAGCCAAACTTTCCACACACATTAGCAACCCAAACTTTACTATTTTTTATTAAATAAATATAATTTGTAATTGTTTAGATAATGTTAGATTGTTTAGATAATAAGTTTTATCCAAAAATCTTATAAACCAATACAGAGTTGACAAGTGTCAGATAATGTAATCAGTAATAATTAATATTTATTTTATTATAAAAATATATTTTTTTGCAATCTTATGTTTTTTAAAAATTCATACCGGTGTGTTAAAAAAAAACTAAACAAGACAATGATTTTAGATTTTTTAAAAAATTTATTTATTAAAAGTTATTAAGGAAAAGCATTTTTAGTGTTAAAATGAATTAGTATGAAAAGAAAAAATAAATAAATTAAAAGGTGAACCAATAATTTAGTGACATGTGGCCATGATGGTGGTAGTGGGCAAACTAGGTTGTGGTGGAAAACTAGTTTGCCCAAGTAAAGTTTGGTATTTGTCAAAATTGTGAATTAACAATGGCATTTGTCAAACACATTGTAATACATCAATGATCAATGTGTATCTAAAGTAATATTATAACTACATCGTCATCATCATCATCATCATCATCATCATCATCAGCCATTAAGCCCTAATTATAATTATAATAACAATAATGAGGATAATAACAATAACGAAGAAAGAATAATAATAATAATAATAATAATAATAATAATAATAATAATAATAATAATGTGTATCTATGTACCTGCCATTAATATTATTTGCGATGCGTTGAGTCATTATAGAAGCATTGTCCATTCGCAGTCAAATGAGCTTAAAATGTGAGATTACGAAGACGCATTAGCAATCGAGAAGATCAAAAGCAATGGACACGAATACGAAGAATGTGAACTTACAGTGGTAGGTTTATGGACGACAATGGCGTAACTTGGAGCATCCATTCGTCCAAAAAGCTAAGCTTTGCTTTTCTTTGGTAATTGAAATTGATGATGATTGGGATTTGTCTGTGGCTGACGGGTTATTTCTCTGCAGGTCCCTCAGCTTATAAACATTTGCATTCCACCTCAAATTTCATCCCCACACAACTAGAGCACTTGGCCTTTACATGACCATGCTTTTGGTGTTCTACATAAGATATATTCATTTCTTATGTCATTTTGGATCAAATTTATCCAAAATCGTCTTTTACAATCCGACATTATAATTATCATCTAACTTTCTTTTTGCGGTGGTTATAAAACTTGTAATTAGTTTCTATCAGCCAGTGATGGTTACAAAATCTCACTCTTTATCATAAAACTTATAATTAGTTTCATCACATAGATGCTCTCTTCCTTTAGATGTCGGTGATTCAAATCCTGTAGTAAAACAGGTTAGGTAGATTAAGAGCATAATACTAGTCTTTAAAAAACTATAATTGAACTTTAGACACACTAGTCCAATATATACAAATGGAACACTTGGTTTAACACTCTTTTGACATGTTGGCCCAAATTCAAATATTAAATTAAACTCATACCAACAATAACAAATGGGAACTTACCATTATTTTATAATAATATATGGGAAACTCAGGATGTCACACGTATGAACGTGATTGACAATATAGCATGGAGTGCAGTGGCGAACCCAGAAAATTTTTTTAAGGGGTTGAAAATTTTTCGGGTTGGTATTTAGTTTGACTATCGGTATTTAACTTTTTTTCAAACCGGTTCAATCATTCGGGTTGGGTTAAATCCATATATAATTTTTTTTTCAGTTCGATCCATTCGTTCCGGATGAGTCAAATCAGGTGGGGTAATATAAAAGAAAAGGATAATCACACAAAATATCATATAACAAAAAAAAACGGGAAACATAATTAAAAGTGCATAACTAAAATATAAATTGTTCTCTCCGGATTTTCATTTTTTGAAATATAACCATAACATCACCTAACTTGACATCCTAAGCAAATCTTTCTTAATGAAACATATACAACTACTATTTAAATTCGCATAACCCATTTAATTACGCAAATCGGATTGCACGTGCTTCATCACCGAAATTTTTTTAGAGTTAGATGTATATAGCCAAATATTAAACAAATACGACTATTGTTTCTTTTTCACTTTGTTAAATTTCATGGCCAAATTATTTTTCATTTAGGTCAGAAATTTACAATTGTAGTAACGCTAATTTTTTGGTTTGAGATGGTTCACATAATCATCTAGCATAAAAGTAAACATTAAAATAAATTAATTAAGATTAAAATAATAAATCATCAGTGCATCACTAGAAAAACAAATAAATAATAAGGAAATAAACCTTGGAAAACTAGAAGCTTGTGCAATATATATTAATTGATATAGATAAAATAAATGTACCTGACACAATTAATTATCACTTTTTAATCTTCTTCTACCTCTTGAGTTTCACTCTTACCGGTCACCTCCGGTGTCCCCGGAAAATTTCCAAAAGTTCAAGTTCAATCTTTTCTTTTCATCTTATATTCTCATCAGTTTCATAGGGGTCGGAGTCAAAATTTCACAGAGTTAATAGAGATTTTAACACCTATATAACACCAAATAAAATTTTCTCACTGGGGTCAGCCGACCCCTGTACAACCATAGTAGGTCCGCCCCTGATGGTGTGATGATCGCTTCTACATATAACATCATTAGTAGGTCCATGTAACAAATCATTACTCCTGCCATTTTTTCTAAGACGACTCCTAACTTGTTATGAAAGATTAATAAATTCTTATTTAATTATTTAGGAGTTTGATTTCAACTTTTATTGGGTCACTCTTGATTCTGTTGATCTTGTTAATTAGTAATTACTCATGATTATCTTTTTGTTTGTGAATTTGGAGTGATAAGCAAGGATATGTCCTTTTTTTTTTCTTTTATGTTTTTGCAATCTTTATGTGAATAGATCTTGTGTTTGACACGATATCCGCCGGTATATTTTAAATATTTATTTTTTGGTGTAATTATTTAAATAGGCTTCCGTCACATTATCCATACATAATACTTCGATAGTTTGATGGATTTCGTTGTATTGTAGGCCGATAAGAAATTTGAGCTAAATCAATGCAATTAAGCTTAAACAACATACCTACAAATATACAAAATGTAAATTAAGTATATAGGTAATGTTTAAAACAGTCAAAGCTCTCGAGGTTGCATAAGAGCATTCATAACTAAATATTATATTTTATTGTTTAAATAAATCAATTTCGTAGTAAAAATTATTTGGGCTGGACTCTTTGCAACATCAAATACAAGAAAGAAAAATGACTATAACTGGTATGACTTATTGTGCTCATGGGCTGGACAGCACATGAAAGGAAAACAGATTGAAGGCCACGAAGTGATATGTTACCGGAATTGGTGATTAAACCCAATCACTAATATATAATTTCATAAAAACATACAATTAAAATAGACATGCAGGCAAGCTGACAACAAGTTGCGCCGTAACCCCCTTTTTGAATGGAAAATCCAATCTGCTGAAAACAAAGTTACAGCTTTTTGGTGCCGATATGTTACTCTGCACGACTCGTTGAACTCTTTTCACAAGCGTAACATCATCTGCAGCAAGGGACCTGAGTGTATCAAAACCGAAAGCAATGAAGGCATGTTGATTCTCGGCACAAGTTTTCTCGTGCTTAGCAATTTTACCAGATTCTGGCTTTAATACAACATGCCTAGTAACAAACCCGATGTCCCTAAACTCGATAAGGAGGGACACTCCTGTAAGGTCCACACAAACATGCTTTCCCCCACCTATCCAAACACAAGAACGTCCGCTATCCGTAGAGTAGGCCTCCCTTCACGTGATTAAAGTAATATTTAATCATATGATTTTGAAGTAACGTTGACAGTACGAACTAAATATAAATTGTGTTACATTTTATTTGTCTGATTACGTAGTCATTGAGATAACAAATTATCTTTGAATCGAGTCTTATACTCTTTTATATTTTACTATAAAATCATTGGATCTACTGCATTTGTGCTTTACCAAATCATGCCACTTTGCTATTAGTTAGCTTACCTAGATACAAGATTGATTGTGTAAAGAGGAATAAACCGTGCCTAGAGTTGATTACTTCACGCTACTGGATGAAGAATAATCTTGAATTATCAATAAGGTTGAGAGTTTGTTTTGTAAGTTTATTTTAATATGGATTATTCTAGAATAAGTTTGCCTTATTTCCCAAGTTAAGTTTGTCTTGAAGAGCATGTTTAGTAGGTCTATAAATAAGGTCTAAATTATTAGTTTTATTTGTGCAAGAGAAGTATCTCCTCCATTTAAGTTTGTTAAGTTCGTTTCATAAGATTATATGAAAAGAGTCGCGGGTTGTCACCCAAAATATCTTGTGTTCGTTTGCTCGTTTGTTTATTTATTTGTTTGATCCGTCTTGGCCAACAATTGGTATCAAAGCTTAGGCTCGTTTCTTTATCCCGATTCAAAGATTGAAATTGCGTTTTTAGAGTTTTGGTTATCCCCACTGTGTGATGATTGAATAGTGAGAGGTTCGTGGAAGCATCGACATAATTTTATGCTCTTTGGTGTTTGTGTTCGATCGAACAGAAGTGTAAAGAAAGATTGGATGCGATTGTTCAAAAAGAACAAGCACGCAAGAAAGAAGTGCATGAAGCTCCAGATATAGAAAAAGCTTTGCAAGCTGTTTTAGATTGTGAAGAAAAAGAAAGGTTGAATGAAGAAAAAGAAAGAATTTCTTCGGAAGGAGAAGAGAAGATGGTGAATCTTTAAGGTTGTTTGAGTCAGAAAAACATACCTGAAGATTAGTTGGTTTGCAATTGATATTGTGTGAATTAATTAACCAATTATTTTTCTCGTACTACACACAAAGTTGAAGCAACTTATTTATTTTTATTGGGGAGCTATTTGAAACGGGTTTTTTGCGAGCAACCAGAACTGTTTGAATCGCCACCGACCGCGTTAGCATTGTGATATGGCTAGTGATAAAGAAGGGAGCTCGAGAACAATGAAAGAATCAATGGGTGGTTTTGTGTTGCAAGCACCGAAGTTAACGTCGACCAACTACGCATCATGGTCAGTTATGGTGAAAATTATCTTTGGTGCGAATGGTTTGCATGATGCGATTGATAAAGAAAAGGGTGTAGGAATTGAAGAAAGAAAGAAGTTTATGGCGTTAGATGTTATCTTCCAAACCCTACCTAAAGACGTGATGCTTCAGATGGCCAAGTATTCAGAACCGAAAGATGTTCGGGAAGCGTTAAGAGTTCGTTATCTTGGTGCAGAAAGAACTCAGAAAGCTCGTGTTCAAATGCTAAGAACCGAGTTAGATGGATTGAAGACGGGGGAGACAAAAAGTATTGATGATTATGCAACGAAGTTGGGTGGAGTACAATCAAAGTACAAGAGCTTGGAAGCGGTACTTTAAGAAGAGGTTTTGGTAAGAAAATTCTTGAACTCTATGCCGAATAAATATTTACCTGTTGTTTCTTCGATGAAGCTACTTGCAGACATTGAAACAATGGCGTTTGAAGATGTGGTTGGACATTTAAAAGCATATGAAGAAAGATACAAGTTCAAGAATGTGAATGAAAGTTCATCCCAAAGTCAGCTCATGTTCACCCAAACCGAAAAGAAAGTTGAAAACTACCGAGGACGTGGTAGAAGCCGTGGAAGATATAATGGACGAGGAAGAGGGAATCCAAGATGGAATGATGAACGGGTTGAATACCGGAAAAGGAACCCGGGAGAATGGCAAGATGGAAGGAAGTACGTAGCGTGCTACAACTGTGATAAGATTGGGCACTACTCGAATGAATGCAAAGAACCAAGCAAAGGGAAGGAAGAAGTGAATTTGACAAAGAAAGAAGATGATGTTGATCCTTCTTTGTGTAACGTTCGTTACTTTTCAAACCCGAAAACCTGACCCATTTTAAATTTTTCGGCTTTGTTTATAAAGATATATGTTAATATATATCTCAAGGTTCGTTTAATATATTTTATATTCGTTGATTTTTATGGGATTCGTTAAATTTGACATAACTTATCGTTACGCGTTCATTAATCATCGTTTATATTATATTCACGATAATTTACGTTATTCATTCGTTCGTTTTCTCCTCATTTTATTCAATAAGTGTAACTCCGGGATTTTAAGTTTAAAGTCTTAAAGATTTAAATAGGTTGCAAACCACTCGAGTATATTACGAACATTATCAAAGTTCGGGATTCAATGTGTATATTACTTATAATTACTAGTCTTAAAATATTAAAAAGTTCAAGGGTTTAATTTGAAAACTTAGTTTAATTCTGGTTTAAATAGAACCTGAAACTTGAGGGGCTACTTTTGTAAAATTGCATTTAAAATAATCTATTAAAATAACAAGTAGCCCAATCCCCTCCCCTTGACCCGTTTTTTCCGGCAGCTTCACCGCCGGCGACGCCGACGGCGTCCGGCTGCCTCAATTAACCAAACAAACGCACATATTAATCCCATTAAAGCTCGTAATCATCATTGACCATAACGGAAACTCATGATATTCGAATAATAACGAGTAACAACGACTAATCCGGGTATAATCAACCCGCGAAATCACCAGATTTTTTATGAAATTGCAATTAACAACATTTAATCGTTTTCATTTCAATTATCAATATATATAGGATCTCAACCTACAACTAAACGTGCCTCAATCATCAATTCTCACGGATAACCTTCAGTAACCTCCGATTAAGCCACTACAATTCGTTTTCTGGCCGTCCGTGGTTCACCGTCTTCCCGAAGCCTTTACAGGTAATAATTATGTGTTTTTGTTCGTTTTTCCACCGTAGAACAAAAGCCCCATCACAAATTAAACAAACTTAGAATGGTTTTCATCAAATCAAAAAACTAGGGTTTGAGGTTGAAGATGATGAACATGAAGTTTATATATTTTTGTTTCTGCACATGTAACAAATAAACAAGGTAGCTCATTTGGTTGTTCGTGTATGTGTGGAATGGGAACCGGGTCTGTCCCATTTTGTTTTTGGTTTATTTCTCCTATTTCATATCTCCATTATTATTATTAGTATTATTTTTTTAAAACCAAGATTAAATAATTAAAAACCTTTATAAATTAAATGATATTATTTTAAACTAAATAAAATTGATTATAAATTAAACTTCTCTTTTTCCGTCCAAAAACCCAACCTTTCATATTCGTTAAGATTTGTAAAACCTCGTTAAAACTATAGTAGTAATTATTCATTTCGTTAACCTTATAATGCAACCATTTCCAAGATGAAATTCCCGATTAAAATACATGTTCTATAAATGTTATAATCCTCATATTAATAATAAATTATTTGTTGAAATAACATATTTCGTTAAACCGTTCGTTAATTTTAACCTCGTTAATATACTATTATATTATTATTGCATTCGTTAATCTTTATAATACACCAGCATAATCGTTGTTGATAAAACTTGTACCCTTAAAATCCGTATCCCATAAATATTAAAGTTCACTTATTAATAATAAATTATTAATTAAATAATATGTAAATAGGATAGTTTGTTAATTAGTTTATATCACGATTCGTTAACGTTAACTCGTCAACTTTAATTTATTAATTTTAATTCGTTCATTGAACTTTAATGCGTCAACTTTTAAACCATTAAACCTTGATTCGGTACTATTAATTCATAATTTGTTAAACTTTATTTCGTTAGCTTTAAATTCGTTAAGGCCATTAAGATTTAGACTAATATTAAGATAACCCATGCCTTAAAATAATACAATAACACATGTTCCCAACAAATAATAAACTTTAATAATCTCGTTGTATTAGTCTTTAAATTCCGTATTTATTTTATAGTTTGTGACGTTTGACCGCTTCGGTTTCGTTATTGTGATTTCGGCTTTTATTACAAATTTGTCTTCGATTTCGAGGTGAGTTTCTCACATCCCCTTTTTAACGTTTTTATTACTTTTGGGGGTAGCATATGTATCCTATAAAACTTCAAGTATTTACAATATTGCTTACAAACTACAATTCAGTACATGTAATTGTGTGTTTACTTGATTACTTGCTCAGAATTACTTGCACGTGGTAGCCTCAATAAGTATGATCATACGCCCCCCTTTGCACTCAGGTCCATTTGTATCGAGTGGAAAAGGGCCTCATTATCCGAGTACGTTGGTTGTTACCAACTGGAAAGGACCTTACTTGCGCGATTACCCGAGTACGTTGGTTGATACCAACCGGAAAGGACTTTACTTGCTCGTTTATCACTTGTCCATGAATTGTATAATTTTTATGTATTATATCAAACTGTGGGAATCTCACCGGCTATGTTCATAGCTGACTTTATTTTATACATATGTTATAGGTGTAAAGAGACGAGGATGAAAGTTAAAAGACATATAGCATGCCTATAGGATATTCAAAGAACAACTTATCATTTGCTTATTTATTTGTTACAACTTGTATTATTTGATAAATTTGTGTTACATGAAGATTTAAATGAGATAATGTTATTATGGTCACCTAATAGTGTCACGTGTGTTTGAGCAATCTGTACGTCACACTCAGGTGTTTCCGCTTTAGCCGGGGTGTTACAGATTGGTATCAGAGCCGTGGCTATAAGATAGGACATTAGACGTAGTGTTCTAGGTAGCTATAGCTTATTTGTTTATTTGTTAGGGTTGCATGATAGAATTATGTGAGCCTTTACTTGATTGTTTAAACGCACTTACTATTACTGGATTACTGTACTCCTGATTTCATTAATGCCTCATGAACACAAGCACACACACACAAGTCCAAGGCTTAGGCCTAAAACAAGTTTTCTCAAAAGCAATTTCAAACAATTTTCAAATTCGGTGTTCCGATATTTCATCTTCTTAAAGACCATGTCCCCTTTGTGATAAGGATATGGTTTCACTCCTAAGGATGTCACACAACTCGCTCTCGCGCAATCTTTATTCTAGCATGCAAAGGTAATGAGACGACCCTACTTCTTATCACCTCTCGGTCTCAAAGAAGGTGTCTAACCGCTGTACTTAATCCAATAAATCACGCAACAAAACCCTACGGTGGTACCTACCGCAAACAAACCCTAAACACAAAGTCTAGAATCAAACAATGCACCGATCAATCAATACAAAACTAATCAACCGACACACGGGGTTTATGCAATAATTCACCAAAATTTCCAGCCCTTAAACACAACCTATTTCATGTCTAAATCAAACTTTACAATAACAATTTAAGTCCATCAATCAAACAATCCATAAAACTCGTCAAACACTAACAATTAACATCATCCCTAGGTAGAACTCACAAGTTTAGCCGAGAATCATAATTGGACAGCAGCTAACACTCAATAAAATCATCATAAAACTCATACCAACCATCTTAACAATCGTCCAACAATCAATTCTAATCATAAACAATTCAATCTCTCAAGTAATTGCAAAACAATTCAATCTGTCAAGTAATTGCAAAACAATTCAACAATTAAGCAAGAAACTAAAAGTGTATGAAAAATGAAAAAGAGGTAAGGACATGATATGTTCCGGGGCTGCTCTCGGCTGTAAAAAACAGTGGTGAATGATCCCGAGGCTTGGTTCTTGTATCTTCTTCCTTCCCTAGTCGCCACAACCTTCAAACCCTAGCCGAAAAAAAGATTTCTTCTTGGTTCCCCCTTGCTGTCTAGCCGATCGCTGAAGCTGCCACCCTCTAGGGTTTTTTTTTCTTTTTTATTTTATGATATAATATGAGGCTTGGGCTTTTTCATATCGTAGACGGGCCGGGCTTTGAGTTTTACTTGAAAACGTATGCGTAAAAGGCTCGTAAACTGCTCCAAAAGTCCGGTTTCTCTTCCTTGTAACCCAAAACCTATATGATTATTAAATATATGTAAAACCTATCTAAAACAAGTAAAAACACATAAAATGTAATACAAAAACATAGATAAAAGGTGCGGAAAATATGAGTGTTTTACAACACATCACACACTTAAGTCATGGGGTGGAGATCAACAACCTCCAAAACTGTCTCAACCGGCTCACCCAAATAGTGTTTCAAACGGTGGCCGTTCGCCTTGAAGATGCGTCCATCCTCATGGCCAATCTCAACGGTACCGTAGTCAAATACCTGTCTCACACTAAAGGGGCCGGACCATCAGGATTTCAACTTCTCGGGGAATAAACGAAGGCCAGAATTATAAAGCAAAACACGATCGACAGCTTAGAATTGTTTGTGGTCCTTCAACCGGGCGTCATGAAGCTTTTTGATCCTCTCCTTGTAAATCCGTGAATTCTCATAAGCTTAGCCTCTCAACTCCTCAAGCTCATGCAACTGACCCATCCTGTTTTTACCCGCGCATGCAAGATCAAGATTCACACTTTTCAATGCCCAATATGCCTTATGCTCGAGTTTAACAGGGAGATGACACGCTTTCCCGTACATCAATTTAAAAGGTGTCGTACCAATCGGTGTCTTGTAGGCTGTACGGAAAGCCCACAGTGCGTCATCTAATTTCTCGGACCAATCCTTACGATTCTGACTAACCGTTTTCTCCAAGATCCTCTTGATGCCCCGATTCATGATCTCGACCTGCCCGCTCGTCTGCGGGTGATATGGTGTAGAGAAGCGATGATGGACACCATACCGGGACAATGCCTTCTCCAACTGGGCATTACAGAAATGTGAAAGAGCATGGTTAGGATTAACAGGATCTAGATCTTATGATTACAACGATACATGATGTTTTTGTATTCGGTTAGAGTAGATATACGTTATGATTGATTCGAATGATATAAGAGAGAATTGGCAGAGTAACGAGATAGAATACTTCAAAGGACTTTTTTTTAATGAATAATTTACAGCATATATATAGGGGATGACCACATTCGTTAACTTAACAGTTAACGAATGTGTCATTCGTTACATTAAACCACACGAATGAACTCTTCATTTGTTAATACATTTAACATATAACGAGTAGCCCTCATTCGTTATCTCATTCGTTAATCTGGGTTAACGAATGAGCTTACAGATTAGACGAATGTGTTACATTCGTTACGGGGTAACGAATGTAACTTACATTAGAGCGAATGGCTCATTTAGCCATATTTACATTAAGACCCCTATACTTTAGACTAATTACATTAATGCCCTGATAAAGACTGAGACGTACAAAATGTGTATCAACAAACTCCCCCTCGTCCTGAGCTCTTTATCATACTTTAGCGTTGAAACATCTTTGTCATCCAATCAACGCAGCTATGAATCTTGTATGCGTAGCAGACACGAACAACCCTCTCAAACTGCATTGCAAGATCATAATCCTTTATATTAGAGAATCTGATCTGATTTGCGAATAACACGTCGTTGTCAGACTCAGATAGATTGACCAACCACATCGGATCAATTACACGCAACGTCTTCGTGCTTGAACCCTGGCCATAAACAATAACCGCTTCACCTGTATAATTAAATGCAGTGAAGAAACTCTGAGGGAATATCTTCATCGGAACCCTCTTCATAGTCTTCGGCGGCTTCACTTTTATAATTAACTTCCTCCATCCCGTGTGTGTATCTATCTCATCAATATATTTGTGAGTCGGCACCTGAGGCTGGAAGAATTTGAAACCAAAGCGGGTTTTATGCAATAACTGTCGGTAGAACCAGCTAGCCCATTTATCGTTTCCACGATTAACAAACGGACGATTAGCTAAGGTTCGTAAATCCCATCGAGTCATAGATAAAATATCGTGTGGGCGCTTGAAATAATAAATACCGTGCTCCCACTTAACGATATATACCTTAAGATCCGAATCGTACTGCCAGGCCACCATATCACCTTTAACGTCTTTAGCAGGCTTGTACTTCTTCATCTGGTATGCAGATTCCCGAGCTTTCTCAACTTTCACATTTTCTCGGTCATGATATCTGAAAGTCTCGATCATCTTATTCATCTTCTCAACGTTATACTCAAACATACCATCAAAAGCACGTTTCCGCTTCTTCTCTGTAGTGGACACATAGCTCGATTCAGCAGTTTTTAACTTATCTTTCTCCTCCTGTAATCGACGTTCTGCCGCATTGAAATGCTCAGTTGTAAAGAACGGAATACCCAAGTCGTTGTTATTATCTGTGTAAAACTCCGAATATTCTTCAGCAGTAACATCTTCCATTTCAACTTCTTCAAAATCAGGTACATTCCCGTGAGGAATACCTGTATCAGTACTATCTTCCATCTCCACATTCACGTTTTTACCCAATTCCTCAATCTCATCATCATTTAGATCCAGAAGCAAGGCAATTTTTTCTTTCGTTAAAGAATGATCAACAAATTCACCTTCTTCGATCTCATCAACATTCACCATACTTGAAACAATCCCATCCATTCCTACAAACAGAAGCATGTTAGCCGGAATAACATCTATTGGCTTGGCTCTCGTGCAATCTTTATATGGAACAATCTGTAGATTACTCGCTTCTGACCCACCACCAACACTCGCATCAGTCTTATTACCCGCCGACGGTGTAGAACTTCCGCCGGTTGCTGATCTACCCCACCCCCTGCATCATCCTAATCGTCTTCATTATTCTTCAACTTCTTTGCAAGTTAGTTGAAGAATAATCTCCTCCTGCTTGTTTAACCTCCCCCCCTGAGCAGTAACTAGGGCTCGAAGTTCCTTATTATCACGCTGAGCTGATAGAAGATGCCGAAGCAAATTTCGTTGTGCCATCTCGTTTGCAGCTTGATCTACTTGCATTTGAGTGTGTTGTAAATGCAACAGACTCATCATGTGAAACCATTGAGCTTGAGGAGCCATGTGATAGAAATTTGGATGTACTGGTTGCATAGGACCTTGAGGACGACTGAATGTCATAAAAGAGTGCTCAGGCCTTGGCAACGGTGTGGGAGTAACTGGAGTAACAGACGTCGTTGGCTGTGGTGAAGGCATCTGTGCCAATACAACATGTAAAATATCTCCAAAATGAGGATCAGGCCTCACAGTAGTAGCCAAAGTCATAGTTGGAGGCATAGGAGACGTAGGCATCTGCACAGGTGTTGGAGAACGAGGAAAATCTATCATAACAATAGGAGTAGGAGATCCTGGAATCTGTGGAACTTGAACTGGAGAAGCAGTAGATGAAATAATAGGAGTAGAAGCAGCAGTAGAAGGCACAAATGGTTGACTTGGTATCTCAATACCGGGACCCCTTCTAACTCGTTGTTTCTTGATTTTCTTCCCCTTTTCAATCATAGGTTCTTTACCTTTACGCTTATGCTTCTGTTCATAAGTTAACTCGGCTTGTGGTCCTGGACCACCATCACCACCATCATCTCCACCATCATTACCGTCACCACCTTCACTTTCTGAATAAGAATCGTCATGAGCCCAATGATCATTAGATGGCGCAACATAATCAATATTCGCTAGATGACCAGTCAATCGTTTAAATTTTGGTCGATCTGCCAAACTCTGACCTCTATAAGATCTCAACCGTCTCATAGTTTCTTCGTTCATGTGTTCAAGCTTCATAACATCAGCTTGATCTTTCTCCAAGTCCGGCACCAAATCATTGATCATCATTTGCAAAAATCGAGGATACATTAAAAATTTGTGTCTGCTGGTGATGTTTTCCTTCAAATGATAGTTAACCAATTCAGAGAAATTGAACGGCTTATTCAGCACTAGAGCCACGAATGCAGATTGTAGCATCACCCTGCACTCGTCGAAACCTACTTTCCGACCACCCAGTCAATGAATAAGAACATGAAGCAGATACTTGTATTGTTCACACAAGTTTGCTTTGTTGTACATTGATTTGCCCAAATCACCATTATACTTTACACGGCCGAATAATCCTCTGATCAACGCTCGATCGAACTCACACCTATCATCAATATCATGAAAACCCAGTGAGTCTCTGATCACGCCAATATCAATCACTACCCGTTTGTCCTGAATAACTGCTTCGATATGATTATCTTCTTCATTGAACGTAGCAGTATTCCAAAACTCTTGTATTATCTTCTGATAAACAACTGTACGGGTAGAAATGGCCTTGTAAATTCTTGAACGGATGAGAAAACTAATCATACCCCCAAAGATAGGAGTATCTTCAAAGTTCGGCTCTAAAAACGCACATATGTTGTGGCTTTTATTCCAAGAAAGTGCCATATCTGTTTAGAACAAACATACATTAGTCAATATCTGAATATAAACAAACTGGTTAACTCATGACAATCACATTCGTTAAAACTGGAAACGAATGGGACATTCGTTAAACATGAATCAAATTTAATAAATCACTCTGATTCGTTATACTTTAACGAATCCAATCTGATTCGTTATGAATTTAAACAATCCACTCGTTATTTTAACGAATCATATAGTCATTCGTTAACTGTCTTAACGAATCAAAGTACATTCGTTATAAAGATAACGAATCATGCTTCATTCGTTATAAAAATAACGAATCAGACTCAATCATCATCAATTTGACTAGACCAGGAGTCAAATGATAATCAATTTTGACTAATCAAAGTCAAAACCGACGATGTTCATCGATTAAACTTCTTAATTTCCAAACATTTTGACAATTAACCATATCAATCATGTTTTGGAAAGCAATTTCGTGTACGTAAAACAATGACTTTTTAGTCTAATGTTGATTCAGTTAAGAATTTTATCAATCGTTAATTCATCGATTAATTTCAGAGTTTTACTGAATCAATTAACACTCAAACACCGATGAAGTTCCACGAGAATCATATGGTTATGATCGCCATTACCTGCTGAATACAAATAGATCAATCAATGAGGCAAAAATGCAAGTAATGAATTCTGTAGAAATTTTGGCAGAGTTTCGTTTAGAGAAGATGATGTAATAGGAATTAGGCGAATGAACCGTCATTCATCTAACCTTGGGATTATATTCAATAATTTCACGCGAGTCGAGGTCATTCGTTCAAAATTCGTTTAAAATTTGAACTAACGAATGGCCTCATTCGTTAACTATTGAATCTCTTTCGTTAAAAAAATTTTAACGAATCTTCTCTCATTTGTTAAATTGTTAACGAATAACTAAGTCATTCGTTAGGCTTTAACGAATCAATAAGTCATCCGTTAATCTTTAATGAATAATACATTAATCATTCTTATTCGTTAAGTGTTTAAACGAATGTCTTCCATTCGTTATGCACAACGGAAGCGAATGTCTTTATAACGAATGAGAAACTCATTCGTTATGTTTAAATAACGAAAGGCTTTACATTCGTTAAACTTTTTAACGAATCACCATATTCCCTAGAGAATGAGACAAAATTCTCATTTTAAGGAATTAAATAATCAATTAAATCCAAGTTAGGTTTTAATTGCATACATTAAAATACCCGATCACCGTGGATCGGTAATACTTAACTTAAACGGATTTTTTACGTTAAATCATCAATTGTTACCAATTGAAAATACGTTAAGCACGATTAACTTAAACTTTTTCCGAGGTTTAACTATTTTTCCTTTTCTCAATGATTTAATTCGTAAGCTTAGCAAATCGAAACTAAAGCAGAAAAAAAAATAAAAATACAAAATCTTTACGATAAATTTTAAGGTTCATTTAAGCACAAATCTTATGTGAAACCCACCTGTCAGACACAGTTTCATATTTCTTATACATTGAATTTCACATGTACGTTTTTCTTCTTTGAATTGATTAGCTGTGACTCATTTAAAATAACAAAAAGAAAATAAAGCAGAAAGTTAAAATTTTCCCTTAAGATCGGTATTACTACACGCAGATAAGGTTTCATTTTACAAATAAAAAGATAAAATAAGTTGAAGTTGCATAAAATCTTAACTCTCAATTCAGATAATCCCGTATTATCACGCGGAGAAAGTCCAAGATTTTATACGAAACACCAAGAAAATAAAGCAGAATATCCAAATCTTAACCCTCAGGTCGGATAATCTTATCGCGCAGGAGAGGATCCAAGATTTGAATAAAAATAAAGAAAAAATGAAGTTGAATTTCTTTGCAAAATTAAAGATAAACCAAAACAGAATTTTCTTCAAAAACGAATGTATGCACACACAGCAATCTTTAAAGCTTTTTGATATTTAATACAGATATTAACTATGCATCAAGATGTAACACCACTAGATTTGGCAAGCATTTAGGTTTATATCTTTTTAGCACTTATACGATCTGTTAAGCATATCATACACATCATACAATTGATCTTACGGCACTTTTTAGTCTACTTTATTCATTTGTTAGGTCTGCTAAGTTAATGTACTATCATTTTCCCTTTTTGCTTCAAAACTCATTATTTTTTAGGAGCATTTTTCAATGTTTTTGTATTTTTCAATATTTGAATGTTTTTGGAGTTTATAGAATATTGTGTTTTCGTTTGTATAGAAAAAAAAGTCCTTTGAAGTATTCTCTCTCGTTACTCTGCCAATTCTCTCTTATATCATTCGAATCAATCATAACGTATATCGACTCTAACCGTATACAAAAACATCATGTATCGTTGTAATCATAAGATCTAGACACCCAGCTAACAAACTGTTGCAGCTCCTCCTGCATAGCTTCAACCCATGATAGTTCCTTGAGTGCCATTGCGACACTTGTCGGTTCTATCTGTGATAGAAAGCAGGTGTATTGTGCGATACTAAGGATACCCGAAGAGTGCAAATCCGCATAAGCACAAACAATCGAATCCTCAGTAAGAGATACATTATGATCAGATTGATCATCACATATGTTAGCCAATTGGTGCCTTGTGCGAACCCCGTCGTTCACATCACCAATTATTTGATCCTGTGGATGTTGCGAATGAATCTGTAAAGTAGGATTCGCAGGAACAAATACATTATCACCCAAATTGGTGATATTCTCCTCCATAGTGTCTAAAGAGACAAATGATGAATCATCACTTATTAGAATAGGCTCGGTAGTTTCTGGAGCTTCATCTAACATTACAGATGATGAATCAACAAACTCAGTATTATCGGAGAATTCAGAAACATCGTTTGACGTTTCAGATACATTAGGAGAGTCACTTGCATCAACCGAAGAAAACCTTGGACTTGGAAGACATAGGTCCTCCAAATACGATCTAACGAGATCTTCAGGTATGTCATTAACTGTTGATGTAAATGAATTAAATAATCGATCGTAGTCGAACATCCAATCGGGACCTGTACCAGTTGGTGGAGTCGTATAAATTTGACAATCAACGTGATACCATTCCTCCACGCAACCAGAAGAAAGATTGAAAATCCGCTTCTTCGGAGAGTTATAACCCAAGAAATAACCCTCAAAAGCTTTCTCATCGAACTTTCCAACGTCTTTCTTCAACATAGTACATGGACACCCAAATGGTTCCAAATACTTTAAGTTCGGCTTACAATTATGTAGAAGCTCGTAACAAGTCTTCTTGAGCTTCTTTACCGTTAGTACGCGATTCAAGGTGTAGCAGGCGGTATTCACAGCTTCGTTCCAGAATTGAATAGGTAGCTTTGAATCAGCCAGCATGGTACGTGCAGCTTCAATCAGCGTACGGTTCTTTCATTCAGACACCCCATTCTGTTGAGGAACATAAGGTGCACTGAATTCCCGATGAATTCCTTTCTGAATACAGAAGAAATCCAATACATTATTCCTAAACTCAGTTCCATTATCACTACGATTTCGTCTCACTTTCAGTTTGTAAAATGATTCGATCTTTGTAATAAGGTTCTGAATTAGCACAGGAGTTTGATCTTTCGATCCCATAAATAATACCCACGAGTAACGAGAGAAATCATCCGTCACAACCAAACAATACAAATCTCCAGCAATGCTAGCACGGTTCACTGGACCAAAGAGATCCATATGAAGTCGTTCAAGAGAAGTAACGATATCGTTTAGTGATTTGGTCGGATGAGATTTCTTCTATTGTTTCCCCTTCTTGCATGCGACGCAATGATCATTAAATTTGAAGTTCTTGAGGGACACACCATTCACTAAATCATTTGTCATCAAAAATTTCATTTTCCTTAAGTGAATGTGTCCCATGCGTCTATGCCAAAGAATAGAATCTTTCTCTGTTGCATTAGACACGAAGCAAGTAGATGAGGGCGAAACTTTGACATCGTAACTCATGTCAAGTACATAAATATCATTTGATCGAGGTGACCACATTACAACCATGTCTTCTGGAATTGTGTATCCCGATTGAAGAATAACACATTCCTTATCGGTGAATATGGTGGTGAACTTCTTATCGCAGATCTGTGAAACACTCAACAGATTGTGATCCACCTTTTCACAATAATTAACTTTTTCAAATGTGATTCTACCGTTTGAAACTTCCCCTTCTTTTGTAATCATTCCTCCTTGATTACCAGCAAACGCCACATAACCCCCTTGAATATCTTTAATGTTATTCAAAAGGTCTATGTTGCTGGTTATATGCCGAGAACATCCGCTATCCAATATCCATTTTTGACTTGATACGGACCTAGATGTACCCTGCACAAGCAAGTAAAATGATTAGTCCAAAAAGGCAGCCCAAGCCTCAGTCTTGGGCTCTCCCTTTGAAACTTTTGGAGAACTTAATAAATTAACACACGTATTCGGTACTTGAGAATAAGTAGCAGTTTTCTTAGTTTTCTTCTTAAGATAACCATCACGGATTCTTTCCGAATTTGTGTTTAAACAGATGGGTTGAGCACGATCAACACATGTGTTTAATACTTTAAGAGTATCAACCAGAATTACTTTCCTCGGATTGATGTTTGAATACATTATCATAGAATCATCAACATGATTTTCTTTTGAGTTTGAAAAGGATTTAGTTTTGCAAGTTGAATAATATTTGATATTGTTGATCTTTGCTTTGCATCGTCTTGAAACATGACCCGGTTCACCACACTTGAAACATAGACGAGAGTCATTTAACTTTTGTTGTGATGATGTACCGGTTGTTTGTGATATCAAAGTTTTAAGATCAATAGATTTAGGTGTCTCAAATATGGCCTTCTTTGATGACTCATGTTTTAAACCCTTCTTTGTTTTGTAAAATTCAAGATTTGTCAAATTTGATGAATTTTCCAAACCTGACGATTTTATGAATTTTATAGGTTTGAAAACATTTGTTTTTTGGTTTTGAACATTACTAGTTTTTGATTGAAAGAATTTCTTCTCAACTTCAGTCATTTCAGTAGTTTCATCTTGAAATACACTTTCAATCAATTCTGGTTTAAGAAGATTCAATGGAACTTTTTTATCTGAAAACACTTTTGAGAGACCTTTTAATTTAAAAACTTTTCCAGTTGAAGTTTTCAGATGAGGATTAATGAATCGCATTAATTCCTCATCGGACACTGAAAGCTTGTCTGTGGAAGTTACATTAACATGTTCCATTGGAATTACTTTAGGAATATCCTTAGGAACACGTGAATTGTTTGAAGAAACACTTGAGGATTTTGCACTGTAAACAGCTTTTTCAAAATCTTTAGGTTCACACAGAATGTGATTGTCAATTGGAATGTCCTTATTTTTAACAATCACATCTGTTTCAGTTAGCTCCTCGATTGAACCGTCCATTTCATTTTTGGTAAACACCCTTTTGCTTTCAATATTAACTGGTTCACGAATCGGTTCAAATGAATCAACATTTTCAGGTTTATCAGTAGGCATATTTAAAGAATTTTCTGCCTTAGGAATGCTACTGTAATCCTGATTAAATGGAGGAGGAATTTCGACATATCCCAAACCTGCTTTTCCGTTCTTTTTATGTGAATGATTAACCTCGATTATTTCATTCAACAAGAAAGAGGAATCTCTGAATTTACTAAGTTTATGATTTAATTCCATTTTTTCTTGTTCGAGATTTGAAATGCAAGTTTGGAGACGAAGAATCTCCTTTAAATGTTGATCCACTTCAATAATTTTACAATGAACCTTAGCTTTAAGATCATGATTACTATCTGATAATTTCTGAATTTTCAGATTAGCTTGCTCAAGAAATTTTGTCTTTTGCTTATAGCATTCCTTGATAGTAAAGTAATCATTAGTAAATGTATTGTTTTGAGTTAATGCTGTTTCAAGTTTGGCGTTTAACACAGCACACTCAGAACAATCCACCATTATTGATGCATGATCATTTACATTAATTTGAGGTGTAGGAGATACCTCATCAATCTTAGCCATTCAGGCATAAGATTCAGTGTTCTCAGGAGTTGATTCTGGTTGAGATAACAGAGATTGATCACTGTCAGTTTCCGAGTCAGATGAATCACTACTCTCCAACAAATTATCGCTACTGGCATCCTCAAAATTCTCCACAGGCTCAACAATAGCAACGTTTGCCTGGTTTCCCAATAAGCGCTGAGACCAATCAACTCCATCATTTACCAATAAAGCTTGAGTAATGGGAGATTTGTCTTGATCACCAGAGCCAACAGTGTTACTTTTACCTCCTCCAGATGAAGACTTTGTAGAAATACAGTCAGAATTGTGTGAACTAGAATAATCTTTCTTCGGCTTGTCACACTCTTTGGCAAAATGGCCAAATTCACTGCAATTATAACACTTGACTTTTAACTTATCAAACCCAACCCTTTTGTTTAACGTGGGAAGATCTTTTCCCGTTTGTTGCATGAATCTTTTAACCTTTCGAACAATCATGGCCATGTTCCAGTTCAAATCCATAAGCACAAAATCATCTGGGTCGATTTGATCGTAGTCCTTATCTGTGAGATCACTCGTAGCAATCTTACTTCCCACCAGTTTTTCATATGAAGTCATGAACGCACACACAAAAGCGAACTGTTGTTCAGCTTCTTGTAGATTAACCTTGGGTAAGCTTGATGCATAAGTATTTGAGTTGCCAGTTGCACCACTCGCCATGAAACATACATTATGAGGAGTGTTTATGTTAGGATCCTCTTGGGATTGAGCAAAGAATGCATTAATAGGCACTGAGCTTGTCACATTATTTGCTGGTAATGCACCACCATAAAGTAACGGATTTTGAGTTGATAACTGCTAATGTTGATTTTCTTTCAAAGTAGATTGACATTTAAGATCGAATTCCCTTTCTTCAATCTTATTAATGAATTGTACAGCAGTCAATTCAGGCTTCTGAAAGAATCCGTTCTCTTTAAGCACAAACAGGAACGTTGAATAGTCTGTAGGTAAAGCATTCTTCAAGGTATCAATCTTGTCCTGTTCTGTTAGCTCAAGATCAACAGAAGACATTTCAACAATCAAGTGGCTGAAACGATTGATCATTTCTTCTACAGTTTCATTTTTCATCAGAATAAAGTTTCTGAATTGGAATTTCACCAAAGTCTTCTTGCTTTTGAGAGTATGCCCAAACTTCAGGTTTTCAAGGTAGTAAACAGTGAAGCACAGACTTTGATCGTACTATATTGATGAAAAATATGTTCCGGTAAAGCCATAGTGAGAGTAGAATAAGCTTTCGTCTCACTTTCAAAGTCCTTCAACTCATGTGTCTCGTACTCTTTAAATGGTTTCGGAGTCCAACTCGTGTTATCATTACCGATCAGTGGTGCTGCATAAACATCATCAAGAAAACGAACACTGCTAGGATGCACAGATCCCAGATGTGCACGAAATCTTGGTTCCCAACGGGCAAAGTCCGATAGTTTCAACAGCTTGGGACATTTATTATGACTACCTATCTCGTTATCCATCGTCAGCATTTGTTGCAATAAGACGTTCTGTGATGCTAACGCGTAATAAGATGAATTCTGAGCAGCCATCATAAACCAACTAATAAAATTCAGAGATTTAACAAGGTTTACTGTTCACACGAATGAGTCAGTAGCGAATGAACAAGTAACGAATGGGTTTTAATGAATCTCTACACATTCGTTAACAGATTAATGAATGAACGAATAGGTTTTAACGAATGGAATATTCGTTAAAACTGAGATACTTTAACGAATGGGATATTCGTTAAAAGTTGATTACTTTAGCGAATGTCTAAAATATTTGTTAACGAATGAAAGTTAACGAATATGGATTAACGAATCAGGCTTTAACGAATAAGGTTTAACGAATAAGGTTTGATCTTATCGTGACGAATGAGTGTAACGAATCAGTCTTCATCCTAACGAATAAGTCTTCATCATAACGAATCAGTCTTCAACGATTCAAACTTCCAATTTCAAGTTCAAACTCGTCCGAATCTTACTGAAACTAATTAAAACTTATACCAAAACCATCCAACACCAAATCCGAACCTATCTCGACATGTCCGAATTCACAAACATTCTTCAATCAAGTTCAATTTAACGAATAACCAGACTTTGATTTTGAACTTCAATTTAAATCACAAAATCAATCAATTCATGTTCGAAATTGATCAATTGATTACGGTTAAAACTCGATTATGTATCGTAGATCAGATCCAAAGCTCTGATACCACTTGAAAGAGCATGGTTAGGATTAACAGGATCTAGATCTTATGATTACAACGATACATGATGTTTTTGTATACGGTTAGAGTAGATATACGTTATGATTGATTCGAATGATATAAGAGAGAATTGGCAGAGTAACGAGAGAGAATACTTCAAAGGACTTTTTTTTAATGAATAATTTACAGCATATATATAGGGGATGACCACATTCGTTAACTTAACAGTTAACGAATGTGTCATTCGTTACATTAAACCACACGAATGAACTCTTCATTTTTTAATACATTTAACATATAACGAGTAGCCCTCATTCGTTATCTCATTCGTTAATCTGGGTTAACGAATGAGCTTACAGATTAGACGAATGTGTTACATTCGTTACGGGGTAACGAATGTAACTTACATTAGAGCGAATGGCTCATTTAGCCATATTTACATTAAGACCCCTATACTTTAGACTAATTACATTAATGCCCTGATAAAGACTGAGACGTACAAAATGTGTATCAACAAAATGTGTCCCTCGGTCACTAATCAGTGCTTTGGGGGCACCAAAGCGGGAAAACAACTTCTTCAAGAATTTCACCACCGACCTAGCATCATTTGTGGGCAAGGCTTGCGCCTCGGCCCATTTTGAAACATAATCAACGGCCACTAGGATGTAACGGTAGCTGAAAAAAGTCAGGAAAGGTCCCATGAAGTCGATGCCCCACACATCAAAAACCTCGCAGACCTAAATCGGTCGCTGGGCATCTCGTCTCGTTATGAGATGTTGCTCGCCCTCTGGCAAGCATCACAAGACTGCACCATATCATGAGCATCACGGAAGATGGTTGGCCAGAAGAAACTGGCATCAAAGACCTTCTTCGCCGTGGATGTGGCTCCATGGTGTCCTCCGGTCAGGCCCTCGTGGCAGTGTTTCAAGATCTTTCGAGCCTCCTCACCATACACACACCTACGCACGAACTGATCGGCACCAACACGGAACAAGTAAGGATCCTCCCAAAAATAATGCTTGACATCAGAAAAGAATTTCTTCTTTTTCTGGTGAGTCAAACCCTTAAGCACGATCCCACTAGCAAGAAAATTCGCAATGTCAGCGAACCAAGGATGATCTTCATCACGCGTCTCGATATGCAAGAGGAACTCGTGGGGGAAATTGTCATTTATGTGGACCCCCACTTGTTCCGATGAAGCTGAGCACTCAAGACGGGATAGATGGTCGGTCGCGACATTCTCAGCACTCTTTTTGTCACGGATCTCAATGTCAAACTCCTGCAGCAAAAAAATCCATCGAATAAGTCTCGGCTTCGAATCTTGTTTACTGAACAGATAATGAAGGGCTGCATGATCCGTGAACACAGTGGTCTTAGAAAGGACAAGATAAGACCGAAATTTATCGAATGCCAAGACAACAGCAAGGAGCTCCTTTTCAGTGGTCGTGTAATGCTCCTGCGCATCGTTCAGCGTCCTACTCGCATAATAAATCGGATGAAAATGCTTATCCCGCCTTTGACCTAAGACAGCCCCGACTGCAAAGTCACTAGCATCACACATCAACTCGAAAGGTAAGGACCAGTCGGGGGCAACCATGATAGGGGCATTCACCAATTTCTCCTTCAACAGTTCGAACGCCTGAAGACATTCGAAGGAGAAAACGAGCGGGGAATCTTTCTCGAGGAGTTTCGTCATCGGGCGGGCGATTTGGGAAAAGTACTTTATGAATCGCCGATAAAATCCCGCGTGACCGAGAAAACTCCTAATAGACTTCAACGAATTCGGTGGCAGGAGCTTCGAAATGGTGGTAACTTTGGCTCGATCAACCTCAAGCTCCGCCTGTGAAATCTTATACCCTAACACAATGCCCTCCTTCACCATGAAGTGACATTTCTCCCAATTAAGAACAAGGTTGGCCTCCTCACAACGAGCCAACATTCTCTCCAAATTTCTCAAACAATGATCAAAAGAATTCCCGAAAACAGAAAAATCATCCATGAAAACCTCCATGGAGTCCTCGATCATATCATGAAAAATTGCCACCATGCATCTCTAAAACGTGGCTGGGGCATTACACAGTCCAAAGGGCATCCGCCGGTAGGCGAATGTGCCATAGGGATGATGTGTTGTAAAACACTCGTATTTTCCGCACGTTTTATCTACGTATTATATTATATTTTATATGTTTTAACTCGTTTTATATATGTTTTACATATATTTATTAATCTTGTAGGTTTTGGGTGAAAGAAAGAAGAAAACCGGGACTTTTCGAGCATTCTACGAGCCTTTTTACGCATACAAGTTCAAGACAAAGCTCAAGGCCCGACCCGTACGCATCATGGAGGCCCAAGACCATATTATATTATAACATAAAAAAAATAAAAAACCCTAGGCCAGCAGGAGGCTGCGATCGCAGGAACAGCAGCAAGGGGAAGGAGAAAAATCTTTTTTCGGCTTAGGGTTGGAGCTTGTGGCGGCTAAGGAAGGAAGAACAAGCAAGAACCAAGCCTCGGGATCGATTATCATCAGATTTTACAGCAAGGAGCAGCCCCGGAAACATCCATATCCTTACATCTTTTTCATTGTTCATACACTTTTAGTTTCTTACTTAATTGTTAATTTGTTTTGTAATTGTGTTAGAGATTGACTTGTTTATGATTGTTATTGATTGTTGGATGATTGTTAAGATGTTTGGTATGAGTTTAATGATGTGTTTATTAATTGTTCATGGCTGTCCAAATAATATGAGAGGCTAATCTTGCTAGTTCTACCTAGGAAAGATGAAAATTGTTAGTGTTTGATAGGTTTTATGGATTGTTTGATTGATAGACTTGTATTGTTATTGTAAAGTTTGATTTAGACATGAAATAGGTTGTGCTTAGTGGCTGGAAATTTTGGTGATTCATTGCATAAACCCCGTGTGTCGGTTGATTAGTTTTGTATTGATTGATCGGTGCATTGTTTGATTCTAGACTTTGTGTTTAGGGTTTGTTTGCGGTAGGTACCACCATAGGGTTTTGTTGCGTGATTAATTGGATTAAGTACAGCGGTTAGACACCTTCCTTGAGACCGAGAGGTGATAGGAAGTTAGGGTTGTCTCATTGCCTTTGCATGCTAGAATAAGGATTGCGTGAGAGCGAGTTCGTTTCTTGTCAGGTTTAGGTGTTTTGAGCAACTAGTTGATCTATTTTGGTTTAAGTTGAGTTGTTACTCTATCCTTGGTTGTGTATTATTCATTGCCATTAGGGTCGAGTGTTGGTGAGACCGAGCGGTGATCCTTCATTAGAACACGTTAGCAATTGTTTCCCCGGTTTGGTCGTTTTAGGCGATTTTGAGTAGCTTAGGCTTGTTGAGTGAGACCGAGAGGTGATCCAGTGAGCCCGAGTGATCCTTAGTCGTGTCATCTTTAGGGACCGGTGTCTTGAAATCATTCAATCCATTAGCTTGTTAGGCCTACAATTTGATTCAGGCCTAGGTAGACGTTTTTCTCCATCCTAAGTTAACACAGTTAGTTTGTCGTTAAGTTTTCTATTTTTGGTAAGTTTTGTTAGTTAATCCAGTTAGTTCAGTTAATTTAAAATAAATCAAAAATCAATATAATATTATTTTAAGGTAGGTCTTGTCTAGGGTTAGTGATCTTTAACGTTCTAACATGTCCACGTGTTCGATACTCGGACTTCCTAGGTCTATACTACTTGCGATCGGTACACTTGCCGGTTGTGTGTGGTTTTAGGATTTTCGTTTTAATATTAAAGCTTAGTTGTGAGGGTCATTATTATAGGGTTATTAGACACACATCAAGGGACATGTGAATGTCGTCTTCTCCTGATCCTCAGGAGAGATGGGGATCTGAAAGTATCCCGAAAAGCCGTCGAGAAAGCAATAGAACATCTTTCCCGACAGTCGCTCCAACATCTGGTCAATGAAGGGGAGTGGAAAATGGTCTTTCCTCGTGGCATCGTTGAGTTTGCGGTAGTCAATGCAAACTCTCCATCCCGTGACGGTACGCGTAGGAATCAACTCGTTCTTCTCATTCACAACAACCGTCATACCGCCCTTTTTCGGGACGACCTGCACCGGGCTCACCCATGGGGAATCAGAGATCGGATAAATCAATCCAGCATCGAGAAGCTTGATGACCTCTTTCTTCACAACGTCTTGCATATTAGGGTTGAAGCGCCGTTGGTGCTGCACCACGGGTTTGTACTCCTCCTCCATCAAGATCTTATGGGTACAAAAGGATGGACTGATCCCTTTTATATCCATGATCTTCCAGGCGATCGCGTACTTATGCCTCTTCAGAACCGCGAGCAACTTCACCTTCTCCTCACTCGACAAACTAGCAGAAATGATAACAGGAAGGCGGGACCCATCCTCTAAGAAGGCATACTCCAAATGGGATGGGAGCTCCTTAAGCTCAATAGATGGTGGGTCCACAACAGAAGGTTTTGCCTTAGGCTTGGCAACGCGATCAACATCCTCAATCCTCTCTAAACACTCAGGAGGCTCGTGGTCCACACCACAGACCAACTCCTCAAATAGAGGTCCACTGACCAAGTCAGAAATCCCTCCAACACACAACTGAGTATCCAAAGAGTACTCCTCACACGTGTCTTGTATGTGCTCACAAACGCAAGAATCGACAGTATCAATGTATAGCACGTCATCATGATCATGTGGGTGGCACATGGATCTCCCAATATCAAAGGTCACCTCCTCGTCTCCAACTCTAAGAGTGAGTCTGTCGGTGCAGACATCAATGAAAGCTCTAGCAGTGGCTAGGAAAGGTCGACCAAGGATGAGTGCTACATTTTTATCCTCATCCATGTCTAAGATCACAAAGTCAACAGGAAACACAAATTTGTCAATTTTCACAAGCATATTCTCAACTATACCCCTCGGGTATTTCACCGAGCGGTCGGCAAGCTGAATGCTCATGCGAGTAGGCTTAGGCTCACCTAGGTCTAACTTTTCAAAAACAGAATAAGGCATCAAGTTTATGCTAGCACCTGGGTCGGCTAAAGCATTACTAACCGACAAACTACCGATCAAACATGGAATGGTAAAACTGCCCGGATCGGTCATTTTTTTCGGCAGTTTATTCTGAAGGACCGCTGAACACTCCTCATTCAAAGTCACACAAGAAAGCTCCTCTAATTTCTTCTTATTCGAGAGGACCTCTTTCAGAAACTTAGCATACTTAGGCATTTCTTTCAACGCATCGAGAAACGGAAGATTAATGTGAAGCTGCTTAAAAAGTTCTAAGAATTTCCCGTACTGCTCTTCCATCTTCTGCTTCTTCAAATGGCCTGGGTATGGAATGGGAGGAACATAAGTCCTGACTGGCTCACTGGTTTGTGCGGTACTTTCTGGGATTAACCTCGGTTGCACCTCACCAGGAGTCTCAGTCTCGATCTCATCGGCAATTGGTTTTGGAGTGGAAACCGATGCATCAACAGGAATGGTGGATCTACCACTCCTCAGGGTAATCGCCTTAGCCTCGGCATTCGGATTAATCTCAGTGTTACTCAGAAGGCTACCCTGTGGTCTCGTAGAGAGGAGCTGAGCAATCTGTCCAACCTGATTCTCAATGGTCTGAATGGACGCTTTCTGATTCCTCAACTCGAGATCGTGTCTCTGGAGAGTCTCATCAATCTTCAGGTTCCTTTGTTCAGCCAGTTTGTTTGAGGTCTCAGTTTTAGCCAAAAGCTGAGTCAAAAGATTTTCAACACTAGACCCACCACTAGATTGACCACTACTGCAGGAACCCTGAAACTGAGGCTTTTGCTGGTAAGATTGGTTCTGGGGTTGATTCTGGTAATTTGGATTTCGGTCAAATCCCGGTGGCTTTTGATTTTGACTCTGATTTTGAGAGCCACCATTATATTTCCAGCTGAAATTTGGGTGGTTTCTCCATCCTGGGTTATAGGAGTTGTTGTAGGCATTGTTTTGGCGGCCCACAAAGTCAACATCCTCCACCACTATGGCCTGCTGGCACTGACTGGTCTGGTGTTTCCCGTCACACACCCCACAACGAGAGCTAGACTTAGCCAGATCGGATTGCATCTGGTCAAATCTTTTGGTCAAGGCTTCTAACTTAGCGGAAACAAGGGTATTAGAATCGACATGAAGAACGCCCTTAGTGGAAGGAATACTACGAGGCGGATTATATGCAAAACTCTTCTTAGCAGCTCGCTCCAAGACATCCAACGCCTCGTTGGGAGTACACCTACCGAAATCTCCTCCCGCAACCTGATCAACGGCCTGCTTCTGTGCTCCGGATAAAGCATCAAAGAACGTACGACACTGAAGACCGCGACTCAAACCATGATGAGGGCATTTTCTCAACAAGCCCTTGAACCTCTCCCATGCAGCATGAAGTGACTCATCATCATCAACACGAAAACCAGTGATTTTTGCCCGGTATCTTGTAGTTTTATCGGGTGGGAAGTACTGAAGAAGAAACTGCTCAACCAATTGGTTCCAAGTGGTGATGGAACCGGAAGGGAGTGCCTCTAACCACTCCAAGGCAGCCCCTCGAAGTGAGAACGGAAAAAGTCGGAGTCTCACGGCTTCGTCCGTTACACCCCTGGATCTTGAATGTCGCACATAATCGAAGGAAATGTGCAACATGAGAGTGAGAGTCCTCGTTCGAGAGGCCATGGAAAGAAACGGAATTTTCGACCATATGAATAATACTCTACTTGATCTCGAAAATCACGGTAATATCGATCTCCCTAACACCGCTGCCATAGCCATCTAGGGACGGCGTGGTGAAGTCATCCATGCGACCTTGATTGTTCGGATCCGCCATCTCTTCAACCTCGGGGTTCGCGTCGTCCTCCACAACTTCGTTTTCAATGACCTCGAAAATCTCGCGTGCTCTCCTCCTCAAACCTTCTCGAAGATGTCGCTCGGGTTCAGAAAAGGGGGAAACAAGATCAAGACCGGGTGTGGTGGACATGCATCACTTGAAAGAAACGCGGAATGGAAACATACAAGACACGAAAAACTATCTAAAAATATAACTAAAATAAAATAAAACAAGATGAATAAAAATGAAATAGACTAAAATAACATAGAGCAAAAATATCAACAAGGCAAATCAATTACTCGTATCGTTTTCAAAAGTAAAACACCGTGTCCCCGGCAACGGCGCCAAAAACTTGACGTGTGCGAATATATATATAAAAATTTAAATAAAGGTTTCACACAAATCGGGTTTTAAAAATGGTTTTCACCAACAACCAAACCACACACGAAAGGCAAGTGTACCTATCGTTTGTAGCGAAGTATCGATAAGAACCGAGTGTCAATCCATGGACACGGCTAACCTTTGATACTAAATCTTTGTAATTAATTTAACCAAACAAACAATCCAAGTAATTTTTCAAGTAACTAAACTAGCATTCAACAATAACAAAGCAAGTAAAATACAACTAACAATCAATCCAAACAAGGCTACTTAGACTATGCATCCAATCAAACTTAGTGATAAAATGACAATGATTATGGCAAACATCATGAATTAAGCATTAATATCAAATTCCAATCAAGGTAACCTAATACTAACAACAAGCATCATGATGGGTGTTTTTCAAGATAATAACCATAGATTAGTAAGTTTGTCAAAACTACCTAATCTCATAATTAAAGGAAAGCTAGCATGAAAACAACAAACTAACCACCTAAAATCATGTAAAATAGACAAGATCAAACATGAAAGTTGAGTTACTTAATTTAAACACTTTTTAAAGTTGAGTGACCTAATTAAAACATTTTTAAAAGTTTGTTACTATTCTATAAAGTTGCTTCTTTCTTTTATATAGACTATCAAGAAAGTAAGGAAAAAAAAGAGAGGAAAAGTCATAAGAGCATCTTCACCCATTGGTTTTTGGTGATATGGCATGGGGTTTAGATTGGTTTATGGGTGGAGACAAACGTTTGTGTTAGGTTTGGTTTGTATTCTCAAACGTTTGGGAGCTGGGTTTGTAGTGGCTTTACCATAACCACTACACACAAATCATATAGATATATATACATATTTATATAGTATCCACGCCCATAAACAATTCAAACCTCCACCTCATCGCCACATCATACTCTAACCATTTTTTTAAAAAACTCCACTTTTTACTCCACCCATAAACCAATAAAAACTTCAACCTCATCTTACATATCATTACCTACTTTTATTACTATATAATATATATGTATATGTATATATGATTTGTGTGTAGTGGTTGTGGTGGGGCCACTACAAACCCACATTTCAAACATTTGAGAATACAAACAAAAACCTTCACAAATGTTTGTCTTCACCCGTAAACTTTGTTTGCATCATTCCATGTCAACAAAAGCCTCCACAAACACACTAGTGGAGATGCTCTAATGGGGTTTAGATTGGTTTATGGGTGGAGGAAAAGTGAGATTTTTTAATGCAAAGTTTTGAATATGATGTGACGATAAGGTGGATGTTTGAATTGTTTTACGGGTGGGGATGCTCAACTTCAAGCACATAACCATATTTTATTTTGTCATTTTAACTTGCTATATGTATTTTAAGGGGTGCTTGAAAGAGTATCTCTCTACTAATAAATTTGTCGAAGCACATGCAAGAAGATGGACATAACATATTTCTTGAAAACTCGTTTTATAAGCATAATAGATAAAAATAATATTTGTTAGAAATGAGATATTTTGAGTTCATAGAAAATATCAGACCCCAAATATCATTAACGGCTTTAGAGGCAATGACTATGGATGAGAGGTGTGAACTTCACAAATAAAAAAGCTAACGTCAGTGTACTACCAGGATTGATGATCTCATAAAAAGTGTTCACATGAAAAAGAAATTGTGAACTTCTATTGAAAAATGACTATATTTACAGTACCGGAGGCCCGATGGTGTTCCAAATGGTATCAATCAATCTTGTGTCTTTAAAGATTGCAAGGAAACCCTCACCAATGACGATTCCTTGAGAGCGCTTTAGGGGACAACTTAGACAAATCCAAATATTTTAATAGAATGGTGGGACAAACATCATTAGGGATACGTATGTATGTAGTAGCCAGTGCCATTTTCGAGAATCATTAAGAATCCTTCGGCCATAAGCAAGTAAAAAAGGGGAGAGCGACCAAATCACAACACGCAGGATTTTAGGGGTTTCGTTTATATATATTATAGATGTGTTAAGAAACTTGTTTTGGCTCGATGGTTAAGTGTAAGCATGTTAGGAATCAGGCCATGAGTTTTTGAGTCCTATCCAAATGTGTCCGGTGTCCCCTACAACTTTTGGTGTTATTATCTATACCATATATAATATAAGAGCAAGAGACCTCTTAAATTTTAAGAGGTATTACTCTTGTTGCATATTATACAAGTAATAATGCATAAAATTTTAACAATGTATGGGTAAAATAGTCTTTGCTCATTCAATTTCAAACAAGTTTTGTTAATTTATTAAATAGTTACACATTTCCCTCTCATTCTAAACCAACTACCCCACGACATTTTAACGACCATAAGTTTTTCACAGGTTAATATTCTTTCTAAAAAATTACACCATAAAAACGAGCATTTTATTTTCTTTAATTTGAGTATGGTATTGTTATAGTATATTAGTTTTTAAAAAACTAACATGTTACGTGATTACCAGTTATTACCGGCAACGGATCAGGCAGGTTCGGCTAATGGTGTCGAAACAGGTTAGGGTTGGAACAGTTTAATACAAAAAGGGTTAATTTAGTTCATGTTGGAATGGGTTTAGATCGAAAGGTTTCATGTCAAAACGGACTTCGGGCTAAAACGTTTTCGGGTCGGAACAGGTCCGTCAAAATGGATTGGGTTAAAAAGTAGTTTATTTGAAATTACTGTACATTTCATCTTAGCTTCTTGATTGTCGCCACAAGTTACGCGCGTTCAAACATCAGTTATGCGAATGACATTGTTTATAGATACCAGGTTGATCGCGTATAGGCGTTGTGTGGCGCGCTTACTGGCACCAGTTACACGCCCGATGCCAGGTTAAATGCATACCACCGTCGGGTTACGCACATACCGTTGTGCGGTTACAAACATACTAACACCGGTTGCGTTTGCGCGTACACCGTTGCATCGCGCGGACATCTGGCTAGTATTCTCTAGTGGAAGGAGTACGATTTGTTCGTTTTATATCGAGTTGTTTTATGCTTATGTTTATAATTATGATGTACATGTTCACGTTTTAAAAAGCAAATTTCTAAAAATTCGATACAGGGTTTATGCATTAGGATAGAAGTTATTGTTAAAGGTTCTTAATCTATTTCTTGGGTTAATATTGCAGTTAGTTTTTTGTGACCACCTTTGTTTTAGTTTTATATACTTTTGTGTGTTTTTTGCCGTCCTATAAAGTATGAAAGATAAACAGCCCTCAACGTCTAGAAAGAGATCAATTAGAGATAGCTATGCCTGCATCTCCTTTTGTTTTACATTATCAGATAAGTCATCGTAATCGGTGATTGTGCAGATGCACAGTTTTGGTATGATGATAGTCTCAAGTCATCTTCCACTTCGGGCCGAAACAAATATAACCAATGCTGTAAAAGTGGTGGAGTGTAGTTTGACTATGTAGCAAATATTATTGTCAACTATTGTAATCTAAATTTAAATGCAAAGCTAAATAAACCGAACACAAAATACACCGCCACAACACGCGGGTAACAATGCTAGTTTTTATAGTAGTTATGTAAAAAGAAAGGACTAGTTATAATGTAGTAATGTGATGTGTCTGAGGTGAAGGTAAAGTTGAAAGAGTTATGGGTAAAGTGGATAGGAATAGAGTCGATTGGATGCATGGATTTTGCCAATATGGGTAGTGAGGATAACTTCGTAACTATTAGCATTTGAAACGATAAAGGGATTAAGGTTGTTGCGTATTAAAACTTGGTTTTCTTCGACTCTTAGTTACTTTTTTTGTTTTGTTTTTTTATTCTGAACTACAAGTTTATTATTTTGTACCTTTTCATTGTTTTATATATTTAGCATTATTAAGATGACTAAAAACACATTACATATGAGATTACGATGCAAAGAATTTAGGTACGACAAGGTTTTGAAGTATTGAGTTCAAGTTTCACAGAAGATAAAATTAAAGAAATCGCCGATCCAAAAAAAAGGAAGAAAATACGATGCATCGGAATATAATAAATGAAAATTAATAGATTTAATATAGTAGACATGTATAAAAACATTAAAAGTCTAAAGTAATGGATTTTATTTTATTTTTTAAATGTGTACTCTTAACTATCTCTAGTTCTCTAAACACCATAAAACTTATAATGTTTCTTCTGCTTTTAATTAGCATGCTTAAATTTAAACACCTTTGTCAAGTGTATTGGATCGCTTAGTCAAACATATTTTAAATGTAAGTATATTATCGGTGTTATAAATTAAAATATTTATTATTATAACTTACAATTAAGTTTACACGTTTTTAACAAATTTAAATAAGAAAACCTTTTGTGGTAGCTAAAGAGTGTGACCTACCATTTTCTCCACAATGGATTATGCTCGCTAACGTGACGTATTGTTCCACGAGCCACGTTCATTATTCTTGAAAAAACAAAATATGATTACATACTTTAGTTTAAAGTTTAAGCCAACAAGCATATTGTCAAAGACCTATCATGTGAGGCCACGTACAAACACCTTGAGCTCCGTAATCAAGGGTGAGCGTATCGGTTTTGTTTGTAGTTCAATGACTAGTAACTACTAGTCATCGATTTTGATGCAGAATTATTTCATAACTTGAATTGATTTTAATATCTTTTATTAGTTTAAGTTTATCTTGTTTCTAATTTTATCTCTTTTTATTTTAGTATAAGTTAGGTTGAGAGTTATGTAATTTTCAGTTTTTGATTTAAGTTTATTATTATAAGAACTTTGTTCTTGGAACCTTCGGTTCAAATTATCGTCTTTGATTATCATGAATCTCTCGAGTTATTAATCGCTTCCGAAACTGCATCAGTTGGTATCAACTACGGAATATAGTAAAATTTCAAGGTGAACCACAAACTTCGGGATCTCCGAATATGGTATTTCAAATAAAATATGAGGATAATGATTTATTTGAGAAGAAGCTTCACCTTTTCAAGGATTATCATACGGAGAGTGTGGGCCCCATGAATGTCAATCATGGGTCGGTTGCAAGAATTAATGATAATTATGTTGCACTATCTAAGAAGGTTTATGATATTGGGCCACCTCCTACTTTGGGTGGTACAATTCTTGGAGATGTCTGAGATGCCAAGTTGAATAATTTGTCAGCTTTTAATGTTAGTGGATCACCAACAAATATGGAAATAAACAAGCTTCAAAGGTTACGTCTATTAGTGGCCCACAAGTTGTGTTGCTTAATGTTAGAGAACCAAATCCAAAATCAACTGGCTTGGAAGACAAAGGTGCCGATCATTTATCTTGGGTTGCCAATGATTTTTTTTGATGTTCTCAAGACTCGAGGACGAGTCTTTTTCAAAGACGGGGAGAAGGAGGTGGAGAGACCCGACAACCCAATAAACCCAGGCGGTACAAGTTTAGAGTCAGGTGAGGCGGCTCGTGAAGTTCAATTAGTTGAGCGGGTAAAGTCGAGAGCAAACATGAACAGTTCTAATGCTACATTCGACCGGGGTGGTATACGTTCAGAGTCGCGCAAGGCGTTTTGCAAAGTTGAATTGTTGGGGCATGTCATGAAGCTAATAAATAAGGAGCGCGTTGATGTTCCTTTCGATCCAGGTGACTGTGTGATCTTGAGACAAAACTCGATGATAAGTTTTTTCGAAGATGGGGAGTATGATATAGAATTATCTCCATATTTGAATTTTGATTTTAATATCTTTTATTATTTTATGTGTATCTCGTTTCCTTGTTTATCTTTTCCTTGTTTAGCATAAGTAGGGATCCTGGTTGTTTAGTTTCTTAGTTTTTGATTGAATTTTAATTATAAGAACTTTGTTCTTGAACCATTGGTTCGATTTTATCGTCTTTGTTAATCATGAGTCTCTCAAGCCATTGATTGCTTCCGAAACTGCATCAGATTTCATCATGATAAAAGCTTTAAGAAAGTGTTGATGATTTTAGGTCAAATATTTTAGTTTTGTTGAATTTACTTAAAATCGAAGGGAACTAGAATGAACATATTTCAAGTTCGAAGGTGTCGACTACACCCCTGTACAAGTCTACTTTTTTAAATGTGTATACATATCTATTTTTCTCCTGACATTTTCAAACCTAGTTTAAGTTTCATGGGCCCACACCTTTCAAGGGGTCCAAGACTTTGCGAAACTATTAGAATTTGCTTTGAATTTGCATGTTTGATGGAGAGTTGCATGAGATTCAAGCATCAATAATAACTAAGATTAAGAACATAGTTAAAGATTTTAAAAGCGTCATTAAAGTATTTTATATTGAAAGTGAACATATACGACTTAGAGAGATATGCAGGGCTATAAACAGCCATGTATTGTAAGTGATCCGAACTTGCCCGGAGCGAGCCCCCCATAGAGGCACCCTTAATGTACATGGAGTGGTCCGAACCTTGACAATTGGACTTGCGAAATACAATATTTTTTGTGTGCGTAAGCTCCTAATTAATTGTTTATGCACCCTTTAAAGATATGCAACCAGAAGGCTATGTGACTCAAAAAATACATACACCTTTTAGGGTGCATTACTAAGAACCCGTTGATCAGGGCCGGTCCATGGGTATGGTTGGGTGGTCGACGGCCATAGGCCTGACACCCTGCTATGCCCGAAATTTTTTTTTCAAAAAATTATACATATTTTTATTAAAAACAATATGTATATTTAATGTTTAAATACAATTGCATAACCACTAGCTAGGTATAGAGGCAAATGGGTATTGCTCACAATCAAAAGGTTGTGGGTTCTACCCTCACTTGAGACATGCTTAATCCATTTTTTATATAAAATTTTTTTACACAATCCAAATTATAACCAAGTAAGCCCATATAAAAATTAGACTGTTTAAACCCAACAAAATACTCCTTTTACCTAAGCCTTTAAAAAAATTTTCGCCTTCGCCCCAAATTTGTTTTTGCTTTCTTGGAGCCGGCCCTACCGTTGATGCACTCCTTAGAGATACGCAAGAGTAGTCATGAACCAACATGACTATACACAACTAAATAGATGAAACTATAAAATATTTCAAAACGTTTATCCCGTGTCACAATTGTAATAAACAGAGAAACGACATAAAAATTGTTGTAAAACACCTATATGTTTATAAATAAAATGATTATAGAATTATAAACTTAGTGAGTTGTTTGATACAAGAACCAACTTTAATCGGATAACTTCAAATTCCACATAATTACCTATGGTTTCGAAAATAAGTGAGTTATTTGATACAAAATCCAACTTTAACCGGACAACTTCAAATACTACATGATTGCTTGTAGTTACGAAAATATAAATCAAACACGTGTTGAAGAAACACTAATTGACCCCGGCAGACTACGGATAATCTGGGGGTTAAATAGATGTTTCCCATGAGGGTTAGGTCCGGCAAGATGGTTATTCTTCTGATGACCTGCAAAACAGACACCGTGAGCTCGTCACTGAGAAGGGGGGGGGGGTACCTCCTTGTGACCACCCTCCGGCGTGAGAATCAGACTAGATTGCTCTTGAATATAAGTGTATATTAAGAGAAATAGCTAGAGAGAAGATGATGATACCGTTCCAAGGTGTTGGAGTATTTATAGCCGAAGGTAGGTGTCCAAGAAGGTACAGCCGGCTGTATAATATTCCTTTTCTACCAACTGTGGGCTACGCACGTGCCGTGCTGGTGGTTGGTGGGTAGGCAGCGGCTGATAGTGACATGGCCGGCTGTGTACTGTTCCTTTTCCACCAACTGCAGGCTATGTACATGCCACAACAAGGGTTGGTGAGTAGGCAGCGGCTGATAGTGACATTAAGTACTAGAGCGTGCTGCTCGTCGTACTGTTGTCAGTGAGCTGTCACAGCTTTGGTCAGATCTTTTGTCCATACCTTGGCAGGTATAGTACAAAAGATCCTCCAGTAGCGTACGGACTGGCTCATTTGGGCGGGAGTTTTCCCGGCTTTGGGCGGGAGTATTCCCGGCTTGCTCATTCCTTCTTCAGGTGACATTACTGAATTATTTGAGAGTTAGTGCCTTGTGCGTGTAGCCTTGCTGTGCGGGTAGCCTTCCCTGATGGCTAGTATCCGTAGCTGCTGGAACAGGCGGAGTACGTCACCATTGGGAGGCTTTTCCTGCGGGAACAGCTTGCGTACTGCGCGTAAGGACGTCGCGTCTCTGAGCATGGTGGGTCCTGCGGATCCAGTTGGTCTTTGCGCAGACGTCCCTCTTCAAGGTGAGTCTTGCGAGTTTGGTCTTTGCGCAGACGTCCCTCTTGAAGGTGAGTCTTGCGGGTCCAACTGCGCAGACGTCCCTCTTTGAGGTGAGTCTTGCGGGTCCAACTGGGCTCTGCTGGGACCTACCTCTTCAAGTCCCCCCAGTCCAATGTTCTTCTCATGAATTGTTAATAAGTGAGGTGAACTTTTGGACTTAAGCAAGGGGTTTTAAAAAGGGTTTAGTTTTAAGGTTCTCCGCGGGGATTCTTCCCGCGGGTTTCCTAATGTCACGTGCAGAATTTCCCACTGTTCTGCTTGATCTTTGGGTATGATGCAGGTAGGTGTGTTACCTCCTCGCAAGTCAGGAGCGTTGAGTTTCACTTGTATAGATTCTCCACGAGGTTTTGGTAGTTTAGACATAGTGATCAATTATGTTTAAACAACCAATTCCATCTTGGAGCTTCAAACAATCTAGTTCCCAACGTTCCCGCTATGCGGGGATGTTATTTCCGTTTCCGCAAGCATGGCCCAGAAGATCCTTCTTGGTTTCAATTCCCTGCGAGTGCTAAGTATGTGAAGGGTTTTGTCTTGACACTGTACCCGCACTCGTCTTATAGTTACTTTACTTCCAATGTATTCTTGGCTTCAATTCCCTGCGGGTGCTAAGTATGTGAAGGGTTTTGCCTTGACACTGTACCCGCACCTGTCTTATAGTTACTTGGTTGCCAAGGTAAGGGGGTGTAGTCCCGCTTACTTTTGAATCCTTTTGACTTGCGTTATAAACGTTATATGACTTGCTCATGCATATTATAGCTTAATTTGGCACTTGCTTTGCCGCATAAACAATATATGATTCGCTCGTGCATACTTTAGTTTAATTTAGCAATTTTCCAAGTGTTTTGAATAAGTTAACCGTTCGACGCGCGGTTGTCAACAGGTTAGTGTTTAGTTTCCTCTATCATGATTGTACGGGTAGGACCGTCACTTTCATTTAGTGGGATGACCAATCTTCACCTATAACTGACCTGCGTGAAGGTTTGCCGTTTTTTGTGTTTATGCGGGTTTTTCCGCCGTCCACACGCAACGACTTCCCCACTTATTTATGCGGCGAATACCGGCATATCAGTGTTTTGAATAAGTTAAACCTTTCAACGCGCGGTTGTCAATAGGTTAATGTTCAGTTTCCTCTATCATGATTGTGCGGGTAGGACCGTCACTTTCATTTAGTGGGATGACCAAACTTTACCTATAACTGACCTGCGTGAAGGTTGTCCTCATTTCTTATAAATTTTTGCCGTTTTTTGTGTTTATGCGGGTTTTGCCGCCGTCCACACGCAACGACTTCCTTTCGCACTTATTTATGCGGTGAATACCGGCATATCAGTGTGGAAAGCTCATAAGTATAAATGTAAGACCATCAGCGTCAATGTGATAAGGAGAATCATTTCTAGTAGAAGTGGCTCTGGGTCTTTTCTTTACAAGTTTGGAATTGATCTGCATGCAACCTGTGTAATTGAACTCCCTTCCATGTTCTTGGGATGGGGGTGTCATCGAGACTTCCGAGCCGATATTCACCTGGTTCGGAATCTCGTTGTTTACGCAGTATGTAGTCTCCAACATTGAAGCTGCAGTTTCATTCGTGTTTTCCCCAACTGGGGTTCTACACGCATTAGCCTGCTCAGCGTTCATTACGCCACGAGGTGCGTGAGTTTCCCATCTCTGACAAATGCTTCGACGACGTCCTTTAAGTCTAAGCATTCCTCGGTGGTGTGGCCTTTTGTCCTGTGGAAGTCACAGGATTTGCTTTGATCAGCGTTTGGACGCTGTCGGATAATTGGAGCCTTTGGCCATGGAAGCCTCTCGGTGGCGAATATCTCGGTGACGCTTTTGGTGAGTGGCGTCCATCTGGAGTTCCGGTTCGCCGACTGCATGTTATCCTTTCCACCTAACCGAGGGTGCGAGCCGGATGAGGTGTCAAAGTTTACCCTTGACTGCCAAATGCCTAGCTTCCTCTTTTTGTTTAGTCGGGCAGTAAGGACGTTGTTTTCTCTTGTTTTCTGAGTGTAGAGGTTTGTGCTCTGGGGAAGAACTCTACCCAGTTGCTTTTCCGTTTCCGCGAAACGTTTAGCTGCTGTCATGATGGCATCCCATGTGGATGGCATGCCGTCTTTACCCGTCAATGTGCGGATAAGCTCTGGGTATTCGGCGCCTTGGATGAAAGCTGCGCGAACAAGATCTTCGCTAATAGTGCCCAGACTTGGCTTCTTTGAATTGAAGCGTGTGATGAAGTCTAGTAAAGACTCATCTTCCTCTCGGATGCAGTTGAGGATTGTCCACTGCTCTTCAGTATATTTCCTCTGTTGACTGAAGTGTTGGCTGAACTTGTGTTGAAAGTCCGCCCAATCATAGATGTGGTGGACCGGTAAACGATCAAACCACGCCCTGGCCGCTCCAACCAGCGTCATCTGAAACATATAACACCACGTGGGTTCCGTCCAGTTGCTGACGGTTGCCCCCGCTATGAATCTGTTCAAGTGATCGTCTGGGTCGGATATACCGTCGTAAGTGCCTATGTTGGACATTTGTTTGGCACTCTTCGGGGCGATTGCTTCCGCAATGTCCCTTGCAAACTTGGACGTTCCCGCATTTGCAACAGTTGGTCTAAAGGTTTTGGAGAAGTCACGTGGGTTTCCCCCCGCGTTCCCTGGTTTGAAGGTTTCTCCAAAATTCCTTCTCGGTTGGAAGTCCGTTTCCTTGCGCTTCCCTTTCGCCCTATGGCGAGGGTTTGCGTCACTATCGGATTCCTCTCAGTCATCGTCCAAGTATTCGCACTCATTGCTCATGTTGAGCTGTTGTCGAGTGCTTCCGAATTCGTCAGCCTGTTGGAGTGAACGTAAGCGTCATCCAACTCAGCTTGGAATTCCTTCTGACGTGCTTCCGCCCACGCTTTAACTTGATCAAGTGTTTGGCGGGGGAGCCTCGTCTGTTGTCTTTCCACCTGGGTATTAATGAATCCCAGGGGAGGATTGTTTACTGCACTTGCCCCGGCTTGGGTAACCGGGGTAGTGTTCGTAAAATTTGTGTACTCGCCGGTGTTCCCCCCAGTAGCTGGGGTTGCGGTTACCGGGGTGTCTTGGTCACTTGCTGGCCTTGGCACCGGAGTAACCTGAACCATTTTTCCAGAAGTTTTGGAAAAAACTAAAAAAGAAATAGTTCTAGCTTTTATGCACGGATGGCGCCAATGAAGAAACACTAAGCGACCCCGAGCAGATTACGGATAATCTGGGGGTTAAATAGATGTTTCCCACGAGGGTTAGGTCCGGCAAAATGATTATTCTTCTGATGACCTGCAAAACAGACACAGTGAGCTCGTCACTGAGAAGGGGGGGTACCTCCTTGTGACCACCCTCCGGCGTGAGAATCAGACTAGATTGCTCTTGAATATAAGTGTATATTAAGATAAATAGCTAGAGAGAAGATGATGATACCGTTCCAAGGTGTTGGAGTATTTATAGCCGAAGGTAGGTGTCCAAGAAGGTACAGCCGGCTGTATAATATTCCTTTTCTACCAACTGTGGGCTACGCACGTGCCGTGCTGGTGGTTGGTGGGTAGGCATTTGCTGATAATGACATGGCCGGCTGTGTACTTTTCCTTTTTCACCAACTGCAGGCTATGTACATGCCACGACAAGGGTTGGTGAGTAGGCAGCGGCTGATAGTGACATTAAGTACTAGAGCGTGCTGCTCGTCGTACTGTTGTCAGTGAGCTGTCGCAGCTTTGGTCAGATCTTTTGTCCATACCTTGGCAGGTATAGTACAAAAGATCCTCCAGTAGCGTACGGACTGGCTCATTTGGGCGGGAGTTTTCCCGGCTTTGGGCGGGAGTATTCCCGGCTTGCTCATTCCTTCTTCAGGTGACATTACTGAATTATTTGAGAGTTAGTGCCTTGTGCGTGTAGCCTTGCTGTGCGGGTAGCCTTCCCTGATGGCTAGTATCCGTAGCTGCGGGAACAGGCGGAGTACGTCACCATTGGGAGGCTTTTCCTGCGGGAACAGCTTGCGTACTGCGCGTAAGGACGTCGCGTCTCTGAGCATGGTGGGTCCTGCGGATCCAGTTGGTCTTTGCGCAGACGTCCCTCTTCAAGGTGAGTCTTGCGAGTTTGGTCTTTGCGCAGACGTCCCTCTTGAAGGTGAGTCTTGCGGGTCCAACTGCACAGACGTCCCTCTTTGAGGTGAGTTTTGCGGGTCCAACTGGGCTCTGCTGGGACCTACCTCTTCACGTGTTAAAGCAAAATTCACATATTTACTAGAACTGGTATGACTATACAGCTACAAAATATAAATAACAAATATTAGCTTAAAAATATATGATTATTATTATTAAAATAAAAAAAGAAAGAAAAACATTGCATGTAACCAACTGATACACGTGGCCCGGGCGCAAAACTAGCACCCAATATAATTTCTTTTTTTAAAGATAGTACGCATTCATACTTAGAATATAGATAAGATATTATTACATATCTTTTATACTATCGTAATATATATATTTGAAATACAATATTTGTCTTATGATATTTCTATTTTCTTATTTTTTCTTGGAAAAGAACTTTTATTAAAATATCTAATTTATTTTGAACGGCATTCAAATATCTAATCTATACTATATAATATAAAATAAAAGTTTTTCTTTTACCACATGTCATTTACTTAAGAATTCTTACTTTTTTTTTCCGCATCTCTCTCATATTAATTACTAGAATTTATCCCCCGTATTACGGGGGTTGTTTTACATTATTCGTTTTTAATATTTATATATGTATATTTGGATTTAATTTTATTTATTGTAAGAAAGTTAATAATTAATATACTTGAGGTTTGATGATAAAATGGCTTCACAAATAAATGATATGTTATAATTCGATTTAAAAACTATCTGGGTTTGGTGATACCCATTACCCGTTTATTTTCTTTATTATAAAATTGTTTCTTAATTATAAATAATATTTTGTTTTAAAATAAAATAAGATATTAATTTTTAGTATATTCAAATCAAATATTTGATGAGATTATTTTTTAATATAATGAGATGTTATAACCCGTTTAAGAGTTATCTGGGTTTGGTGAGATCTTTACCCGTGAATTCGAGTCAAATGCGTGAGAAACCTTCATTTACAAATAAAGTAATCTGATGGTCTGAGAGAATGGTTGTTTTACATTTTTCGTTTTTTAATATTTATTTTTTGGATTTTAATTTTTTTATTGTAAGAAAGTTAATAATATACTTATTGTTTGATGATGAAAGAGTTTCATAAATAAATGATATGTTATAACCTGTTTAAAAGCTATCTGGATTTGGTGACCCATGACCCGCCTATGTTTTTTACTATAAAATTGTTTATTAATAATAAATAATATCTTTTTTAAATGGATATTAAATTTTAGTATATTCCTATTTTGTAGGATTTTCATATCAAATAATTGGTAAGATTAATTTTTAATTTAGTGAGATGTTATAACCCGTTTAAGAGCTATCTGGTTTTGGTAAGACTCATACCCATGAATTTGGGTTAAATCAATGAGAGATCTCCATTTAAAAATCAAGAAATCTGATGGCTTCCATAAAAAGGGGAAGCGACCACATTGCGGCACATAGGATTTTTGGGTTTTCGTTTATATATATTATAGATAGATACATTAATTCATTTTTTAAAGTTTTTTATATATATTTTTGTTTAATGATTTCTCTAATTGCTTTTACAAAACGTATTTTATTTTTAAAAAACGTTAGGTTTGTTTATAAAACAATTTTATAAACTAAACAATTTCATTATTTAATTTGTCTAATAGAAATTATATCATATATATATATATATAAAGATCCACACGTTTTGGATAATGAGCCCGTTAAGTAAGATTTAGGAGCAAAAATTTTCCATCTATATGTAAATGTTTACATATATATATATATATATATATATATATATATATATATATATATATATATATATGTAAACATTTACATATAGATGGAAAATTTTTGCTCCTAAAACTTACTTAACGGGCTCATTATCCAAAACGTGTGGATCTTTAACTGAACCTAACCCGCATTCTTTTCCTTTGTAACTGTAATCTCCTTCTTTCTATTCATATATTCCCGATTAAATCCTTATTGATTCTCTTTTAGTACACATTATTTGACTGATCGAAAACTCTCTTCTATTGATGACTGGTTCGTATTGTTCCGATTGTACGTTTATGCTCTCGCAATTCTATTTTACATTAGTTTTTATCATATTTTTAGTGTATCATCTAATGTTGTATCGAAATATGTATTTAGAGATTTATGATTTATTTTTAAGATTGGAATAGTAGTTGTAATTTAACTGCATATACTTATTTAATGTATTACTCAACTTTATTTAACAAAAGTTATCACTTACTAAATTTAAGTTGTTAAATCCATGTAAGACATGGATACCAAACTTAGTTATAAGAATAAATAATAAATACATTTCAGTCTTTTTTTTTCTTTACGTTTTAGACTTTAAAGTCTTCTAATAAAAAGAGTTGAAAGAGTAGTATCTTTAGCAACTAATTTAAAAGATTATGAAGTAAAGAAAAAATATATATTAAATATAAAGTAAAGAAAAAAAAATTCTAAAAGGAACTAATTTGTCAAATATATTAAAAGAAATGAAACTTTAAGCGGAAGTATAGTACGCTTAGCTATATATATATATATATATATATATATATATATATATATATATATATATATATATATAAAGTAAAATAAATATGGACACTTGTCATGTTTTGGTTAATTCTTATAATTTTTTCCATCCAAAACTAATACACCCTAATATATGTAATAAATCAATAATTATTCACTTTCCTTTTACACTATATTTATATAATATCTATATATTTTTATAAATATAATTATTAACATATTATTTTACTATATATTCAAAATACTTGGTGAATTTCAAAAATCAACAATAAATCATGTTTCTCAAATGAAAATTGTTTCGGGTTTTTTTGTGGAACTTAAATTTGATTTTATGGGTCAAAAGTTGGTAAATAGATTGTTTGGTGCAAGTTAACTATATTTTGGTCAAAATTTGTTAGGGTTAAAAATGAAAATTTTGAGTATTTTTAAAAGTTTGAGAATGCAAAATAGATTTATCGTTAAATTTGTTATGGGTTCAGAGTGTTGACTTTAAAATGTCAAAAGTATGAAAGTTAAAATTTTAAACATGATTCGGGTTTCAAATTTATTTTTTAAGGGTATTTTTTGAAATGATCAAAAGGTTCGGGATTTGGCAAACTGACTATTTTCCCCTCAACTATTAAAATTTAAGAAAACATTGCGAACACTTTCGACATGCCACCCGCATGCCTATCAATGCTTAACTTTTATTAAATTTGAAATATTTATGTCAACATTAATTTTTCTTTCAATGGTGATCAGAACATCGTATGGGAAACATGACATGCTAAACTAAGCTCAAATGAAACAAAATATTTACAAAATTGAATGGGTTAACCTGTTGTTTTTTATGTTGTCATTATGACAAAGTCGAGAAGCCCTTTGAAACTTATCAAAATATTTTTCATGGTGTAGCTCAAAAAAACATAGTTCTTGAAAAACATCCATTGTTACAATTTAATGTTCTATTTTCCTTTAATGAGTGGTAAATTAATAAATATATATCAATAAAGGTAACGCTCATTTTGTATTTAGGCTGAATGGTTATAACTACTATCGTATGAGAAGTCTTATTTCCGATAGTTCATAACCAAAATTCTTTAATACATATATGACACTGAGAAGGAATTTTTCAATAGAAAGAATCATTCTCGGGTACGTTTTTGCACAAACATTTTTTTATTAAGTTTATTTAAAAAACTTATTTTGTGATATAAATAAAATCAATTTTTGTACACATTATATAAATACAAGCATAAATGTAATACATTTTTTTTTCATATATGCTATGTAATTATTTGTTTTACTTATAATTTTATAATTTGAATTATCCCGTGTATGACACGGGTTCTAAAACTAGTATATATATATATATATATATATATATATATGAAGCTGATCAAGAGATAACTCTTTTTTAAAGAGAGAACTAGAGAACTAATAAAGAAATATTTGTAATTTAATTTAAAAAAATATTTTTAAATTTCCGTTTTTGCCATTATTCTTATATTTTCTTACCATTCACTCGAAAAAAATAAAAAATAATAAAATAAAATAAAAAATAATAAAAAAAACTCGTTGTAGTGAACATATGCAATATATCGACTTTTTTTTATTGCATATATTCACTAGTGTGTATTTTGATATGTGCAATAATGTTGAATAGCATATATGTAATTTTTTGCAGTGTGTTAGTGCAATAATGTTATATTATATACAAAAATACCAAAAAAACAACATAGTACATATGTGCATTAGTGTTGTATTACGTATATGCGATAGTTTGTTTTAAGTAAAATTATTAGTGTTTGTATTTACATATATTCAATAGTGTGTATTGTATAATGCAATTGTGCTGTATTATATGCAATAAAACACTATTGTATATATGCAATACACATTAGCGCACATATGCACTACATCGACGGTTTTTTTTAAAGAACAATATCATCATATTAGAAAGAGGAAAGAAAAAAATCATAAAATATTTTTTAAAAAAATAGTTTATATTAGTTCTCTAGTTCTCTTTTTAAGATGAGTTCTTTCTAGATCCCATCCATATATATATATAGGGAGAGGATCAAGAGAAAACTCACATTTAGAGAGAAAACTTAAAAACTTCTAAAAACTCCTAAAGAATTATTTTTAATTAAAAATAAAAAAATATTTTCAAAATTCTGTTTTAGTCATTATTCTTATATTTTCTTATATTTCACTCGAAAAATATAAAAAAAAATAAAAAATTGGCTGTAATGCACATACGTATTACTGTGCGATACCGTTGTATTACACATATGTATTACTATGTATTTTTGAGTTTAATAGTGTTTTATTGCATGTATTCAATATTTCTGTATTGTATATGTGTAGTAGTGTTGTATTATATGGAAAAAAATAATAAAATAAAAGTCGATGTGGTGCACATGTGCGTTAATGTTGTATTACACATACGTACTGTGACATTCATCAATTTCGGGTCTTGTTTGTATTCGTTTTTGTATTTGTTTATTATGTAAACCGACCCGATTTGTAAACCGAAGCTTTTGTTATAACCAAAATGATAGATTTATGTTATAATATTGTTTCACACTAGTTGGGTCTTGACAACATCCTATTTTTATTTTTATTTATTTATTTTGTTGTTTTGTGTTTTTGTCTTGATCCATTTTGCATGAAAACTCTTGTGTCTCACACCCATATTTGACCACCAACATTAATGTAACATCCTGAAATTTTAATGTTGAATAAAGAAAGTTATGTTTAGTGATTTCGCGTTATTGATTAATTAATATTGAGTAAGGAGCGGATCATGGACTTAGATTAATTGAGATGGGTTAAATGAGAATGGGCCTTAGGTCCATGGGCTTTAAGGGATATAAATATCCCCTAAACCCTAAAACATCACTCATTTCATCTTATTCTCTAACACTCCAAAACACACCCACACCACACACACCGCCGGCGGCCGAGGGAGAGGAACGAGCGAGATCCGAGAGAGAGTGAGCGATTAGTTGTGATTAAACAAGTTAAACGAGATCCAAACAAGCACAAAAATGTATGATTCTTGATCTTTGAATTTTAAAGATCCAAGCTTTATAGTGTTTATACGACCGAAAACGGTTGGGGAGCGTAGTGGGTGATGTCGAACCATAACAAGGGTGTTAAAATCGCCAAAAATGCTTGATAGAAACCAAACAGCGGCTGAACTGGGCAACTTCGTCTTCAAAGCGATAACTTCGCCTTCAAAGCGATAACTTCGCCTGAAGCCAAGTTCGCCTAATTGATAACTTCGCTTACGGCCAAGTTCGCCTAACTGGTAACTTCGCCTGAGGCCAAGTTCGCCTAATTGATAACTTCGCTTACGGCCAAGTTCGCCTAACTGATAACTTCGCCTAAAGCTAAGTTCGCTTAAGGTTTAACTTCGCTTAAAGCTAAGTTCGCATAAGGTTTAACTTCGCTTAAAGTCAAGTTCGATTAGGAAATAAATTAAAAACCTAATGAAAAATGTGTTAAGACAGTTAATGGAAATAAAATTTTTCCAAGCTGACCTGGCAGCTCGACCCCAGCCAGGGGCTCTGCCCCTTGGACCCTGCCAGGGGCTGCCGCCGGACCCCCGTTCGTTGTGGGTCATATAAAGATAGAAATGCTATATGAGAAGTGATAGTTAATTGATACGTATACTTGTTATACAGTCAGCCGTGCACAACTGAAGAAAGAGATTACGATTAACGGTGAACGTAACCGTGTTCAGGTGAGTTTTTAGCCCCATTCCTTGTTATGTTTTCGGGGCTGTGTGCATACTCGATGTGTTGTTAATACATTTATCCTAAGTGATAAGTGTATGCCATATGTGATATATGTGATATGTATGAATGATTACTTGATGGTACGTGAACGATCTTCGGATATTGCACGTACTGTCAGGTTGTAACGCTATGTATAAGGTAAGTATGATATGTATGCTTATGTGTATGAACGTAATAAAGTTAATAAAAGAAGGAAAAGATGGTTGTATGGTAACGAAGAGGGAATCGAACCCTACGAATATTCGAGAACTAGGGACCAGACCCTTATAATATCTGTGATGTTAGGGACCAGACCCTTATAATATCTGTGATGTTAGGGACCAGACCCTTATAATATCTGTGATGTTAGGGACCAGACCCTTATAATGTCTGTGATGTTAGGGACCAGACCCTTATAATGTCTGTGATGTTATAATATCTGTGATGTTAGGGACCAGACCCTTATAATGTCTGTGATGTTAGGGACCAGACCCTTATAATGTCTGTGATGTTAGGGACCAGACCCTTATAATGTCTGTGATGTTAGGGACCATACCCTTATAATGTCTGTGATGTTAGGGACCAGACCCTTATAATATCCGTGATGTTAGGGACCAGACCCTTATAATATCTGTGATGTTAGGGACCAGACCCTTATAATATCTGTGAGGTTATAGGGCGAAAGGCTCTTTAAAACGTATGATTATGTATGTAAAGAAAGTACGAAGGTAAGAATGAAAGTATAAGCACTTAGGTGTGTACGAAAGAAAGTTAAGAGGTTAAGTATGAAATGTAAGAATGTATTGTATGATTATGTGATTAACTAGAACTCACTCAGCGTAGCAGACTTTTAGTACGCACGCAGGTGAGTAGGATGAGGCAGCTCGCTTGAGGAGACACGTGGCACTGAATAAGAGGCTGGCATCGAAAGACTCAAGACGTTTAAGTTTAATGTTTCGTTTATTTTGAAAGACAAAATGATGTTTTAAGACAAGACGTGTTTTGTTATGAAATGTTTTATGAAAGTTTTTAAATTCCGCGAATGTTTTAATTAACTCTGATATTTAGAACTGCGTTTATGAGTAAATCCAACACGAAAGTAGGGCTACCGGTAACGGGGCCTTACAATTAACCTATATATACACCACATTTCCTCTTCATTTTCCCTTGCTACAACTCCAAAAAAAAAAAAAAAAAAAAAACTTTCTCAAATATCAAAGATTCAAGGTTATCTTCTTAAGTGTTCTTGAAGGTTTTTAGTCTTTCATCTTAATTAGTTTATGTAGCCTTGTTAATACGTGTTTATGGTTGTGCAACATATATATAATATACACCCCTTGTTTACCTTTGGTAGTTACTTCTCCGATTCCGGTCGGGGAGGTTTCGGACCTCATAAGGCAAGGCTTCATGGAGGACTTCGTGTCCTTGATATATATACATCTATATAACTTGTTCATACATATTAATCTTTCTTATTTTAGATTGTTGGTCGTGTTTACAAGTTCCATGGTTATGGGTTTTTAAGAGTCTATGCTTCAGTTTAACCGTAAAAAGCTCTAAACCGTAAATCGAACTTTGTTACTAGTTTTGTTAAATAATTGTTTAAACATACTTATTGTTAGATCTAAGTTTCTAAAATCATTTTTACAAATTATATGGTTATGGGTTTGTAGAATCTTACCTCGGTCTTAACCCGAAACACGATCCGAACCGAAAACCGAACTTTTGTATAAAGACTTTATTGTTAACTTTTGGTTGTAAAACTTAAAGTATTTTTTATTTATACATTATTATACAAGTTCTTTAGTGTTTGGACATGTGGAAACCATCTATGAACTTGTTGTGAGATGGAAACCGAACCAAACCGATTCTTACTCGCTTAAGGCACACAAGTGTGTGTGTGTGTGTTTTTTTTCTTTTTAGCCATCAAGACTTGTATATTTCTTTAAAAATAGTTACAAATTGATTTTTAAATATTTTCTTAAGTACTTGGAAATTTTGGATCCAACTTGATCTCATAACAAAGTTTGGACCGACAAAACCGAACACTCGCTTAACGTGCGTTGTTAGTTCTAAAACAATGGAACTACATACTTGGTTAAGTCTTATTAAATTTTATTGAGTTATCTCATAACATTCAATATTTTGGAAAGTTGACTTTGGGTTTGACCAATTATCAAGACCCGAACCGACAACCCGAACACTCGATAAAAAAAAAACCATTTTAGTATCTTTATTCCAAAGGGATTTGCATTCTTGCATTTTACCCACCTTATTACTTAACATAGGTTGAGTAAATATTAAGGTTAGATACTTTAACCCGGTTTCGAGCAAACTTACATTTTTAAAGGGTTATTATTATAAATTCTTAAATAGTTACATTTTAAAACCTTGAACTTTAATTATTTACATTTCTCAACATTTATTTTGTTTAAAGACCTTCAAGATAACCTTTCTAAATTCAAGACTTCTTTTCTTTTTAGGCATTATGCGTTAAACTCGTCGTTCCGACAAATCTCCAAATTATCATCTTTCAAGTTTACTACTTGAAGGTGAGTACTTCATACCCCATTTTCCATCTTTTATTTTGGGGGTGACATTTCATACTTATTCAACAAAATGCTTTATATTTGAATCTTAAACCATAAACGTAGTTGTATACTTTACCTAAATAATTGCTCAATTTGGTGTTCTATGCTTATATGCCTATGTGTTTATCGCTTTTGGTTGGTGGAACTATAAAATCCTAGACTATTTGGCATCCCCTTATAGCAAGGTGTCGTTAACGTAATGCAATTAACGATAACTATAAAATCCTAGACTATTTGGCATCCCCTTATAGCTAGGTGTCGCTAATGTGTTTAGCGATATCTATTTATCCAAATTACCACTTTTATTTATCGTTCCGTATGCAAGTTTTGTGGCTATCTTTATTATATACTAATATGATTAAACTTACGAATTTCTCACCAACATTTGTGTTGACAAACTTTATTTTATGAAATGTTGCAGGTTTGCATCTTGGTTGATTTATGATTGTGAAGAAAACGACATCAAAGACCTTAGGATATTAGTAAAAATGAACAATATCAAATTTGCCATATTTTGTGATATCTTGTTTATGGTTAATTTATGGATAATTGTTATGTGACATTTTCGATGTTGTGAAATGAAATGAGTTTATTAAATATTGTCACTTTAATTAGTGTCATGTGCTTATGGACAATCGTTACACCTCGGCATGTTCCGCCGCCTTTGGTCGGGGTGTGACACGTACTAATGTGTATTCGATGTGTGTATTAGTCTTATATTGCATATATACAATGGCGTGTATCAAATATGTGCAATAGTGTTGTATTCTATGCAATACAAACATTTTTGCATATATACAATGCACACTATTACACATGCGCACTATACCGACGAGGTTACCGATAAGTTTTGTTTTTTTTTTGAACCAATAACAACATATAAGAATAATGGAAAAAAAAGAAACTTCTAAGAAAAATATAAAAAAAAGTTAAAAATAGTTTTTTAGAAGTTTTTATGAGTTTTTAAGTTTTCTCTTTAAGAGGAGTTTTCACCAGAACCCACCCTATATATATATATATATATATATATATATATCGTACATTACGTACGCGACACTTCTAACAATTGATTTTCAGAAACCAAAAATTACAATTACACTAATCTGTTCGTCCCTATCCCTCAATCCGTCTCCACCACCCCTCACCGACATCGGCACACTTCCTTCACCTCCGCTCGCCGGCGCCATCAACACTCTTCGTCACCAACATCGCCGTCGACATCGAACTCATCGGAAAAACACAAATCATAGGTTTGTTTAGTTGAATCGAAATTGAAATTGAAGCCAATTGATCAGTTAATCTTTAAAATCGATTCAATTAATCATCAATTTGAAGTTTCAATCGATCAATTTTGAGTTCTGGATGATGGGTTTTTGACATTGAACGTTTAAGATTTGAAACATATTAGCAGAATGTATTAGAAGAATGTATTAGCTGAACGTATGTCGCGTATGCAATATACGTTAAGCGATTATTGTACGTTAACCTTCCCATATATATATATATATATATATATATATAGGGTAAGGATCCTAAGAGAACCATTGGCAAATTGAGAACTTTGAGAACCATTTTGGACAACTAAAAAAACCCTCTAAAAATATATTAAAAAAATTATAAAACAAACAAAACCGAAAATTTTAAAAAAGTAAAAAAACAAAAATTTTTATATTTCATTCCGGTTTCATTAAAAAAAAACCAATTTTTTTTTCTTTTTAATTCGTATTATACATATACACATATGTATACTTTCATTTAATCTCTAGTTATGTAATATACACATATGTATATTATCATTTACCTTAAATTATATATATATGTATAGGAAAAAACATGTGTGTACATATTATACATATATGTATAATAAAAAAAACTGATTTTTTTTTCTTTTTAATTCGTACTATACCTATACACATATGTATACTTTTATTTAATCTCTAGTTATGTAATGTACACATATGTACATTATCATTTACCTTAAATTATACATATGTGTATAGGAAAAAAACATGTGTGTACATATATGTATATGTATAATTTAGCTAAACTGAGAATTTTTTTTTACGTTTTTTTAGAAACCGGGATTATAAATAAGAACTTTGGTTTTTTTACTTTTTTTATTTTTGTGTTTTTTTTTGTTTTATGATTTTTTTTATTTTTGGGTTTTTTTTGTGTTCCAAAATAGTTCTCATAATTCTTAATTCCCAAAAAGTTTTCACATGATCCTGATCCTATATATATATATAGAGCATGCTTGAGATTGAGTTTGAAAAATGCTTATTAGTGTTTTCAAAAAACCAATAAGCTAAAATATGTTTGACAATCATAAAAATCTTTTTTATTTTAGCTTTTGAAAAAATTAAAAAACATTTTTCAAAACTCACAAATCCTGAACTTTTAAAATAACTTTTTGAAAAAACTAATAAAGCTAATAAGAAATTGTTCCTTATACTCCTAATAAACCCTCTTTTTAACATACTTTTACTTCATTATATTAAAACACTGGCCTTCCATAATCAGTAAACTCAAATTTTGATCTAACACTATGTCTCAACCTGAAACCATTAACAAAACGCTGACCTAAATAAAGCAATAAACATTAGCACACTAAAACAAAAGTCATATTATTTTGAGATAAGTGGGGTGATGCCCCGTTATCTATCATGAAAAAAGTTGGTAACGCTGCTGTCCATACAATGTGATTTCCACTGACGTGGACCAATCATAAACCGCTCACGATTTCATTTGTACCCAACTTGTCTTATTACTAATTTACATACCAAGTTGCATTTCCAGTGCCACTTCACACCACCATCACCGCCGATCAATTCAACTACCAGTCAGTCCAGTGCCTCCGTACATTTACAATTTCACCCTTTTTTTGTTTGATTCAATTTTGGGTGTGAATCGAACATGGCGCTTTGTGGGTTTGCGTTTCCGGCACACGTGGACAACCGGTCGGTTAATCCTCGTACGCCTGTCTTCCACCAACATTGCTTATTTGGAAGAGAGCTGCAGCACCGACAGAATTCGCATAAACCTTTCAATCAGGTTCGATAGACGTCTAGGGTGTCCATGGTTCGGTTTTCGGTTAATCGGTTTAGTTTATTTGGTTAGTTTGTCGGTTCGGTTAATAAAAAAAAAACAAATTTGGGCTAAAATGTTGACTTAGAAATGAAATACGGGTCTGAGGTATAAAAGCTAGAAATATATATATGAAAATATAAATGGTTTAAGTTAGGTTAATTTCAGTTAACTGGGGGTCAAAAAACAACAATCAATTTTCTGTTCGGTTTCATCGATTTTAGTTCAGTTTTGGTTCGCGATTCGGTTATTGCTCACCCTTATTCGATGCTTTCCAAATTCATGATTTTTCTCTTTTTTTAATAATTTTTTTTAACTTTAATTTTACAAAGGGGCCCCTTTTACAAATTACTAATAGGTTACGTTGTTTTTTTTTAAACAGCCAACAAATATCGAATGTCTATTTACTCGTACGTGGTAACCCAGCGGCTAAAGGTCACCCTCAGATTGACTCAGCTGTCCGGTGTCCTTAAGCCCTCCAAGTTATCTCCAGTTCCGTGGAAAACCCACCCGCCCAAAGGCCCACTGGTGGTAAACCTGGATGCTCTCAGGATCGAACTGGAGATCACAAAGATCCAGGTTTTCCTTCATTGAGCCACCCGTGTCCCCCCAAAGTGTTGTAAGTGAGAATTGAACTTGGGTCTCCATTGAGAAACCGAAAGTCTTTACCATTACACCACATTGGGCAATAAGTTACACAGCTAACCTAGCTAGTTTTTTGAATAGCAAAACTAAATCTTTTAAAATTATATTCATAGATGTTTGGGTCATAACATTAGTATTCATGAATTTGTTTGATTCATTAGAATTCTTATTCTGTTTGATTGTTTGTGAGCAGTCGAGTAAAAGAGTAGGGAGAGAAGCGAGTGACGCAGAGACCTCCTACTCCGCTTTTGGACACCATCAATTACCCGATTCACATGAAAAATCTCTCCATTAAGGTATATATTTCCTTTATAGTATGGGTTTTAGCATAAAATGTTTCGTGTCTTAAACAGGTCGACAAGTCTAAGAAACGATTAAATTCGTGCCCAAACACCTGTTTAAATTTTTAATGTTTTTCAAAATGCATAGTATACGGCAATATGGCATATGCCTTGGTTATCTTACACCCCGTACTTGCATTTTTGTTTCAAGTATGCTAAAAGATTATGTACTAGTTAAGACTTTTATAAACTTTTGGCAACTTTTGTTTCATTGCATATGTGATATTTGTTGTGCCGTTAAACAGGTCGTGTCGTGCAATCTGCTTCTAAATAGGTTTATGTTCATGTTTGGGAAAAATGACACGATTAGTTATCGTGTCGTGCTCGTGTGTAGCACTAGGTAATCTTGTCTTATTGTGTCGTGTCTGACCTGTTTTGCCAGCCCTAAAATAAATAACTAAAATGATTTACACGGTTTACACGAAAAAGGGAAAGATTGAAATCACTTAACTTAAACCTTAAATCATTATCTTAATTTTGGATTTAAATCATGCTTTGTTTGACTGTAAAGTCAAAGCAAGTCATGTAAGTCACTGGTACATGCAAAGATACAGATACCTAATACATATTGAATCATATGTTTCTGTTAAAGATGTTTTGAGTCTACATCTTCAATTTCAACAGTTTATTTATAATCTGATATAGGAACTGAAACAACTAGCCGATGAACTTCGATCTGATGTAATCTTTAACGTTTCTAAAACCGGTGGTCATTTGGGTTCGAGCCTTGGTGTAGTGGAGCTCACAGTGGCTCTTCATTACGTCTTCAACTCACCACAAGATAAGATCCTTTGGTTTGTTGGTCGTCAGGTGAGATATTATATAATATTCAAAATCATTTTGCTTCAAATCTTGAAATTGAATTTGAATTAAAATAAATATATGTTTTTGTAGTCTTACCCGCATAAAATATTAACCGGAAGAAGAGACCGAATGCATACAATCAGACAAACAAACGGGCTAGCGGGCTTCACCAAACGCTCAGAAAGCGAGCACGACTGTTTTGGCACGGGTCACAGCTCCACCACCATTTCAGCAGGGTTAGGTATGGCTGTGGGCAGGGACTTAAAAGGCGGAACAAACGATGTAATTGCAATTATAGGTGATGGTGCAATGACCGCGGGTCAAGCTTATGAAGCCATGAACAACGCTTGCTATCTAGATTCAGACATGATTGTTATCCTTAACGACAACAAACAAGTCTCGTTACCAACCGCAACACTTGACGGACCCATACCGCCTGTTGGAGCGTTAAGCAGCGCTCTTAGTCGTTTACAATCTAACCGCCTGCTTAGAGAGCTTCGTGAAGTTGCCAAATAAGTTACCAAACAAATTGGTGGGCCCATGCACGAACTTGCTGCTAAAGTTGATGAATACGCCCGTGGTATGATCAGTGGGTCCGGTTCAACCCTGTTTGAAGAACTCGGGTTGTATTACATCGGGCCTGTTGATGGTCATAGCATTGATGACCTTGTTGCCATTCTTAAAGAGGTTAAGAGTACTAAAACAACGGGCCCGGTTTTGATTCATGTTATTACTGAGAAAGGTAGAGGGTATCCTTATGCTGAGAAGACTGCTGATAAATATCATGGTAATAAACTAATAAAATTATTATCAGTTTTTAATGTTTAGGTTAACAAGTTCTGTTTCTGATAATTTGAAATCAATGTAGGCGTGGGGAAGTTTGACCCGGCAACTAGGAAACAGTTTAAGTCAACCACACCAACTCAGTCTTACACAACTTACTTTGCAGAGGCGTTGATTGCGGAAGCTGAGGTGAACAAAAAAGTTATTGGTATTCATGCCTGCAATGGGTGGCGGGACTGGGATGAATCTGTTTCAACGCCGGTTCACGAACCGGTGTTTTGATGTCGGGATTGCTGAACAACATGCGGTTACTTTTGCTGCGGGTTTGGCATGTGAAGGGCTTAAACCGTTTTGTGCGATTTACTCGTCTTTTTTGCAAAGGGGTTATGATCAGGTGGTGCATGATGTGGATCTGCAGAAGTTGCCCGTGAGATTTGCAATGGACCGGGCTGGGCTTGTGGGTGCGGATGGGCCGACACATTCGGGCTCGTTTGATGTTACTTACATGGCGTGTCTCCCGAACATGGTGGTCATGGCTCCTTCTGATGAGGCTGAGCCTTTTCATATGGTGGCAACCGCTGCTGCCATTGATGACCGACCTAGTTGCTTCCGGTATCCACGTCGCAACGGGATTGGTGTCCCCTTGCCACCTGGCAACAAAGGTGTTCCTCTCGAGGTACTTCAAACGATTCGAGTTAAGAACTTAAAAAATCATCGTTACCATAATTAATGAAACTTTTTTATTAATAGATTGGAAAAGGTAGAATAATGCCAGGTGTCTAGTACTTTCTCACGAGCGAGTCGCGCTACTAGGGTACGGTACAGCGGTTCAGAGTTGCATCGCTGCAGCCGGTTTAGTACGAGAACGGGGCTTAAACATAACCGTTGCCGATGCTCGGTTTTGCAAACCGTTGGACCATAATCTCATCCGGGCCCTTGCAAAGACACACGAGGTCTTGATCACGGTTGAAGAAGGATCAATAGGCGGGTTCGGTTCACACGTGGCTCATTTCATGGCACTAGACGGTCTTCTTGATGGAAAACTGAAGGTAGCTTATTAGTTATTCCTTTAGCTTTATATGTTAACTGTTATGTTGCAAATTGTATAACTTTGATGTGGTGCATATGCAGTGGAGACCACTGGTGCTTCCGGACCGTTACATTGACCATGGTGCACCTGATGACCAGCTAGCCGAGGCCGGGTTGACTCCATCGCATATAGCCGCTACTGTATTTAATGTACTTGGGCAAACAAGGGAGGCTCTGGAGGTTATGTCATAGATATAATACAATTGTTGAAGTTTCAACAGTGTGAAAATAGAGTCAAAGTCTTCTGTAAAAAGTCAACTGAATTGGTTTGGGTTTGCAAAGCTATGGATGAATGGTTTTGTTGAAACCAGTATTCCTTAATGTTTAAATAACCCGACCCGATTTCAGTACTTAAACTGTTGACTTATAAGTAAATGGTATGGGTCAATACTAAAAGACCCATTTTAAAACCCGAATAATTAAATTGGAGACCCGATAACAGTTCAATGGGTATGTATACAACAGTTTCTTTTTTTGCTTTATGTTTTGTTATTGTTTTAGTATGGTTCAATTATAATTTATAACTTAGCATAATCTCTTTATATAATATTTCTAATAAATGATAAGTGCATGAATGTATAAAGATAGTATATCTTTAATATACCCCTCAAGCTAGATGTATGCAACAATGTGTAAATTGAAGCAAAGTATAGCCAATCGGGTGACGATAAAGTGATAAAACCTTGCATCAAACTATGAGACTTTCGTGCAAGAACCGTAGATCAAATATGAAATGCAAGTTAAATTTCAAGGTGTTTTGTATCCCTATGATATTACGTAATTGATTGCTAAGTATGTATCTCCGTTGTTACACTGGAGTGATGATAGACTGGTAAAGGTATATGCAATTCATGAAACACAAATGATTTATCAAATCTGGACAACGTGTTGAAGAGCACGATACTCGACCTTGCACTAGAGCGAGCGACAGCATAATGTTTCTTAGAATTTTAATAGATGAGGTTGAAACCAAGAAAGAAACATTAAATTGTAGTTGAGCGACGGATCATCTACGCAACCATCCATTTGGCATCTACATAGCCATGAATAGTAAGGCTAGACACCTGGCATATAGTCAACTCATGAGAGAGTACTCTTAAAGTCTAGAATAATACGTTTCACTCTAATCTAGTGACAATCACTAGGCTTATGAAGAAACGAGAAAATCTAACTAATTGTTTTATGGGCAAGTGAAGACCATGCATTGTAGAGCACTAATGGTACTTTAGTAGAGTAAATGGTCATGCATAGTTACACCATACTAGTATCATGAAAACATAGACCGTGCGATGCAAGAGTGGACAAACACTTGCATTAAATGAGACTAGTGCTTTGCAAAAGATCATCTCTAAGTACCGTTGCTAAGACCTATGAAGAATATTGCTAGAGCAAAAGAAGCATTTGTCACAAAGAATTACCCCAACCAAATTAGTAACAAAAATAAGAGAGAGCTTCTTGTAATGATAATGTCATTCACGTATAAGAGAATATAAAGTAATCGAATTCTGAGAATAAACAAAGAGGTGTTAAAAACACGCTAAGCATATTATAACTGCTAACAATATTAATCATTAAAACATTTCAATATTGCCATGCACCACCACCGCCCACCACCACCACCATCACCCACCGCCGCCAACCACCACCGCCACTCACTACCATTTTATTTTATTCTTATATTTTTTTCTCTGCTTACTAAACAACACAAAGTAATGAATCATTCTATTTCCATATGGTAATCAAACATCTCAATGAAGTGGAAATGATCTATTTGACTCATTTATCCATTCAATTCTTTTTCCACACCATATACCAAACAGACCCTAGAGTTGTGTCAAGCTGGTTTTAGCTCATACTAAAAAATAAATGAGCACGCTCGACACGACTTGAAAAATTAAAGAGCAAAATTTGAGTTTGAACTCATTTGAGATAAAAATTGAACCAACTAGTATTGTTTTAAAGTTTTGAAGGTTTATATGTTTTTGGCCGATATAATAACGAAAATAATATTCCAAAAGTCTTAAAAGAAATTTATATTATGTTGGTATATTGGTTTTATTAATCTCAACTATCATTTTTTGGTAGCTGTTGGTTCTAACTAATGGATTGGTTGCTGACAGTCTCATCTTTTAACATATATGTTCCCAACGATCCGTGACTAACAGATTCCAAACGTCGTTACTTGCAGGTCGCCGGAAAAACACTTTTGCTAGGAAAAGTTACATTTTTTGCTGCAGAACTCTACCTGAACACGGCCACCACCACCAACCAACCACCACAATTTGAGCACCACCAACTGATTCTGACGATGGTTCTAGGGTTCCGACGACCTCAATAATTGGGTTTTTTTAACTAGAAAAAGGTTTCTAAAGGTCCGATCCAAGGTTACAAATATGTTTGGGACGAAAATATTGAGTTTTCTGGCCAAAAAGTTTTTCCAGCGACCTGCAACTGACGCCGTTGGGACAAACCGTTGGAAACGAATATGTTAAAAGATGGACCATTAGCAACAAATTTGTAAATTATGACCGATTACGATCAAAAGATGAGAATTGAGATTAATAAAAACCAAAACACCTATTATTTTTACTTGTAGAAACACATATATAAAATTAAGAGAGTATTTAACTAAATAACATTTTATGAAACATATCATAAGCCTGCACTATTCAAATCTACCATTGCAATATTTTATTGTTGCATCATGACCTTTTCAACGGAAATATTAAATGTTTGGATGGATTTAATCCCTCTTTTAGATATTTAATATTCGTTGAATATATGCTAACAAATGTGAACACGCACGGCTCCTGCGATGACTATGTGGCGTTATTATACGTGTGAAGAAACACTAAGTGAACCCTGGACAGATTATAGATAATCTGGGGGTTAAGTAATGTTTCCCACGGATGAGGTCCAGCAGAGAAGGTTGTTCTTCAGAGGACCTGCAAAACAGACACCGTAAGCTCGTCACTGAGAAGGGGGGGGGGGTTCCTCCTTGTGACCACCCTCCGGCGTGAGAATCAGACTAGATTGCTCTGAATATAAGTGTATATTAAGAGATTGCTAGATAAGGTTGAGATATCAGATGATGTCCTTACCATTCCAATGTGTTGGAGTATTTATAGCCGAAGGTAGGTTTCCAAGCAGGTACAGCCGGCTGAATAGTATTCCTGTTCTACCAACAGTGGACTACGCACAGGCCATGCTGGTTGGTGGATAGGTTACGGCCAACAGTAATAAGGTCGGCTGTATACTGTTCCTTTACTGCCGGCTACGCACTGTTCCACCAACTGTAGGCTGCGCACGTTCCATCGTAAGGGTTGGTGAGTAGGCAGCAGCTAATAGTGACAAACAGTACTAGAGGGTGCTCCTCCTCGTATTGTTGTCGGTGAGCTGTCACCCTGTGATTAGTTCATGGGCTGCTCTGGTCAAACTGTCTGTTCCGCCCATACCTTAGTAGGTATAGTACGAAAGACCTTCCAGAAGCATACGGACTGGCTCATTTAGGCGGGAGTGTTCCCGCGTTGCTCATTCCTTCATGTGACTACTGAAGTAACGAATGCCTTGTGCGTGTAGCCTTGCTGTTAGTGCGGGTAGCCTTCCCTGATGGCTTGTATCCGCAGCTGCGGGAACAGGCGGGGTACTTCACCATTGGGAGGCTTTCCCTGCGGGTACAGCTGGCGTACTGCGCGTAAGGTTCTTTGAGCATGGTGGGTCCTGCTGGAGCAGTTGGTCATTGCGCAGACGTCCCTGTTCAAGGTGAGTCTTGCGGGTCCAACTGGGCTCTGCTGGGACCTACCTCTTCAAGTCCCCCCAGTCCAATGTTCTTCTAATGAATTATTAATAAGTGAGGTGAACTTTTGGACTTAGCAAGGGGTTTTGAAAAGGGTTTAGTTTTTAGGTTTTCCGTGGTGATTCTTCCCGCGGTTTTCCTGATGTCACGCAGAAATTCCCGACTTTTCTGCTTGATCTTTGGGTATGAAGCGGGTAGGTTTGTAACCTCCTCGCACGTCAGGAGCGTTGAGTCCCATTTGTGTGGATTCTCCATGGGGTCTTGGTAGTTTTCAACATAGTGATCAATTATGCTAAAACCACCAATTCCATCTTGGAGTTTCAAACAATATAGTTCTCGACGTTCCCGTCATGCGGGGATGTTATTCCCGTTTCCGCAAGCATGGCCCAGAAGATCCTTTTTGGTTTGAATTCCCTGCAGAGTGCTAAGTATGTGAAGGGTTTTGCCTTGACACTGTACCCGCACTTGTCTTACAGTTACTTTATTTCCAAGGTATTCCTGGCGTCAATTCCCTGCGGGTGCTAAGTATGTGAAGGGTTTTGCCTTGACACTGTACCCGCACCCGTCTTATGGTTACTTGGTTGCCAAGGTAAGGGGTATTTTCCCGCTTACTTTTGAATCTTTTTGAATTTTGAATTTCCAAATTCGAAGAGTTGGTGGAAAGATAGGAACAGTCCAAACATCTGAAACGTCGTGCGACGGTTTCTTCTGACTGTGTCAGGACGTGCAGGAAGTTATGGTGACGTGACAGTACATGGTCATTCCAGACGCTTTTTCAGGCGCGTGGGCGCGATTTTTCGGGCGCGTGGCCGCTAAATTAATAGTATGCGTCCTGTCAACAGCTGTTGCCAGCTTGCTTTTTGCCACGTGTCATAGTTTCATTGCACCTTCGTTTTCTCTCTCTTCCGTATTAAATGCATCGCATTAATTGCGATTAGTATATAAAGGGGGAGATGGTTCTTTGTAATCCACACTTTCACTCTTCTCTTCATCTTTTAAGCGATTTTCGGCGAATACTCATCCTTTTCAGGCAAGCATTCTCCCGAAATCGTTTTCTTCTTCTTTTACAAGATGTCTCGTGATATCGATTCTACAGCTGATGACAAGAGTACTGCTGGTGAGTGCCAGTGTGCTCTGCCTGGCGATCTATATCGGTACGTCGTCAGGAAGTTCATGCTCGAGTCTCTCGAGCCTGAGTTTCCTGAACCCCACCAGACGGTATACGATGCCCCCAGAGGCAAGATCGGGGTTTATGCTGCATTCTTTGTCTATGGGAATCTTAGGTTCCCATTGACAAAGTTTGTTTACCGTGTCCTTGAGAGGCACGGTGTTCATTTGACCGAGTTGCACCCCATGGCGATCGCCAAGATTCGCCACTTTGAGTGGGTGTGCCGGATACTGGGCGTTGAGCCCTATGTTGACCGCCTGATGACCTTCTACACTTGGAGGTGCATCCAGGGGTGGTACACGTTGACAACCCGGATTAAGGGTTTAAAGATCTGCGCGACCGAGCGCAGTCTTCGCGCGTGGAAGAGGGAGTTTTTCTTCATATCCGCTCGCGCCATCCCCATTGCCATGAAATTCAAGAACGGGCAAGCACTTCCCAGCCTTCACGCCTCCAGCTACAAGGAGGCGGAATGGTTTGCGAAGATATCTCGGGTACAATCTCCGGTTTACCGGTTTGCGGAGTCCGGGATGGTGATGCTGGGGATGAGCCGGGTGTGGAAGGAGGCTGATGCGCGCAAGATTCCGATCGTCCTCGAATACGGTTCGAACTATGTTCCTTACGGTATGCCTTTTTCCCTTTTGTTGATTTTGAATTTCTTCTAACTTCTTTCCTGTTTATTTCAGAGGGGAACGACCTGCAGTCGCTCCTGAACCCGCGGGAGGCTAACGGTCCCGCACGGATGGGTACTCGCGCTCTAGATGAGAACGAGTTGCCCATCCTAGAACAAACGGCGGATCGGTTCGTGGAGGTCTATCCGCTAGGCCATGAGATCCTTAGCGCCCGTCGGCCAGGTAAGGCGCTCTTCGACCCTCGACCCCTCAATGTTGAAACCTCTGCTGGAATTCCTCTAATCGTATGTTCTGATGAGGAATCCGCAGATGGTCCTCCGTTGGTGCGGAAGAAGAAGGCTGCCGGCGGGAAGGGGAAGGAGAAGGTGGTCTCCACAGCCGATCCAGCGCCTCGGTCTGACTCGGAGACCGAGAGCGAAGAGGTGGCGGGGAATCCCGATGGTGACAAGATCACCATTCCGGAGGCTGTGACAACTGTCACCGAAGAGCCCCGGATGACAACGGTGACCGGCGTGAAGAGGCCGGCTCCATCGGGTTCATCCCCGCCCGTCCGTACTTTCAGGCTCAAGAAGACCCGTAAGTACAAATTTCCTTTAGCTTTAATCTTCATAGCTTTGTCATTTAACACTTTTCTTCTTTACGCAGGCGTGGATGTTGACGCATTCCAGGGTGAAGCGCCGAGTAGTACCTCTCCGCCAATGACGGTAGGCTTGGTCAGCCTACCTGAGGCGTCGACCCAGGCGCCGGCGCCTGCTTCCGCTGGTTCAGTTGCTCACTCCTTTGAGCCGACTGTTCCAGCCGAGATGACGTCACCGCCGGCTGTGAGTGCGATTTTTACAGCATCCTTCACCGAGCCGGCGGTTACTAGCGACCGCGGCGGCGACCACGGCGGCTGCTACCATGCCCCCGCCATCGGCAACGACGGCCGGTCCATCAGGTATGCATGGGGCTTCCCGCCAATCTTTGCCACCTTCCCATCTGCCTGACCTCTTGGATGGATTTCCTTTGGGTTCAGGTGATGGGTTCGGCGGCTATCGGCCTGTTATTGACCCTACAGGTGCGTAGCGTTCTTCTGGCCCATTTTATATATATATATTTTATCATCTTTTCCTAACTGCTTTGTGTTTTTTGCAGTGTCGGATTCCAATGAAGTGTATGTTCCACGATGGAACATTCGCCGAGGAACAACCCTTCGCACCCCTGTGGAGTGCGTGGAATGGGCTCGTCACGCTGCTCCCAGTGGTGCGTTGGGGGAAGCCATGGCTAGCTACCAGGAGGGTAGGCTAACCAATGAGCTTCGGGTTCTCCTGGCCCGGATGCAGCCGCGTGTCGAGCTGCTTTGTCGTGAAAACGACAAGTTAAAAGCAGCTCGCCTCAAGGAAATAGCTCAGGCGCGGGCTGTCCGGGAGGAGAACCAAAAACTTGCCGCAGTGGCTGCGGAGAAGGAGAAGGCCTTCAAGGCCCTCGAGGTTGAAGTTCAGGCTCGACTCGAGGCCCGTTCCAAGGCTGCCCAAGCTGTTAATGAACAGCTTCGGCTGGCTAAGGAAACTGCGAGGAACGCAACCGAGAGGGCCACCAAGGCTGAAGCTGTTGCTGAGCCTCTGCGCGTGGAGAATGAAGAACTTGAAGCCAAATTAGAGGCTCTCCAGCAGGCTCATGATGCCTTGGCGATGGAAGACGCCAAAAAGCTCCAGGAGATCTTGGACCAGAGGGGGGTGCTTGACCATACTGAGCGGAAGCTAAAGGGCGTCGAAGAGGCTGCGGCTAAAGAAGTGTTGCTTGCCAACCTCAACAAGAGTGAAGCCGAACGCGCCCGTAACGAAGCTCAAGCTGCCCTCCAGGAGGCTCTGGTTGCCAAGGAATGGCTTCTTCGAGAAGCGTTGTCTCAGGTAAGCTTTCATGTCTTTACGTTTTTCTTTGTAAATAGAAAGGGTGTTCACTTGTATATTTTCTTTTGTAGGTTGTGCATCGGGTCTTCTCAGAGACATCTTATGACGATGCTATGAGCGCAACCCTCAACGCTTCTCACGAGGATGGGGAACGGGCCGGCTTCCTGCTTGGTCTAGGGTTCGTTGAGAATGGCGTCCCGCCTTCCAACTTCCCTTTGTATAATGTGGATACTGAAGCTATTTACGACCAAGCAGTGAACCAGTATGCTGCCTTCCCGCATCCGGTGGTGGAGAAGGTGAATGAAGTTGCTGCTGCTGATGATGGGCTAGCTATCCTTAAGGCTTTCCTTGAACTGCCACGCTCTACTGACGGCGCTGGTCCAAGTGGAAGTGGCCCTGAAGCCTGATCCTGAAGATCCCTTCCCGCTGCTAGGATAGATTTAGTTTGTATAGATTTACTTTCTTGTAGGCGGGTAGTTACCCGGCCATTCTTGTAACGAATATTTATGAAATATAAATCTTTGTGCGGCTAAGACCGCTTCTTTCATTGGATTCCTTGCTTTATAAACGTTATATTACTTGCATACTTTAGTTTAAATTAGCAATTTTCCAAGTGTTTTAGAATAAGTTAACCTTTGAACGTGGTAGATAATAGGTGTGAAGTTTTGCTTCCTCTTTCGTGATTGTGCGGGTAGGACCGTCACTTGCAGTTAGTAGGATGGCTAAACTTTACCCATATCTGACATGCGTGTAGGTTTTCCTCATCTTTTTTTAGGATAACCTTTGAACGTGGTAGATGATAGGTTGAAGTTTTGCTTCCTTGTTCGTGATTGTGCGGGTAAGACAGTCACTTGCACTTACAAGGATGGCTAAACTTTACTTACATCTGACCTGCGTGTAGGTTTTCCTTATTTTTAGCGTTGTGTTTATGCGGGTTTTGCCGCCTTCCACACGTAACGACTTACTTCTTCCCCATTTATGCGGTGAATACCGGCACCAGTGTGGGAAGTTCATAAGTCTAAAGGTAAAGTTAACACATTATGAAAGGAGAATCATTTCCATTAGAAGTGGCTCTAGGCCTTTACAAGTTTGGAATTGATCTACATATAACATTTGCGTAATTGAGCTCCATTCCATGTTCTTGGGATGGGAGTGCCATCGAGCCTTTCGAGCCGGTATGCGCCCTTTCCCAGGACTTCTTTGATAATGTATGGCCCTTCCCAGACCGGGGCCAGCTTTCCTGGGCGTTCTTGGTTCGAAGCCTCGTTGTTACGCAGTATGTAGTCTCCTACATTGAAGTTGCAGAGTTTTACCCGCGTGTTGTAGTACTTTTGCATTTGTCGCTTGTAGTTCTCTTCACGCACTGCGGGTAAGTCTCTGCGTTCCTCGGTTAGCATAAGGTCCAACCGTCTTTCCGCATCATTGTCTTCTGGCTGAATCAAGACCCTTGGTGAGGGTAAACCAATTTCGACCGGGACCATGGCTTCAGTGCCATAAGTGAGGCTGAACGGGGTTTCTCCTGTACTGGCCTTCTTCAGCGTTCTGTTTGCCCAAAGGACGTGCGGAAGGTCGTCCACCCAGCCGGATCTGTGTTCCAATAGTCTTTTCTTTATGCCTTCGACGATGCTCTTATTTGCTCTTTCCACCTCACCATTACCTTGCGGGTGTGCCACTGAGGTAAAGGTGTGGGTGATTTGAAGTTCTTTCAGCCACTGTTGTAGCTTCTTGTCAGCAAAGTTGGTGCCGTTATCGCTCACCAAATTCTGTGGAAGTCCAAAACGACAAATAATAAATTCCCAAATAAATTTTTTGATATGTTTCGCGGTTGTTTGGGCTAAAGGTTTTGCTTCTATCCACTTGGTGAAGTAGTCGATGGCTACCACTAGGAACTGAACATTTCCTGCTGCTGTAGGAAATGGGCCTGTCACATCGATGGCCCACTTCTGAAATGGCCATGAAGAAGTGACTGGAACAAGTTCATTCTTCGGGCGGTGCGTGTTGGGTGCGTAAAGCTGGCAAGACCTGCATTTTCTGATGTATGCCAGTGCATCCGTATGCATCCCCGGCCAAAAGTATCCCGCGTTGTTTAGCTTGGCTACAACAGCGCGGGGACCTGCGTGTACTCCACAGATGCCTTCGTGTACTTCCCTTAGGAGGTAGTCAGCATCTTGGTTGTCCACGCATCTTAAGAGTGGGCCAAGAAAGTTACGTCTGTAAAGGATGTCATCGATGAGTTGATAATTCAGTGCTTTACAGCGTAGTTTTCTTGCCTGTGTTTTGGACTCCGGTAGTGTACCTGCCGCTAGGTATTTTATTATTGGTGTCATCCACGTTTCCGTGCCTGTTTGGATGACACAAATTTCCTTGTGCGGGACCGATGGTGTCTCGAGGAGTTCAATGCGGATATCCTTTCCTAAGTGGGTGAAGGCTAATGATGCAAGCTTGCTTAACGCATCCGCAGATTTGTTTTCACTTCGCTTGACGTGTATGACTTTGCAGTCATTGAAATCGCGCATAAGGGATTTTGCTTGTGCGAGGTACAGGGCCATTGTGTCGTTCACGGCCGTGTACGTCCCGTTGATTTGATTGGCTACTAACATGGAATCCACGTGGGCTTCCAAGTTTTTCACTCCCATCTTACGCGCAATTCTCAGCCCAGCCAGGAATGCTTCATACTCGGCTTCGTTATTCGTACTTGGAAAATCCAGTCGAATAGCGTAAGTGTATTCTTGGCCTGCTGGGTTGGTTAGTTTTAGCCCTGCGCCTGAACCCTCGTTACTGGCTGCTCCATCAGTGTAGAGTCGCTAGACATCATTGATGTCTTGTGCTGGAGAGGGTTGAGCCTCTTCCTGGCACTCTTTTTCCCGCGATGTAGGCACTTCTGCAATAAAGTCGGCCAGAACCTGGCCTTTTATGGCTGGTCTTGGCTTATACTTTATCGCGTATTCCCCCAACTCAATTGCCCATTTGGCTAGGCGTCCCGATAACTCGGGTTTGCCTAGAACGTTTGCAAGTTTGAAGTTGGAGAGAATGGTGATTGGGTGACCCTGGAAATATCGTCTTAGCCTGCGTGAAGCGTGTATTAGTGCTAAGACTAATTTTTCTAGGGTAGAGTACCGGGTTTCTACGTCTGTTAGGACACGGCTAACATAGTAGATTGGCATCTGGATGCCTTTTCGTTCTACTAGCAGGACTGCCCCGGTTGCTCTATCAGTTGCGGAAAGGTATAGGATTAATTCCTCTCCCGCTTTTGGTGCTATCAGCGTTGGGAGTTCGATCAAGCGTGACCGAATCTCCTGAAAAGCTGCTTCCGCTTCTGGTGTCCAGCGGAAGTGCGTTTTCTTTAAACAGTTTCTCAATGTTGACACGAATGGAAACTACTTATCCGCGTGGTTTGCCAAAAAGCGATTTAGTGCCACTAGTCGTCCATTCAGTGTCTGAGCCTGTTTGATGGTAGTAGGTGATTCCATTTTGATAATGGCTTCGACCTTTTCAGGGTTCGCTCTGAAGCCATCTTTAGTGACGATGACCCCCAAGAACTTCCCTTCTTCCATTCCAAAGGCACACTTGCTCGGGTTGAGCTTCATGTTTATCTTCCTGAGCGTGTTGAAAGTTTCTTCGATGTCTTTCAACATCGCTTCTGGGTCAGGGCTTTTGATGACCAACTCATCCATGTAGACTTCCAAGTTCCTCCCAATTTGGGAATGAAACTCTTTGTCCATCAGGCGTTGGTATGTGGACCCGGCATTCTTAAGTCCGAATGGCATCATTTGATAACAAAATGTGCCATCGGGCGTCCGAAAAGCGGTTTTGTCCTGATCATCAACGGCCATGTGGATTTGATGGTACCCCTTATACGCGTCCAGGAAGCATTTAAGGCGGAATGGTGCCAACGAATCCACCTTAAGATCAATTTCAGGTAACGGATAACAATCTTTGGGGCATGCTTTGTTCAAATCCTTGAAATCTATGCACATGCGCCATTGTTTGTCATTCTTCGGTACCATAACGGGATTTGCAACCCAAGTTTGATATCTACTAACGCGTACGATGCCTGCGTCAAGGAGTTCCTTGACTTGGGTTCTACACGCGTTAGTTTGTTCTGGCCCCATTACTCTGCGCTTTTGTACGATCGGCGTGACAGCCGGATCGCATTTGAGCTTATGCTCTGCCTTACTCCGGGGTACACCAGTCATGTCAGCTGGTGTCCACGCGAAGATGTTGGCGTTCCTTTGTAATAAGCGCTTAAGTAAGGTGCGTGTGGGATCAACAATTGTCGGGCCAATGGTGACGGCCTGGTCTGGGTACTTGCCATTGAAGGCCCATTTTTCTGGTTCGGTGATGGTCGGTTTAGCCATCTTTGGTTTGGGTTTAGATGAGACAGATGCGATGCATACCTGGGGAATGCCGGTGATCATCGCTACACCCTCAGTTGTTGGCCATCCCATCATGCCGTGGACTGAGGATACCACGGCGTTGAATCTTGCCATCCCGTCTCTCCCTAAGAGAATGTCGTATGTGTGGTGTGGCTTCCTCATCACGACAAAGTCCACATCTTCTGTGCGGGAGTGTTTCCCATCTGTAAGAGTGACGGGGAAAGATAGGATACCCAGGGGGTGTTTGTGCTGCCATCAAACCCTTCCATCGAGGCGCAGATCGTTTCCAGGCGTTCTTTGTCTTCGTCATCTAGCTTGTCGAAGAACTGCCTGTACATCACCGTTGACGAGGCGCCGTTGTCAGCAAGAGTGCGAGAAGTGATGTAGTGCCCCAGCTGGCTTTTGATGACGATAGGGCCTTCTTTGCTGGGTCCTCCTGGCACTCGCGGGAAGCGCACCTCGGCTTCCTTCCACGCACATGGTTCTGGCGTTCGCCTTTTTCTTCCTCTGATGTTACCATGAACCATGTTGATGCTGATGTCAACGGGCTTTCGTCCGTTGCCTCGGTACCGGTTGTCGTTCCGTCCTCCCTTCTTGATTGATGCCACCAGGTGTGCCAGTCTTCCATCCTTGACGAATGCTTCAACAATATCCTTCAAGGATGTACACTCTTCCGTACCATGACCTTTTGTCCCGTGGAAGTCACAGGATTTGCTCTGATCCGCATTAGGTCGCTGCCGGATCATTGGAGCTTTTGGCCACGGTAGCTTTTCAGTGGCAAATATCTCTGTGACGCTTTTGGTGAGTGGCGTCCACCGGTGCTTTTGGCTTGAAGGGTGTGTGTGATTTCTTCCGCCAACAAGAGGGTGAGAGCTGGATGAGGTGTCAAAGTTTACCCTTGACTGCCAGATACCTAGCTTCCTCTTTTTGTTCTGCCGGGCGATCCGAACATTGTTCTCTCTTGTCCTCTGCGTGTAGAGGTGTGTACTCTGGGGAAGATCCCTTCCCAGTTGCTTTTCCGTCTCGGCAAAGCGCTTTGCCGCCGTCATGATGGCATCCCATGTTGATGGCATGCCATCCTTACCCGTCAATGTGCGGATAAGCTCTGGGTATTCGGCGCCTTGGATAAAAGCGGCGCGAACCAGATCTTCACTTATGTTGCCGAGACTTAGCTTTTTGGAGTTGAAGCGGGTGATGAAGTCTAGTAAAGATTCATCCTCCTCTCTAACGCAGTTGAGGATCGTCCACTGTTCTTCAGTGTATTTCCTCTGTTGGCTGAAGTGCTGGCTGAACTTGTTCTGAAAGTCCGCCCAGTCATATATGTGGTGGACCGGTAAACGATCGAACCATGCCCTGGCCGCTCCGACCAGAGTCATCTGGAACATGTAACACCACGTGGGTTCCGTCCAGTTATTGACGGTAGCCCCCGCAATGAACCTGTTCAAATGGTCGTCTGGGTCGGATAGACCATCATAAGTGCCAATGTTGGACATTTGTTTGGCACTTCTCGGGGCGATTGCTTCCGCAATGTCCCTTGCGAATTTTGACTTTCCTGCATTTGTAGCAGTTGGTCTAAAGGTTTTGGAGAAGTCACGCGGGTTTCTCTCCGCATTTGTTGGTTTAAAAGCTTCCCCAAAATTCCTTTTTGGTTGGAAGTCCGTTTCCTTACGCTTCCCTTTCGCCTTATGGCGAGGGTTTGCGTCGGTATCGGATTCTTCCCTCTCATCGTCTGAGTACTCGCACTCACTGTTCATATTGAGGTGTTGGCGAGTACTGCCGAATTCGTCTGCCTGTTGAACTGAACGCAAGCGTTCATCCAATTCAGCTTGGAACTCTCTTTGACGTGCTTCGGCCCACGCCTTCACTTGATCTAGTGTTTGGCGAGGGACCCTCGTTCGTTTTTCCAACTGGGCATCAGTGAACCCCAGTGGAATATTTACTGCACTTGCCCCGGCTTGGGTAGTCGGGGTAGTGTTCGTAAGATTTGTATAACCGCCGGTGTTCCCCCCAGTTGCTGGGGTTGTGGTTACCGGGGTTTCTTGGTCGGTTACTGGCCTTGGGACCGGAGTAACGTTAACCATTTCTTCAGAAATTTTGAAAAAACTAAATTAGTTCTAGCTTTTATGCACGGATGGCGCCAATGAAGAAACACTAAGTGGACCCTGGACAGATTATAGATAATCTGGGGGTTAAGTAATGTTTCCCACGGATGAGGTCCAGCAGAGAAGGTTGTTCTTCAGAGGACCTGCAAAACAGACACCGTAAGCTCGTCACTGAGAAGGGGGGGTTCCTCCTTGTGACCACCCTCCAGCGTGAGAATCAGACTAGATTGCTCTGAATATAAGTGTATATTAAGAGATTGCTAGATAAGGTTGAGATATCAGATGATGTCCTTACCATTCCAAGGTGTTGGAGTATTTATAGCCGAAGGTAGGTTTCCAAGCAGGTACAGCCGGCTGAATAGTATTCCTGTTCTACCAACAGTGGACTATGCACAGGCCATGCTGGTTGGTGGATAGGTTACGGCCAACAGTAATAAGGTCGGCTGTATACTGTTCCTTTACTGCCGGCTACGCACTGTTCCACCAACTGTAGGCTGCGCACGTTCCATCGTAAGGGTTGGTGAGTAGGCAGCGGCTAATAGTGACAAACAGTACTAGAGGGTGCTCCTCCTCGTATTGTTGTCGGTGAGCTGTCACCCTGTGATTAGTTCATGGGCTGCTCTGGTCAAACTGTCTGTTCCGCCCATACCTTAGTAGGTATAGTACGAAAGACCTTCCAGAAGCATACGGACTGGCTCATTTAGGCGGGAGTGTTCCCGCGTTGCTCATTCCTTCATGTGACTACTGAAGTAACGAATGCCTTGTGCGTGTAGCCTTGCTGTTAGTGCGGGTAGCCTTCCCTGATGGCTTGTATCCGCAGCTGCGGGAACAGGCGGGGTACTTCACCATTGGGAGGCTTTCCCTGCGGGTACAGCTGGCGTACTGCGCGTAAGGTTCTTTGAGCATGGTGGGTCCTGCTGGAGCAGTTGGTCATTGCGCAGACGTCCCTGTTCAAGGTGAGTCTTGCGGGTCCAACTGGGCTCTGCTGGGACCTACCTCTTCAACGTGTCACGATAGACTCAAATGAATGGTGTATGAACCCATGGCGTCTGTTCTCACACACAACACCGTAAACTTATACAAAGACTTTTGATCATAAATATAATACACTTTTTACACTTACTAGCGTACAACAATAACAATAATTGAGAGGATAAATATGCAAGAGAGCTAGTAAATAGTTCGTTCACCATCACCATTTTATTTGGTAATGGAGATCACAAGTGTTATGACTTTTTAATAGAGACACCGCTGTCACTGCGACAAATGTCTTTTTAAAAAAAGAGAGCTCATTCACTAAATATATCAATCAAAATAAAATTTATTCGTTAAAGAGTTAACAGGTTTTATGAACCGTGTATGTTCACAAATTGCAGCTATTGAAAAACACAACTTTATTTCATATATACCCGATTTTCTTGTTTTAGAGTAAATGTCCACCCATTAAAGCTTTAAGCCCAAGTCCCAAACCAATAAAATTTAATCATAGTTGGTTAATTTTGTTTTTTGAAAGCATCGTGTCATCTTGAATCAACTTTTGCCTCCCAGATACTGCTCTGACTTCTCATTAATAGACTCCTATCGTGTCGCCCCACTGCTGCGGCTGATCCGTATTGTTCCGTACAATTTTTTTCCCCTCTGATTTCCTAGACATGTTCAAAAATCAAGTTAGCTTGAACTTAAACAGGCCGAACAAGTTATAAAGTTTTTAAATTCATCTTAAATATACTTACAACTTTAGAGCTTAGGCCATGCGTAGGGGCCGGTTTCCCCACCTAAAGCGCCCACATAGCACCGGGAACACAAAGCGCCGGAAGGAAAGAAAGATGGGGAAGATAATTGATGGTTATTTTATTTGTTTTTTTTAATAAAAAGTAATAACAGGGTAACGATTGAAATAAGAGTTATTCATTACACACCTTTTGTGTATAATGCCTTCATGATAGCATGGCTCCAAATGATGCACACCACCCCCCATTGGTAATTGAATTAATAGTGTTATTAATCTAGATTTATAAAGTAAATTGTATTTATAAAATTTCAAAAATACATGCACGACGTCATTTATCTAATCTGAGTTCAACTTATAATTATACAATACTTTTTCTCCATTTTTAACCCACACACAAAAAACTACCTTGTGTTTTTATCATGATTCAGCATGTGTAGTCATAATTTCCATATAGGGTGTTGATACGTGCCAGCCACGTTAGCAAGGAGGTGCTATAACAAAAACTGTTGTAGTGGTATAAAGTCCTATAATATCCTCTTAGTCATTACACAAGTATTATTTCAACAAATAAGATTTTTTTAATATAAATATAAGGTAAACATAGGGTGCGATTTAAATAACGTCGGAGACCAAAATTACACTCATAGCGCCCTAAGGACAACGTTTGAGGCTGAACCTTTATTATGTCCCACTATACACGATCTTATATTTTAAATACACACTACAATGATTTCATTGAATTCTTGGTTTTTTTTCTCAATCAAGTTGACAACGAACGTCAATGAAAGCAAAAGCTTCTCTCTTAAAATATACGTGTTCACACTCAATTGCGCGTTATGGCACGTCTAGATTTTCATCACTTGTATTGAGTATGCTTTTTATTTAATTTATATTATTATCCATATTTGTTAGGACAAATAACATTTTAAACTTTCACGTATCTAGTGTTGGGAGTCAAAAGTTTGTTATTATTGTCTTGCTATCTTAAAAGTTACATGAGCAACTTCTTCTGTTTAGTGTCGGAGTAAGAAACTTCATTGGGTGATTATAAAAGAATTCTTATTTTAAATTCTCGTTTCACATGTTCTATATATTATAATTTAAAGATCAAGTAAACACTGAGACTTAATTAGAGGTAGGATCTAATAAAAGTTGATTTCTCATGCGAATTGTACGAACTGATTAAAAGTTTCACGCAGTGAAATTTTAGTAAATAAGGCTACATCTTAATTACACAACTCAAGAAACAAATCGTGTAATAGTGTAATTTAATGATACTAATTGTTTCTTGAGTTATAGTGTAATTACGCTATAAACATGATTTTCATTTATTAACTAAACTGCCGCAGCCTCCAAATTTGTTTCAGTTCATAGTTTCACATGATTCGCACCTTTTTTTGTTTGTAGGTTAGTTTTACCCAACTTAATCAATAGCCTGCTTATAAAAATTTTGGTCAATTGTGTTAGAGTTTATTAGTTTTCATTAGTTCATATTAGTTAGTTAGAGTTTGTTATCAATTAGTTAGCATTTGTTACTTAGAGTTTGTCTATCAATACTAGTTTGTAATCACATTTACAAGTTGAATAAAAATCATGATTTGAATTTTACAAAATGACCCACGACCCTCTAGTTTCACCTATTTGTAATGTTCGAGGGTGGAAGTAACGCTCGATGGGTAAGTTATATAAATAAATTTTTTATTTTAATAAAAGATATTACCGAAAAATCAACAGATTAATTTGTACGCTATCATATTAAGATTTGAACAACGAATCCATGTAGGGTCAATGAATTGACACCAGGCTCCATCTGGTCCCTGGTGTGAGTGAAGTTATACATCACCAACTTTTATATTATAGATTGAATTGATTTAAGATTTTTTCTTGATTAAAGTCTTAGAGCTAATAAGAACACTTAACATAAAACAAGAGTTCCTAATCGCATCATAATACAGTGTACTGAAATTAGTAAGTGGTTCATTGCTAGATAAGCAGTAGGGGTGTTCACGGTCCGGTTTTGACGATTTTATGTCAACCTGTAACCAAACCGTTAGTAACGGTTTTTTATTGCCAAAAACCATAACCGAACTGTTAAGATTTAAAACCGAACGGTTTGGTTCCAGATTGATTTCACGGTTTGGGCTTTTATGGCCTTCACATAAAATAAAATTGTTAAGCTAGAAGTTATATAGAACTAGTGTTTACACCCCCGTGTTGCTGGCGATATTGAGGAATAGGGGGTGTAAATTCGTTTATTTACAAATCCACTTCACTCGAAAACATGGAGTCATCACCAACACCATCTTTCGTGAACCATTAAAGAAAACAAATGAAAAGTGGATATAAAAAACGTTGAACCATGCACGATGGTTCATGTTGATTAAAGATGTCAACAAAACAATAGGTACAACACAACATTTTTTACAGACAACAAAATAAAATGGAACATTCAAAAATAACATAAAGGAAAACAAAATAATAAATTTATTAAAGTTTATAGACTCTAGTTTAAATCTTAAGTTCAAAGACAGCAACGTAAATTTGATTAAAACTAACTTGTGCTTATTTGAAAAATTATGTTATAAATTAAATAAATAATAAAAATAATCTAAGAAACAATTACTGCAAGATAACCTAGGTGATTTGTTTAACAACCCAACACCATTACCACCACACCAACAAGATTCTTAGTTAATAACTTCAATGTGTGTATATATATTGAATAACTGTTTTACAAAAAAAAAAAAAATCAAAGTTGGTGAATGATATATGGTCTGAAGTCTAAACATCTAAACTTCTAAATGTACAATACTTGATGCAGGCTGTACAAACCCTCAAAGCCAAGCATCTCTAAAAATTGTATATATAAAAATTTAATCAAATCATCCATAATATAAGTTTACAGCATGCTTCCAAAATACATTAAAGAAGTTTAAAAAAAGCGAGGCTCCAAAACAACAATAAACTTTAAACAAGATGTGAATAAAAAAAATGTTAAATTGTTTAAAAACAAAAAATTGTCCCATGCTCAAAACAATAGAATATAGGTGATGTGCACCATACAAGATTTAAAAAAAAAAGTTTAAAAAAAGATTGTTTAGTTTTCAAGTACAGTCCACATAAAGGATTACATAAACCTAACAATTGTCCCATGCTCAAAACAATTTTCACTGTACGGGGCATTCAGGGAACCGTGGGACGACTGTCAGGATATAGGTGATGTGCAGCATACAGTTTTCACGTATAATAAGAAAAAAAGAAAAACATAAACTGATAAAAGCAATCCACATAAAGGATTACATAAACCTAACAATTTACAGGAACATGGGTGTATTTTATGTTAATTAAGTTTAATATAAAATACAAATTGCTAAAAACTATATCACCTGAAATATAAACCTTACGGTCTGGTCCGGTTTTAAACAGTTGGCTTTTGGTATAAACAGTAAACCTAAACCATTCATTACGGTTTGAATACTTTGAAACCGACCGACTGTTAAAGAAATAACGATCGCGAAACTAAATCGATTACCAGTCAAACGATTTCATGGTTTGAAACTGAACCATGAACACCTCTAATATAAAGTATCAAAATTGGGGGCAGGTGTTAGATATTGGGGACATTGGATTTTTAATATTCCAAACTTTGGTCTATTGGCTAGTATTAATCCCAGCTTTGGAAAATCGGTATATTAATTTCAACTTTCACTCCATTGGTTTCCATTGAGTCTTTCTTAGCAAGAACTAACCTGGTTAGTTTTAGAACAAAATATGTCATTACTCCGGGTTAAAAGGGACAAATAAAAATGTTACTAATCTTGAACTCACCACCATCGCTACTATCGCCGCCACCGCCACCACCACCACCACCTCCACGAAGTCGCTGCCGCCGCACCCCCACCACCACCAATTGTTTATGAAGGGAGGGTTTGAAAATTCATACAATTATTGATAATTAATATATATAGTTATGAAAAAAAAATACATATTATATAAAGTATAAGTAAAAATATATATAAAAATAATTATAAATATATAAAAATTGATTAATAAATAGTAAACGAGCTAAGCTGGAGCTTGAAAAACCACTCACGAGTTGAGCTAGAGCTTAGAAATAGAGATAAAAGTGAGCCGAGCCGAGCTCGAGCTCAAGCTTTGTGCAAGTTAAACGAGCCGAGCTCAAGCCTAGTCAAGCTCGGGCTTGGCTCGGCTCGTTTGCACCCTTGGTTAGAGAAGAAAACAAACCTGGGTTCTAATAAACATAAGTTCTGTTTTACCCATCAACTATTCAACTTGGAGAAATAACATATTTTGCCCCAAAACTAACTGGGTTAGTCTTCATTAGAAAAAAACCCGTTGAAGGCCAATATGGTGAAAGTTGTGATTAACATAGAGAATTTCTTAAATTGGGATTATTGCCGGCCAAATTTGGATTATTAAAACCCAATATCCCCAGATATTGGGATTTCGGATTACAACTTTTCTTTAAAAACATTAGAACTATACGAGTGAGCTGGCGTTAACTTGAGCTTGACTAATTTACAAACCGAATCAACTCAACTCAGCTTGAAAATTCTTCGAGTTGGATCAAGTGAGCTTTTTTAAACGAGTTTTGAGCAAGCAGTATTTATATCTAGAGGCATACACAAGATGAATGAGAAATTACTAGATTTATACACTTGATGGATCCATTATTACATGAAAGCGTTGTTGGTGCATTACGATATTTAGTATTGACTCGACCAGAGATTACAGTGATACATGGAAGATGGGCTAGTTTGTGTAGACTCTTGAATTAACGATTCACAAATTGCTAGATGCGCTAGCTTCATTATTCAAGCTTTGCGGATGCTGACTAAGCTGAAAGCTCAAGTGATCGCAAGTCCACCATAGTGTATCATGTGTTTCTTGGAGTCGACCTTGTCAGTTGGATTTATGTGAAACAACATACAATCGCTTGCTCTACATATAACGCTGATGTAGAGTATATTCCGTCCTTGCTCACACTGCTACCAAGCTTCTCAAACCATTATGTGTATCCTCATTATTGTGCAACAACATTGAAGCCACGTATTTACCAGCTAATCCAGTATTACATCAACGTACCAAACATCAAAAGATCGGCATGCATTTCATTCGAGACATGGTTCTAGCTCAGCATCAATTTTGATAAAAAAAACTAAAGCAGTAAAATATAAAAGAAAAAGTAATTCTCGGCAATAAGAGTGTCTATTGAATTTCGGAATATCCACATGCTCAACATAGAATCCTTTTGAAGAGGTATGTACCCGCCTCAACACCGAGCGAGGCGGGTCAACCCACAAGATATAGACAAGAGGCTTGAAATCAAGACATTATGAAGGCACAAAGCCAAAACCTATGCGCATGGCGCATATCACATATGCTCACGCATCACATATGCTCACGCGTATCACATGCTCACGCATATCACATCTTCGCGTGGCGCATCCGCGCGTGGCGCATATCACATGCTTGTGCATATCACATCTGCGCATGAAACATCTGCGCGTGAGAATAAAGAGAAGACCTCGCGCATCCTCAGGATAGGCGCATATCACACATGCACATAATCAACCTCGTCCTTATCCAAATTAGGGTAAGGACAACCTTGATTGTGCACGTCAGACAACCTTCCAGAAGGTATCTTTTTAAGGAATAAGAATATGCTGATGTTGACAGCTGCCAATGAAAGGTGGACAACTCAGCAAAACCCATGTACAACTAACCAATGAAAAAGCACCAGGTGTCCCAAGGACACGTGGCGCGAAGCTATAGGAGGAGGCCAAAAAGGCCCTAATTGGGTCTGAGCCCAATCATTGGAAACCCTAGCACTATAAATACCACATCAACTCCACAAGGAGAGGTATGCCCTATTACACAGTATTCAGCTATATTAAGCAATACATTCCAATTCCTTATTCTCAGATTATTATCTTCTCCTACAATCTCTTATTCTCACACCGGAGGGTTACCCCAAAGAGGACCCCTCTGTCCCTTTCTTAGGGGTAAGTTTACGGTGCTGTTCATTTTGTAGGTGAAGAATCCAGATCCCAGAGAACCATCGGTGAAATAGCATAATCACACCCGAGGAAAGTTGATCGTCTACCAGTGAGTCGATCCACGTTTCTTCATTGGCGCCATCACCTGTTACAACGGCAACAAAATCTCATCAGTTCTCTAAAAATTTCCACCATGGTTTCTGGTGTTCGTAACGTCGATCAAGTTCTGGAGGATATTGAGCGTGAGGATGTTAATGGGGGACAGCAGTTTCTGAGGGTGCCGCATGATTCTACGCGCACCACCAGTAACCATCCCTTCATCACAACTCCTCATAGCCAGACTGAAACTCCTCCAGACGATCTCACGTTCCAAAATCTTACCGGCGCGAAACATAAAGGACCAATGGGTCCAGAAGATGAAACCAATGACCCTAAAGAATGGCTCATAAACGAGCAACGACGTCTAATGGACAAGTACAATGAGATGGTCAAACACAAAAAGTTAGCCGACTTAACACAAAGGCTAGCGTTTGACAAGCAAACCGTTCATGGAACAAAAAGGGCGCGCGCGCCGGAAGAGGGTCACTCTGTTCACACTGAACACGCTGAGTTTAGTGATGAAGAAGTGCACAGCATGAGGAAGACGCGAGATACTCATGCAGGAGGCTCACAGCTCCGCGCGCACGTGAACGTGACGCCTGGAGCCAAAGCCGACATGGATCTGTACACACCATACAGCCCACCAGTGAGAGGGCAAGTGGACGTAACCACACCGTATAGGCCAGCCATCTTGGTGAAACATTCAAAATTCACTGAGCGCATCGCGAAGGCCCCCATTCAGCACAAAACCAAGATGCCAAGTGGTTTGGGCAAATATGACGGCACAACAGATCCAGACGATTTCTTACAAGGTTTTTACAACACTGGAAACCTAGAAAGCTGGACGATGCCAACATGGTGTCACATGTTTGCTCGCTGCCTCACGGGCGCGGCGCGTGTCTGGTTCGAAAGCTTGCCGACTGGGCAAATCGATGGGTTCGAGGAACTATTGGAAAAGTTCCAAGCTCACTTCGTACAACAGCGCAGACACACGCGCGACCCTGATGACATCATGCACTGCGTGCGCAGGAATGATGAAACGATTGAAGACTACATAACTCGTTTCAATCAGGAGTCTCTGGCAATCGGAGGTATCACTGAGCAACTTTTGCGCGTGGCCTTTATACAAGGCGCGCGCAGTGATCAACTCCGCAGAGCTCTCGTGAGCAGAGATGGAATGCCAACCACTTGGGCCAAGCTAATGGAAGCATCGCGAGTCTTCGCGAGAAATGAAAAACAAATTGCCCAAGATAGAGCAAGTGAAAGAGGGCATCAAGCAGAGGCACCGCGCAACAACGAAAGAAGGGGCAAACAGAACTCGGTATGGTCCAGGTTGCAACAAACCAGTTTTTCTCCCGCAGAAAAGCAGGCGCAACCAAGCTCACCACAGCCCCAAAAAGACATTCGTAATCGCGGAGAAGGTGATAAGAGGGAAGGCGGCAGAGATCCTAACAGACCTCTGCCAAGAATATGGACTCCCCTCACTAAAACGCCTTCGCAAGTGTTAAGCACTGAGAATGTCCAGTTCAAAAGCCCCAAGCCACTACACTACAAGGGACCATCAAACAGTGGCAAGTACTGTGAGTTTCACAAGTCCACAGGACACAACACTGATGCATGCCACCACTTGAAGAATGCAATTGAAAAAGATGTGAAATCAGGCAAGCTGGCTCACCTGGTGAAAAATTCAACACCAGAAAATGAGCAACCAGAAGGAGCCTCAGCCAGCAAAAAGTTCAAAAGAATCTGTGTAGCCGAGGGAGGAAGGCAAGGGCAAATATCAAGAATGAGAAGCGCGCAAATCCAAGGAGATTGGCGAGAGCAACAAGTAATCTTCCCAAGAATCAGGGGAGGCCCTTCTATCAGCAGTCCTCTTGTCATCACTACACACATTGCTCATTATGAAGTGTCAAAAGTCCTGGTGGACACTGGCAGCGAATCAGACATCATGTATGAGCAATGTTTCAGGAAACTGGATCCGGCAGACCAAGCAAGGCTTGAAATTGTGAATGCACCAATCTCTGGTGTTTCAAATGAAATCATTCATCCCCTAGGTCAAATACAATTTGAACTAACCATGGGGGATGAGAAACACAAGCGAGTCGAAGTTGTCAACTTCTTGGTCTTGCCCACCACTTCATGCCACAATATGATCTTGGGTAGGGGAACGATTGCCCAATTCAACGCCATACCGTCGCCAGCGCACGGCGCGTTGGGGTTCCCAACACCAACAGTTGTAACTTTTGTATACCGAGATCATTTGTGTGCAGTAACAAGTACTCCGCGGGAAGGGAGAATGAAACTTCCAATGGCAGACAACGCGCCAGAGGAATGGATTCTCAACCCAAAATTCCCGGAGCAAACAATCACAATTGGCGCTACGATATCAGACGACACGAGGTTGAGAATGAAAAGATTGCTCACAGCATATATGTCGGTCTTCGCGTGGCAACACTCTGATATGACTGGGGTTCCGCGAGACCTGGCGCAACATTCTCTTAACACGTTCAAGTCTGTAGAGCCAATTGCTCAAAAGAAGAGAGTCATGGGGGATGAGAAGGCGAAGGCCATGAATGAGCAGGTTGAGGATCTACTGCGCGCAAACATCATCCGCCCGATACGATACCAGACATGGGTAGCCAATCCTGTGATGGTAAAGAAAAGTAACGGGTCGTGGAGGATGTGCATTGACTTCAAGGACCTCAACAAAGCGTGCCCAAAAGATTGTTACCCCCCTCCCAAACATCGACGCAAAAGTGGACTCCGTGGCGCCATTCAAGCTCAAATGTTTCCTGGATGCCTACAAGGGCTATCACCAGATTCAAATGGCACCACAAGACGAGGACAAGACTGCCTTCAGAACCGACAAGGGTGTTTTTTGTTACACAAAAATGCCCTTTGGTTTGAAGAATGCGGGAGCCACCTACCAAAGACTTATGGATGCCGTTTTCAACGAGCAAATTGGAAGAAACCTAGAAGTCTACGTGGATGATTTGGTGATCAAAAGCAGGGAGGAAAAACAAATGCTCAAAGACATCGAAGAAACCCTTGGGCGCCTAAAGGAAGTTAACATGAAGCTCAATCCGAGCAAATGCACTTTCGGCGTACAAGAGGGAAAATTTCTAGGTGTAATGGTCACCAAGGATGGTTTCAAGGTGAACCCAGAAAAGGTGGAGGCCATCCTTGACATGCCCTCGCCATCCACCATGAAAGAAGTCCAGAAGCTGAATGGTAGATTGGTATCAATCAACAGGTTCCTAGCGAACCATGCAAGCAAATCTACCCCATTTGTCAACACATTGAGAAATTGCTTAAAGAAAAGCCAATTCAAATGGACTCCTGAGGCCGAGCAAGCTTTCAGTGAGATAAAAGAATGTTTGATAAATCTGCCCGCGCTCACAGCTCCACTTCCTGGTGAAATTTTGACATTGGACCTATCAGCAGGAGAGCGCGCCATCGGCGCAGTATTGTTGGTGGATCGCAAGGGAATCCAAACGCCAATATACTATGTGAGTCGGGTGCTGACAGATCCTGAGACGCGCTACTCCATCATGGAAAAGTTAGTTTTGTCACTAACACACGCGTCGCGCAAGCTTCATAGATACTTCAATGGTCATCCTATTGAAGTTCTGACTGGTTACAACATCCAGCAAGTCTTGCGGCGTCCCGCGCTCTCAGGAAGGCTGACAAAATGGGCGCTGGAATTAGGAGAGCACACGATCGCCTATAAGCCCCGTCCAGCAATAAATGGACAAGTCTTAGCTGATTTCATCGCAGAAATCCCCGAAGGAAAAATTGAAGAGGCTCAGCGCGAGGTAGACCCTCCGCGAGCCAATGAGGAAGAAAATGTTTGGAGATTGTTCACTGACGGAGCTTCAAACAACGAAGGGTCCGGCGCAGGCCTCAAGCTGGTGGATCCAGAGAATCATGAATATACTTACGCCATCAGGTTGGACTTCAAGAGCACCAACAATGAAGCTGAGTATGAAGCCCTGCTGGCTGGCCTGCGCATCGCGCACAAATTCGGAGTTAAAAAGCTAGAGGCCCATGTTGATTCATACTTGGTAGTAGCACAGGTCAATGGCCTTTATGATGCCAAGGAGAACACCATGCCTCTGTATCTAGAGCAGGCGAAAAAGCTCATCGAGCAATTTGATTGCTTCAGAATCATACATATTCCACGCAGTGAAAACAAGTCTGCTGACGCGCTGAGTAAGATGGCATCAACCAGCTTCGATCATTTTGGCAAAGATGTCAGGGTAGAAGTAATGAGCAACCCGTCGGTGGGAGCGAAGTCTGTCCTTGTAACTCATACAACACCTTCATCATGGATAACTCCAATAATGGAATTCTTGAAGGAGGGAAAGGTACCGGACAATCGCGCACAGGCGAGGAAGATAAGACACAAGTCGCAGAACTATGAACTGCTTGATGGTACATTATACCGACGCTCTTATCTTGGACCGCTCATGAAATGCCTAGATGCGGAGGAAGCAAGCTATGTGATCAGAGAGATACATGAAGGAATCTGTGGAATACATGCTGGCCCGTGCATGGTGGTTGCCAAGGCAATGAGCGCAGGTTACTATTGGCCAGGCATGTACTTGGACACATTAAAAGAGATCCAAAAATGCAAAGCATGTCAGAGCTATGCGCCAAACACCATGCGGCCAAAGAACAACTTGATTCCGGTGACCTCTGCATGGCCTTTCCACAAATGGGCAATCGATATTGTGGGTCCCCTACCGCAAGCGCAAGGGCGAGTAAAATTTTTGGTAGTGGCAGTAGTCTATTTCACAAAATGGGTCGAAGCCAAGCCACTAGCAAAAATCACAGCCGAGGCGATGAAGCAGTTTATTTGGAGCCACATCATATGCCGTTTTGGCCTTCCCATGGAAATTGTGAGCGACAATGGTAAACAATTCACTGACAAGAAGATATCCAGTTGGCTCAAGGAATTGCGCATCAACCAAATTTTCACTTCAGTATACCACCCTCAGGGGAATGGCCAAGTGGAGCGCGCGAACCAAAGCTTGCTAAATGGGCTGAAGAAAAGGTTGGAGGGAGAATCCCATTCTTGGGTTGACGAGCTACCTAATGTCCTGTGGGCGCACAGGACATTAAGCAAAACCAGCAATGGCAAATCCCCGTTCAGCCTAACCTATGGAACGGAGGCAATGATTCCAGCAGAAATTGGATGCCCATCCCATAGAGTGCTCATGATGAACAAGATTGATAACGAGCGCGAAAGGAGGTTGGATCTCAACCTGCTTGAAGGGCGCAGAGAGGCGGCTATCATCAGTGAAGCCAAATACAAGAAAAAACTGGAAAAATATTACAATCAGCGCGTGAAAGAATGCCACTTCAAGAAGAATGACTTTGTCCTTCGAAACAATGAAGCTAGCCGCGCGATCCCCCCGGGAAAGATGTCCCCCAATTGGGGGGACCTTATCAAGTCTCGGAAGAATTGGGAAAAGGCGCATACGCTTTAAAAGATTTGAATGGAAAGAAGATCCCGCGCGCATGGAACGCAGCACAGCTTAGAAAATGTTTCATGTAAAATTGTCAAATTTGTAATCAAGGAAGCCATTATGAATAATGATATGCGCTATCTTCTCTTAATGTGGATTCTATTACCTTTTGCATACATGTTTCACACTTCCCTTTATTAATTTTGAGCAATATGACAACATTGTATTGACATCAAAACAAAATAAAACGAAGTAAAACATACATGCGCGAGCTTCAAGCTCAAACGCGTTAACGAGTCTTAACTCTAAAACGTCAGGGCCTTAGCCCAATAATATGAGCCTTAGCTCAGGGCCTTAGCCCAATAATGTGAGCCTTAGCTCAAATCACTCACAACATCCATCCTACATGCTGCGCAGCCTGACCATAAAAATACCTAAGCACAACTAAGGCAAAGCAAATGCCAAAACATAGTTGTTAAGGTCTCAGGTCGAGGTCGCGCATGAAATTGTAATGGATATCTGAGTAACACATACCGACACGTAAAGGCTAAAAAACTCATAATTCCCTATAATAAATGCGCGATAACGTCGCGCAAAAGAGGAATAATGAAACGCCAAGGCACATGTCAACATAATCAAGATATGGCAAAATCACTTACAATATGACAAGAATTAAGTATAATAATTTCCTTACAACCTTGTTCTTATTTCAACGTGCAAGCATATCTTATATTCAACAAGCAAACATGCAACATAAAGAGACGAATGAGGAATGCGCAAGATGCGAATAAGGGAAAAACAAAATCTCATTCCAAAGCATTGAAATTTACAAGTTTACAAGATGATGAGATACAAACTACAAATAAAAAAAAAAAAACATGAAGGGCTTCTCAAGTCTCCACGTCGACGTCAGCCTCTTCATCGTCCTCATCACCGCCCTCAGCATCTGGCGCAGCCCACTCACCGTCATCTCCAAACTGACCATAGTCAAGATGTTCGTCCTGAATGGAGTCGCCTTCTATCACAATAGTGTCAGGAGCGGGTCCTTTGGCCACGCCAGAGACGCTAGCAGGGGCAGCATTCCCTGCGCCATTAACGCTGCCACCAGCCCCTTCGCACTCGTCAAGTAATTTCTTTAGCGCGCCGAGATCGGGCTGGTCTGCGAGCGCGGATATCTGCAAATCATAAGGAAAAATATGAGTACAAAAAGACTAGGAAAATAAGTCAAGGTAAACTCATTAAGGTTAAAATACCTGCGCAAGGATGGGAATGGGAGTATTCAAATACTTCTCCCCCATCTCGGCCATGTCCGCGAAGGCAACGTCGAGCTGATAAGGGTAGTCGGATGGGTTCTTCTTCAGCATGCTATATTCACAGCCATCCTTAAACCCTTCAGCTCGACCCACCAAGCGCGAGGCAGCATTGCAATCCATCACAAGGGTCTGAAACTCGTCTGAGTATTTCATCGCGTAAGCGCAACGAGTCACACCCTGTGAGATTAGCCATTGGCGATCCTGCGCGAGGGAGGAAACAGACGTCTCAAGAGCAGGAATCTGAGAGTTTAACAACTCAACAGTTTCCTTAGTCTGTTTCAGCTCCTCTTTGTCGGACGCTGCTGCCGCCAAGGCTTCTTCCTTTTCCGCTCGCGCAACATCGAGTGCTTCCTGGCTAGACGCTGCCGTCGCCAAGGCTTCATCTTTCTCGGTCCGCGCGGCCGCCAGCTCCTTCTTCAGGCGCGCAACCTCACTCTCCAATGATGATTTGTCAGTTATAGACTGGACAAGAGCTTGGTCACGCGCCTCCGCGTCCAGCTCCAAGTCGCGTACTCTCCGTGCGTACTTGGCCGCGTCCGCCTCGGCCGCCTGTAGCTTCTCCCGCGCAGCCTGTAGCTCATACCCGCGCTTCACGAAGGCGGCGTTGGCACTTGTTCTGTTCTCGTTGAGCTCTGCTTGGAGTTTCTCAGCTCTCTCTCGAGCATCAGAAAGATTCCAAGCAGACACTTTAGCCTCTTGCTTGGCTTCCGCAAGAGCATTACGTACCTTTACGTAATCATAGCGAAGCTCTTGGGAGGCAGCAAAGAAAGCCGACCCAGAAAACAGATGATCGTTGAGCAAGTCCTCGCGAGCGCGGTCCTCCGAAACCTCCTTTCAGCTGGAGGCACAGAATGAGTCCAGAAGTCCTCACACACACCCATGGACTGAAATGAGCTGTCCTCAGTAATATTCCATCTCGGGCGGTAAATGTGATCGGCTTCCTGCAAACACAAAGTAATGATCTAAGTCATCAAAACACTAATATGGAAGTCCGCGCAGCGGAGCAAAAATGAACCTATACCTGCGGGGATGAAGCAGAAAAGTCAGCGCCAGCCCCACGAGAAGACTGCGCCGCGAAATCTCGTGGCGCTGCAGGGCTGGTGCGGCCGCTGTCGGAACATTCAACTTGAACCTCCTCACCCTCTGAAACAGGCCTTTTCTCCTGCGACCTAGAAGAACCAAAATCAGTCTCGCGAGGAGGGCTGCGCGCAGGAGGAGGTGAGGGAGGTCTCGACGCCGCAAGATCGGCGCGTAAAACGGCCTCCTGCTCCTTAGTAATCCCGATGAGGGGAGATTCAGCGCTTGCAGGAGCAGGAGCAGAACCAACGGCGCTGGCACCGGCGCCAGCAGTGCCGCCAGCAGCTTGTACGCTAGCTATGACTCCTATGAAAAAATCAACAAAAAGAATGGTTCATGACTTGATCTAAAAGAAAAAAGTCAGAAAATAAAAGCGCAATACATACCTTGGCGCACCGCCGTTCGCGAGTTAAACATCGCCATGAAGTCCATTCTTCCCTTTTTTGAGGGTAAAACAGGGGACTTCGAAGCGACCTCCGGCGCAGCATCGGCACCTTGTTGCGCCTGTGGTTGATCCACCAACGTCGCCGGCTCTACAAGCATTTGAGAGAAAAGATTCATTAGTAATCCTATCAGAATAGCGCTCATAAAACCATAAAGTATAAAGTATACCTGTCGAAGAGGAAACGGCAGGCGCAACGCCGCTTCCCTTTTCCGCCGCGCGAAGAGAGGAGGTAGCGGCACCATACCTCGTGTGGACAGGAGGTCTGCCCACATTTTGAGGCAGGGAAGACAAGGAAAACTTGGAGGTAAACTCCTGGGTTTTCTCAAGTCCCCTCGCCTGAGTAGGAGGATCTTGAGCAACAGGGGCAACATCTTTCTTCTGTTTCTTACTGGCCCCTGCGCCAGTTTTCCCCTTAGCTTTACGCTTTAGTTGGGGCACCTCAGCCTCCTCCTCCTCCTCCTCTTCCGCGAGCTCCAGCTCGTAGTTCTCAAGCGCGTCTACAATACATGCAACAGAAATGTTAGCCAAATTTGGTATTATAAAGGCATAAGCATAAGTACAAAGGCTTACCAGGCGCATCGCTGTCAAAGAGAAATCCCAGATCAACAGGGATGAACATGTCATCGAAGCGATCGGGGAAGCCAACCTCCCCAGCGCCCAGCGCGACGGAGCCACCCTCCATATGCTCATCATAGGCGGCGTGGACATACTCCTTGCTGACTGCACAAAACAACTCAAATGATATCAGCAAAACGAATTATATTCGCGCAGAAGTAATGCAATGAGTTAACTTACACAAGCCGTCAACTTGGATAACGGGCTCAGTCGCGCTGTCAGCCCACCTCCTGCTCATACCAACCCCCACCAGCGCCTCCTCGCAAATTTTCTTGGCGGGGGATGGTTCGGCAGTCAACTTTTTTACCCAGGCGCCAGTTGGGTTCTTGAAGACACCCACATCCGCAGGCGCAGAAGAGATCGCGCGCATGGTCATGCGGATGGGGATCACACCAGCCCTGATATAGAAAAATCTCTCAGACCAGTCATGAAGGCTCTTGAATGAAACAGTGCAGCACTTGACCTTCTGACTGCGAGGAATAAATGAGAACCAAGAATCTTGGATCTTGGGCTTATAAAAAAACTGAAAGCGCCGAGGGGTGGGCTCCTCGCGTTGAGATTTGCACATGAACTCAAAGTGAGTCATGCGCACTAGTCCAAACGGATGGACTTGGGATATATAAATCCCATAAAACCTAAGCAGCGCACCCACAAACCTTGTCATCGGGAGACGAAGGTTGCAGTGGGTGAAAAAATGGCAATAAAGGGATATATAGCCGGTGGGCGGGTCCACCGCCGTTTGCCCGGCCGCCGGCAGCATGCAGCCATACTCAGGGAGAAAACCCTGAGAGGCGATAAGGCTGTCGAAATCGGACTGCCTCAGTTTACAGGGGATCTCATCCCACTTCTTCACTGCCTTGGTCTTCCCTACCTCCTCCGATGAGGCCTCAGCAGCCCTCTTCCCCTTGCCGGTCTTCTTCAACATAGACATTACTAACGATTTCACACGGCGATTGCTGGGGGAGATTGTGTTGTCTGGGCTATCAGACATACAACGGAGTCAGGCACAAGTTGCTTCTGAAGAACGGAAATCTGAAAGATAGGCACTTAATCGGAAGAGAAAGAAAGGAAAGCTCTGAATAAACAACAAGGAAGATGAAGGATAAAAACTCTAAGGGCTTGCTTTTATAGGCCCAGGAGAGAGAAAATTTGGTACTGATCGGACTTCACGCGCCTCCACTCGCAGGTGTAAGCCAACGCGAGCGAGACACGTATCCCTGACACTGTGATGAGGGGACACGAAAAGAAATGATACAGGGGCTGCCAGAGTTCACCCGCCACCACTCGCAGGTACGGACCAATGCGAGCGCGACACGTGTCCCTGACACTATGTGAGGGGACATGAAAGGCAACTGTAGCACCTCGAGCACACGAAAAGTCTGACACGGTTCCATCACTGACGCATGTCAGCAACAACCAACCACGTACAGGGACGATTCGCTTTCAAACAAAAGGATAGAATTTCGCGCACCGATGAGTAATAAGAAGAAAAGACAAACCCTATTAAACGAGCAAACTATTAAGTCTAATATCTATCTTACCTCGCTCGCGCGAGACAAGACACACATTAGACTGGGGGGGCTTGAAGAGGTATGTACCCGCCTCAACACCGAGCGAGGCGGGTCAACCCACAAGATATAGACAAGAGGCTTGAAATCAAGACATTATGAAGGCACAAAGCCAAAACCTATGCGCATGGCGCATATCACATATGCTCACGCATATCACATATGCTCATGCATCACATATGCTCACGCATCACATATGCTCACGCGTATCACATGCTCACGCATATCACATCTTCGCGTGGCGCATCCGCGCGTGGCGCATATCACATGCTTGTGCATATCACATCTGCGCATGAAACATCTGCGCGTGAGAATAAAGAGAAGACCTCGCGCATCCTCAGGATAGGCGCATATCACACATGCACATAATCAACCTCGTCCTTATCCAAATTAGGGTAAGGACAACCTTGATTGTGCACGTCAGACAACCTTCCAGAAGGTATCTTTTTAAGGAATAAGAATATGCTGATGTTGACAGCTGCCAATGAAAGGTGGACAACTCAGCCAAACCCATGTGCAACTAACCAATGAAAAAGCACCAGGTGTCCCAAGGACACGTGGCGCGAAGCTATAGGAGGAGGCCAAAAAGGCCCTAATTGGGTCTGAGCCCAATCATTGGAAACCCTAGCACTATAAATACCACATCAACTCCACAAGGAGAGGTATGCCCTATTACACAGTATTCAGCTATATTAAGCAATACATTCCAATTCCTTATTCTCAGATTATTATCTTCTCCTACAATCTCTTATTCTCACACCGGAGGGTTACCCCAAAGAGGACCCCTCTGTCCCTTTCTGAGGGGTAAGTTTACGGTGCTGTTCATTTTGTAGGTGAAGAATCCAGATCCCAGAGAACCATCGGTGAAATAGCATAATCATACCCGAGGAAAGTTGATCGTCTACCAGTGAGTCGATCCACGTTTCTTCACCTTTATATATGGATTTGTAAATTTGGCAGGCGTGCTAAAATTTCGAAATTTCAATAAAAAACTGGAAACATGAAATTAAGACACTAAAAAGGGCCTAATTACTCAGGACAACTAAAAAACACGTCAAACTAAACACGAGAATGCTTTATTGTTGCAAAACTTGAGAAAATCTTCTTGGGTGGAATCAGATCCTTAAATGATGCATTTTGTATTAAGATCCAGCTTCCCAAAACCTTTTCGTTAATTGTTTATGGGCATCGTAATTCCACTCGTAGCCCAAGTTATGTCTTTTTTTTCCCTTATAAGTTTGGGTCAATATTTTGGCCTTGTTTTTCTCTATCATGTTTATTCATATTAGATTATACTAACTCATGGATCAGTTCCTCATCATATTTGAGTTTGGTATGTTTCTACTGCTATTAAGATTGTTGACTTACTAATGAAAGGGCTATAAGCCTATAACCTTATAGTTTCGCTATAACCTTATAACCTTATACTTTAGCACTTATGATGTCTTTGTTCTAAGATTCTTGTTACATTATCGCTAGGCTTAATGAAAGTCACCCATATAAAGGACGAAGAAAAGTTAATTTTTTTAGAAAGAACGTCACTCCCTCCATTGAACCTAAAACCATATAGTCATTTTGTAAGTTTCCATCTTAAAACAAATTTGTACATACCACTTTTTAACAACTTTGGGTCCCCATAAAAGTGGGCCCTGTGCCCACCCCGCACATAATCCGGACAAGCCTTGCTCTTCATTAGGAGTTGCGTTTTAGATTTCTCAAACTATTTTCACTTATGCACTCATATTCTCTCTTTGTCTACATAGTACTATAATAAAATATATCTTGCTCTTATCAATTTGTAGATGAACATCCTCTAATAAAACATATCTTGCTCTACTGTTTTCACAAGGCTCCATATATGTAATGACAACCCTAGGCATGTTATTCTTACAAGTTACATGGATAAAGATAAATTACACAAAACTAAATAAAAACACCGTATCTTAGGAATTAAAATTGAACATAATAGGCGGCTATTGTCGGAAGGATAAGGTAATCAATACGTCATCGACCAACAACATTTGACTTTAGCCAATCGTTCACACCAACGTTTACAAATCTGGTAATCTCTTGTTGACCAAATAACCAAAAAGTGTGTGAACAACCGTACATATGTGAAACTCCTATCACATGTGGGATGGTAAAGGCTTTGGCCTTTGGGTGAGAGGTCCAGGGTTCGATCCCTGGCAATGGCGGTTTAATGTAAATAGTATGAGAAAAGCTTAAACATTCAAAAAAAAGAAAACTACTCATGAGGGATTTTGAAAAACTACTCATGAGCAAGCTCACGCTCAGACTCCGCTCCTACACCCCTAACCACAACTACCGATTTTATGTCCTATAGTGACAACCATAAGAAACAAAAAAAAAAACTACTCATGAGGGATTTTGAAAAACTACTCATGAGCAAGCTCACGCTCAGACTCCGCTCCTACACCCCTAACCACAACTACCGATTTTATGTCCTATAGTGACAACCAAAAAAAAAACATGTTACCAATTAGTTGACCTAATATTAATCTTGTATAAATAGACAATCTAAACCGTACCTCTAACCACACCTTGAAACAAAACGAACCACTTTATTCATCAATGGCATCCAACGACACCGCGGCTCCACATTCCGCCATTAACATGAAGGTACCATTGAAAACGTCCGCACCACCACCGGACTACAAGTCAGGTGGTCGTAGTTTCAAGAAACATGCGGTGGTTGATATGCTGTTGCGAGTGTTTTTGTTCGCAACAGCAGTGGCCAGTGTCGTTGTTATGGTCACTTCTAAAGAAACCAAACAGATTCCAGTTGCTCCCGGGATCATGATAAGTAGGACTGCCAAATTCAGTCATTCTCCAGCTTACGTGTAAGTATCATTAATGATTATATATGATCAAATAATTTTAAGAAATTAACTACTAAAAGTTGTCATATGCATGACTCTTTTAACTTAACGTCAATACTAGAAAACACTTTCTTACGAAAATTTCCTATAAATATCCTGATTTTGCTATATATAGTATTGCAATAAAATAGTAACATTATGATTTTTTATTGAAAAATTGTTGTTAACTCTCCAACAAAATTCCAACAAAAGAAATACATGTATCAACTATGTTTACTATTTTTGTTGAAAAACTGTTGGAAAACATTATAGCAGTGTTGTACTTTGTTGAAAAGTTGTAGCAAATTAGAAAAATAAATAATGAAATATTGTTGGAAAGTCATAGAAACTTTACAACATACTTTTGTAGCAGTTTTATGAAAAAAGTTGTTGGAAAAATTTTGGAATGTGATTTTCCAACATGCGTTTTTCCTATGCACGTAGTGTTTTTTAGAAAAATTGTTAGAACAATAAATGCATAGATAACGGATTAAAATTCTACACTGTGACATATTAAGTTCTTTTTAACGTTTGACGTGATTTTACGTTTTACTTTTACATGCCAAGTTCTGATTCTCGGAAAAAATAGGCATGTCAAACAAAGGCAAATTAAGAAGCGTAAAAGCGTAACGTTGTGTAAAAAGGTTTATGTATCGTAAAAGCATAGTTTCAACATGTCAGACTGGAATTACTTATAAAAATCAGCTTGTACTATATATAGGGTATCGTGTAAAATGTAAATTGTAGATACGTGTAAGGCTGAGGGGTGCGGAGCGCGAGAAGGGGCGCGAAAGCCCATCCGCTCGCGCCCCGGGGCGCGAGCACCACACCACCGAGGCGCGAGAGGGGCGCGAGAGGGGCGCGAGCACGCAGACCAAGGAGGGCGCAAGGCCAGTCACAGCTGAAAATGGGCGTAAAGTGGCTTGGGAATGCGTGCAGAGCCGTTGGGTGTGGATAAATAGAGCCGTTGGCTCTTTAACTTTATTAAAAAAAAATTTTTTTTTCTCTATATAAACCAATATCAACCCAATATCACATACCACACCCAAAATCACATAAAATACTTTACCACAACCTCAAAAAAACCCAAAATCACCCCATCTTCCAAATCTTTTTTTAAAAACATGGCTGGAAATTGGTACCCAAACCTAGATTCAGATTACAGTTACGACGATTTATGGTCGGCACCGGACCAACCGATGTTTTATTCGGGGTCGCAACAATCATCCGGCTTTCAACCATCCAACATACAACCGTCTCCTAACTTTGTTGTTCCGGAGACACAAGAACCAGAAGGTGAAGCTGCGGGACAAAGAAGACGCGTCCACCGGAAAAAACAAGTTGCAACGGACGGGTCGGGTTCGGCTTCGACTGGAAGGACGAAACGGAAAACCACTCCGTGGTCATCGGATGAGAAGGAAGCCCTGTGTCGGGCTTGGATAGTCATTTCTGAGGATCGGCCGTCTTCAAAAAAAAAGAATGAGAGATTTGGACTTCCTTACAAGAGACTTCAGTAACCTAAATCCGGTCGACCAAATGCTGATGGAAAAACAAAAGGAACGTATCCGGAAGAGGTTGATCGAAGAAGACCAAGCCGAAGAATAAGAATAATGTTTTTTTTAGTACTTTAATTTTTTTTAGATATTAATGTGTTTTTTTAATTAATGTGTGTTTTTTTAAATAATTTATGAGTTTTTTTAATAATACGTTTTTTTAATACATTTATAAAAAAATAAAAAAAAACCGCTCGCGCCCCCTCTCGCGCCCCTCCACACCAGGGCCCGGGGCGCGAGCACCACAACCAACACCCATCTTATCAAGTTTCTCTCTCTGCCACACGTCACAATATTATTGGCTGGAGCCCCCACTCGCGCCCCCTCTCGCGCCCCCCACACCCCTCAGCCTAATATTTTTATTGTTCTTTCTTTAATATATTTAATCAAGTCAAAGGCATATATACACCGTGCAATATTTTTTGTATAAAAGATTATATATTTTTCTTAATAATAATAGTAAGACGACCATTTGGATGATTTTCCTTTTCTTAAAATAATATATATATATATATTTTTTTGAACGACTCCTAATCTGTTCCTATTAATCGTCTATAACTGTAAATTGGATGTGGCTCAATGATAGAGCACTCATTTTACAAGTGAGAGGTAGAGGGATCAAACCTCACTACAACCAATGTATATGGGAGATATGAGGGATGACCCTGGCTTGCTGCCAGGGTTCGAGTCCTGATCTCACCCGGTTTTACCGGCTCCTTGCTGTCGTGCCGTTTGGCGGGCGTGGGGGTTGGTTTTATCCGGGGAATCCCTCAATAGGTGGACCGCTAGGGGCTCCGTCCGTCCGGACTCGTGGCCGGCTCGGGCTACCTTTAGCCAATGGGGGCCGCGTACGGAGTACCCGGCGTTACTTAGTTGGTCGTTCCTAAAAAAAAAAAAATCGTCTATAACTAATTAAATGCAATCCTTAATTTCTTTTCGAACATGAAACGACTCATTTGAAACATGATCTTATTGTTTGTTTTATTATGATGCAGATACCATGTAGCAGCACTCTCGGTGGCCGCTTTGTACAGCCTCATCACCGGTGTGATATCCATTTTGGCGGTGATGAAGTCGGGAGGAAACTCAACAAAGCTAAAGTTTTATCTTGTGGTATTTGATGCACTCCTATTGGGTATTGTGGCTGCAGCAACAGGAGCATCAGGAGGAGTTGGATACATTGGACTTAAAGGAAACTCTCATAGCAGATACAACAAGATCTGTGATAGATATGGTTCCTACTGTTTCCACTTTGCGGCCTCAATTCTTCTTTCACTCATAGGATCCATAACACTTCTACTACTTATTTGGCTCTCTGTTTACGTGCTTTCCAAGAAGATCGCAAGGCGATAGTTCCCTTGATTGATTCCAGATATATGTGTGTGGCTTGTTGTATTAATTCATGTTATTTACTTTGTTGTAAATTTTTTATATGTTTTACTTTTGTGTAAGGTTTGTGTTTGTGAAGTTGATTAATATAAGTAAAAGATTACGTCATTGATGGTTGCTGGGACTATTTTTTCAAATCACTTGGTGAAGAAACACTAACCGGACCCCGGGCAGATTACTGGTAACCTGGGGGTTGGATAGCTGTTTCCCACGAGGGGTTAGACCCTTGGAAGACGGTTCTTCTGATAACCTGCAAAACAGACACCGTGAGCTTGTCACTGAGAAGGGGGGGGGGGGTTCCTCCTTGTGACCACCCTCCGGCGTGAGAATCAGACTAGATTGCTCTTTAAATATAAAAGTATATTAAGAGATTGCTAGAGCAGATATCAGGTATATTATGATGATAATATGATAATGTAATGTGTTTAGATGATCATACCATTTGGGGTATTTATAGCCGAAGGTAGGTTTCCAAGGAGGTATGGCCGGCTGCAACAGTGTTCCTGTTCATCAACAGTAGCCTACGCACGTGCCCTGCTGGTAGTTGGTGGGTAGGCAGCGGCTGATAGTGACCAGGCCTGCTGTATACTATTCCCTTTCCACCAACTGCCGGCTACGCACGTGGTATGACAGTAGTTGGTGAGTAGGCAGCGGCTAATAGTGATACAGTACAGGAGCATGCTGCTCGCCATACTGTATCAGTGAGCTGTCGTATCCCTGATCAGATCTTTCGCCCATACCTCGTCAGGTACAGTAAAAGGTCCTTCAGTATACAGACTGGCTTATTTGGGCGGGAGTATTCCCCCTCCCGCCTCTGTGCGGGATTGCTCCCGGCTTTGCTCATTCCTTCAGGTGACACTGAATGATCGAGAGCTAAGTACCTAGTGCGTGTAGCCATGCTGCGCGGGTGGCCTTCCCTCATGGCTTGTATCCGAGGCTGGGGAACAGGCGGAGTCCTTCACCATGGGAGGCATTTCCTGCGGGAACAGCTTGCGTACTGCGCGTAAGGACGTCACGTCTCTGAGCATGGTTGGTCCTGCGGATCCAGTTGGTCTCTGCGCAGACGTCCCTGTTTAAGGTGAGTCTTGCGGGACCAACTGGGCTCTGCTGGGACCTACCTCTTCAAGTCCCCCCAGTCCAATGTTCTTCTCATGCGTGTTTAATAAAGTGAGGTGAACTTTTGGACTTGAGCAAAGGGTTTTGAAAAGGGTTTTGTAAGGTTTTCCATGGGGATTCTTTCCGCGGAAGTCCTTGTCACTTGCAGAAATGCCCGAGTTTCCTGCTTGGTCTTTGGGTATGATGCGGGTAGGTCTGTAACCTCCTCGCAAGTCAGGAGCATTGAGTCCCAGTTGTATGTATTTTCCATGAGGTTTTGGTAGTTTTGAACATAGTGATCAATTATGTTAAAACCATCAATTCCATCTTGGAACTTCCAACAACGTAGTTCTCGACGTTCCCGCTATGCGGGGATGTTATTTCCGTTTCCGCAAGCATTGCCCAGAAGATCCTTCTTGGTTTCAATTCCCAGCGGAGCGCTAGGTATGTGAAGGGTTTTGCCTTGACACTGTACCTGCGCTCGTCTTACGGTTACTTTACTTCCAAGGTATTCCTGGCGTCAATTCCCTGCGGGTGCTAGGTATGTGGAGGGTTTTGCCTTTACACTGTACCCGCACCCGTCTTGTAGTTACTTGGTTGCCGAGGAATACTTGGCTTCAATTCCCTGCGGGTGCTAGGTATGTGAAGGGTTTTGCCTTTACACTGTACCCGCATCCGTCTTACGGTTACTTGTTTGCCAAGGTTTATTTGGCTTCAATTCCCTGCGGGTGCTAGGTATGTGAAGGGTTTTGCCTTTACACTGTACCCGCATCCGTCTTACGGTTACTTGTTTGCCAAGGGGTAAAGGGGTATTTTCCCGCTTACTTTTTAATATTTTCGAATTTTGAATTTTGAAATTCGAAGAGTTGGTGAAAAGATCAGAACAGTCCAAACCTCTGAAACGTCGTGCGACGGTTTCTTCTGACTGTGTCAGGACGTGCAGGAAGTTATGGTGACGTGACAGAACATGGTCATTCCAGTCGCTTTTTCAGGCGCGTGGGCGCGATTTTTCGGGCGCGTGGCCGAGAAATTACTGGCACACGTCCTTTCCACAGCTGTTGCCAGCTTGCTTTTTGCCACGTGTCATAGTTTCATTGCACATTCGATTTCTCTCTCCTCCGCATTAAATTCACCGCATTAATTGCGATTACTATATAAAGGGGTAGAGGGTTATTTGTAATCCATACTTTTCACTCTTCTCTTCAACTTTAAGGCGATTTCCGGCGAATACTCTTTTATTCAATCGAGCATTCTCTCGAAATCGTTCTCTTCTTTCTCTGCAAGATGTCTTCTCGTGATGCTGAAGCTATATCTGATGACAGGGGTACTGCTGGCGAGTGCCAGTGTGCTCTGCCCGGCGATCAGTACCGGTATGTTGTCAGGAAGTTCATGCTCGATCATCTCGAGCCTGAGTTTCCTGAATCCCACCAGACCGTGTATGATGCCCCCAGAGGCAAGATCGGGGTTTATGCTGCATTTTTTGTCTATGGGAATCTTAGATTCCCGTTGACAAAATTTGTTTATCGTGTCCTTGAGAGGCACGGTGTTCATTTGACCGAGCTGCACCCCATGGCGATCGCCAAGATTCGCCATTTTGAGTGGGTGTGCCGGATTTTGGGCATCGAGCCCCATGTGGACCGCCTGATGACCTTCTATACCTGGAGGTGTATCCAGGGGTGGTACACCTTGACGACCCGTATTAAGGGTCTGAAGATTTGCGACACCGAGCGCAGTCTTCGCGCGTGGAAGCAGGAATTCTTCTACATTTCTGCCCGCGCCATCCCCCTTGCCATGAAGTTTAAAAATGGCCAAGCGATACCGAGCCTTCACGCCCCCAACTACCAGGAGGCGGAATGGTTTTCGAAGATATCCCGGATCCAATCTCCGGTTTACCGGTTTGCGGAATCCGGGATGGTTATGTTAGGGATGAGCCGGGTGTGGAAAGATGCGTCTCAGGTTCCCATCCTTCTCGAATACGGTTTGAACTCTATTCCCTATGGTATGTCTTGTCTTTCTTTTTGATACAAGTTTGTCTTCTAACTGTTTCTTTTCTTTCAGAGGGAAATAATTTGGAGTCGCTTCTGTTCCCGCGGGAAACCGACGGTCCCGCGCGGATGGGTACTCGTGCTTTGGACGAGGGCGAGTTGCCCATCCTGGAGCAAACGGCGGATCGTTTTGTGGAGGTCTATCCGCTGGGCCACGAGATCCTGAGCCACCGGCGGCCAGGTAAGGCGATATTCTTTCCTCAACCCCTTAATGCTGTACCCGCTGTTGGAATTCTTGACCTGTCTTCTTCTGAGGAATCCTCAGATGCTCCTCCACTGGTGCGGAAGAAGAAAGCTGCTGCCGGCGGGAAAGGGAAGGAGAAGGCCTCCACGGCTGGTCCGGTGGTTCTCTCTGACTCGGAGTCAGATAGTGAAGAGGTGGCGGGGAACCCCGGTGGTGAGGAGACCACTGCTCCGGAGGCTACGACCGTTACCTCCGGAGAACCAACGAAGACGACGGTGACCGGTACCAAGAGGCCGGCTCCATCGGGTTCCTCCCTGCCCGTCCGTACGTTCAGGGTCAAGAAAACCCGTAAGTACAATCATAATGTCTTTGCAGATTTATCACTATAAATTTATCTAACACTTTCTTCTTTGTGCAGGCGTGGGTGTTGACGCATTCCGGGGTGAAGCGCAGGGGAGTACTTCCCCGCCAATGACGGTAGGCTCGGTCAGCCTTCCTGAGGCGTCGACCCAGGCGCCTGCGCCTGCATCCGCTGGTCCAGTTGCTCGTTCCTTTGAGCCAACTGTTCCGGCAGAGATGACGTCACTGCCGGCTGTGAGTGCGATTTTTACAGCATCCTTCACAGAGCCGGCGGTTACTGCTGCTGCTTACAAGGCGGCGACCACGGCGGCTGCCACCATGCCCGCGCCACCGGCACCGATGGCCGGACCATCAGGTACGCGCAGGGCTTCCCGCCGATCTTTGCCACCTTCCCGTCTGCCTGACCTGTTGGATGGATTTCCTTTAGGTTCAGGTGATGGGTTTGGCGGCTATCGGCCTGTCATTGACCCTACAGGTGCGTAGGGTTCCTTTCTTTTTCCCTTGTTTTTTATCATCTTTTCCTTACTGCTTTTGTTTCTTTTGCAGTGTCGGATTCCAATGAAGTGTATGTTCCTCGATGGAACATACGCCGAGGAACAACCCTTCGCACACCTGTGGAGTGCGTGGACTGGGCTCGCCACGCTGCTCCTCCGGGTGCGTTGGGGGAAGCCATGGTTAGCTACCAGGAGGGTAGGCTAACTAATGAGCTTCGGGTTCTCCAGGCCCGGATGCAGCCGCGCGTCGAGCTGCTTTGTCGTGAAAACGACAAGTTGAAAGCAGCTCGCGCCAAGGACATATCTGAGGCGCGTGCTCTTCGGGAGGAGAACCAACAGCTGGCGGCAGCTGCCGCCGACAAGGAGAAGGCCTTCAAGGCCCTCGAGGTTGAAGTTCAGGCGCGACTCGAGGCCCGCTCCAAGGCTGCCCAAGCTGTGAATGAACAGCTTCGGCTGGCCAGGGAGACTGCGCGAAACGCAACCGAGAGGGCTGCCAAGGCTGAAGCCGTTGCTGAGCCTTTGCGTGTGGAGAATGAGGAGCTCAAGGCCAAATTAAAGGCTCTCCAACGCGCTCATGATGCCTTGGCAATGGAAGATGCCAAGAAACTCCAGGAAATCCTGGACCAGAGGGGGGTGCTTGACCACACCGAGCGGAAACTTAAGGGCGTCGAAGAGGCTGCCGCAAAGGAAGTTTTACTTGCCAACCTTAACAAGAGCGAAGCCGAACGCGCCCATAACGAAGCTCAAGCTGCCCTCCAATGGCTTCTTCAAGAAGCGTTGCCTCAGGTATGTTTAGTTTTATCTTTACGCTTTTCTTTTGTAAGAAAAGGTTCTAATACTTGTGTTTTCTTTGTAGGTTGTGCGTCGGGTCTTTTCAGAGACCTCTTACGATGATGCTATGACCGCAGCCCTCAACGCTTCTCATGAGGATGGGGAAAAGGCCGGCTTCTTGCTTGGTCTAGGGTTTGTTGAGAAAGGCGTCCCGCCTTCCAACTTCCCTTTGTTCGATGTGGATACCGAAGCCATTTATGACCAAGCATTGAACCAATACGCCGCCTTCCCGCATCCAGTGGTGGAGAAGGTGGACGAAGTAGCTGCTGCTGATGATGGGTTAGCCGTCCTCAAAGCGTTCCTCGAACCACCCCGTTCTTCTGACGGAGCGGGTCCAAGTGGAAGCGGCCCTGAAGCTTGATCCTGAAGATCCCTTCCCATTGCTAAGATAGACTTGTATAGTTTTATTCTTTTAGGCGGGTAGTTACCCGGCCATTCTTGTAATATATTCTTGAAATATTAATCTTTTTGCGTATAAGATTGTTATTTCCTTCTTTGGGTTCCTTGCTTTATAAACTTATGACTTGCATACTTAGTTTAAATTAGCAATTTTCCAAGTGTTTAGAATAAGAACCTTTGAACGTGGTTGATAATGGGTTAAAGTTTCGCTTCCTCCTTCGTGATTGTGCGGGTAGAACCGTCATTTGCACTTGGTAGGATGGCTAAACTTCAACTTTTATCTGACCTGCGTGTAGGTTTTCCTTTTCGAAATTTCTAAGGCATTAAGATAAGTTAACCTTTGAACGTGGTTGATAATGGACTAAAGTTTTCGCTTCCTCTTTCGTGATTGTGCGGGTAGAACCGTCACTTGCACTTAGCAGGATGGCAAAACTTTACCCTTATCTGACCTGCTTGTAGGTTTTCCTCACCTTTTGAGGATAAGTTAACCTTTGAACGTGGTTGATAACAGGAAGTTTTGCTTCCTCTTTCGTGATTGTGCGGGTAGAACCGTCACTTGCACTTAGCAGGATGGCAAAACTTTACCCTTATCTGACCTGCGTGTAGGTTTTCCTCACCTTTTGAGGATAAGTTAACCTTTGAACGTGGTTGATAACAGGAAGTTTTGCTTCCTCTTTCGTGATTGTGCGGGTAGAACCGTCACTTGCACTTAGCAGGATGGCAAAACTTTACCCTTATCTGACCTGCGTGTAGGTTTTCCTCACCTTTTGAGGATAAGTTAACCTTTGAACGTGGTTGATAACAGGAAGTTTTGCTTCCTCTTTCGTGATTGTGCGGGTAGAACCGTCACTTGCACTTAGCAGGATGGCAAAACTTTACCCTTATCTGACCTGCGTGTAGGTTTTCCTCATCCTTTTTAAGAATTTTGTTTTGAACCGTTCGACGCGCGGTTGTCGATAGGTTAGTGTTCATTTTCCTTTCATGATTCATGCGGATAGACCGGCACTTTCATTTAATGGGATAATTGAACTCTTCTCCTTCAACTGACCTGCGTGAAGGTTTGCCACGTTATTGGGTTCGTGCGGGTAAGACCGCCTTCCCACGCAACGACTTCACGTAATGTGAATGCCGTCACCAGTGTTGGATAGTTTAACCGTTCGACGCGCGGTTGTTGATAGGTTATTATTCAGTTTCCTTAATGATTCATGCGGATAGACCGGCACTTTCATTTTTGGGTGCTGAACTTTTTCCCCTTCAACTGACCTGCGTGAAGGTTTGTCACGTTGCTGGGTTCGTGCGGGTAGGACCGCCTTCCCATGCAATGACGACGTAATTATGCGGTGAAAACCGGCATATTAGTTCAGAAAAGTATAAATGTAAAATCATCAGCTTCGGTGTTAAAGAGAATCATTTCCATTAGAAGTGGCTCTTGGCCTTTTCTTTACAAATTGGAATTGATTTACATGCAGACTGTGTAAATGAGCTCCCTTCCATGTTGGGATGGGAGTGCCATCGAGCCGATACGCACCTGGTTCGGGATCTCGTTCTTTACGCAGCATGTAGTCTCGATTTTGAAGCTGGAATTGATTCGTGTTTTCCCCAGCTGGGGTTCTATACGCACTCGCCTGCTCAGCCTTTATTACGCCACGAGGTGCGCGAGCGTCCCATCTCTGACAAATGCTTCGACCATATCTTTTACATCTATGCATTCTTCAGTGTTGTGGCCCTTTGTCTTGTGAAAGTCACAGTATTTGCTCCGATCAGCATCGTGACGATGTCGGATTATTGGAGGCTTTGGCCATGGGAGCTCTTCAGTGGCGAATATCTCAGTGACGCTTTTGGTGAGTGGCGTCCATCTGGAGTTCCGGTGCGACTGTACATTATCCCTTCCGCCCAACCGATGTTGCAAGCCGTATGATGTGTCAAAGTTTACCCTTGACTGCCAAATGCCTAGCTTTCGTTTTTTATTTAGTCGGGCGGTGAGGACGTTGTCTTCTCTCGTCCTCTGGGTGTAGAGGTTTGTGCTCTGTGGGAGATCTCTACCCAGTTGCTTCTCTGTTTCCGCATAGCGTTTTGCTGCTGTCATGATGCCATCCCATGTGGATGGCATGCCATCTTTACCCGTTAGGGTGCGGATGAGCTCTGGGTCATGTGCGCCCTGGATGAAGGCAGCGCGAACAAGATCTTCGCTGATATTGCCCAAACTTAGCTTCTTTGAGTTGAAGCGAGTGATGAAGTTTGGCAGAGATTCATCTTCTTCTCGTATGCATTTGAGGATTGTCCATTGCTCCTCGGTATACTTCCGTTGCTGGCTGAAGTGTTGGCTAAACTTCTGTTGGAAGTCTGCCCAGTCGTAGATGTGGTTGACCGGTAGACGATCGAACCATGCTCTAGCAGCCCCAACCAGCGTCATTTGGAACATGTAACACCACGTGGGTTCCGTCCAATTGCTGACGGTTGCCCCTGCTATGAACCTGTTCAAATGATCGTCTGGATCAGATATACCGTCATATGTGCCTATGTTGGGCATTTGTTTGGCACTCTTTGGGGCGATTGCTTCAGCAATGTCCCTTGCAAATTTGGACGTTCCTGCATTTGCAACGTTTGGTCTGAACGTTTTGGAGAAGTCTCGTGGACTTCCACCTGTGCCTTTTGGTTTGAAGGCTTGTCCAAAATGCCTTTTCGGTTGGGATTCCGTTTCCTTACGCTTCCCTTTTGCCCTATGGCGAGGGTTCGCGTCGGAGTCGGATTCCTCCGAGTCATCCTCCCAGTATTCGAATTCGTCGGCCTGTTGCACGGAACGCAAGCGTTCGTCCAACTCAGCCTGGAATTCCTTTTGTCGTGCCTCCGCCCATGCCTTAACTTCATCGAGAGTCTGGCGGGGGAGTCTTCGTTTCTCAAACTGGGTATCGGTGGATCCCAGTAGGCGATCATTTACTGCACTTGCCCCAGCTTTGGTAAGTGGGGTAGTGTTCGTAAAATTTACTTCACTTGCCCCGGCTTCGGTAGCCGGGGTAGTGTTCGTAAAAACTGTGTTGCCGGTATTCCCCCTAGTAGCTGGGGTTGTGGTTACCGGAATTTCTCTAACCATCTTTGTAAAAGTTTGAAAAAACTGGAGAAAATTGTAGTTCTAGCTTTATGCACGGATGGCGCCAATGAAGAAACACTAACCGGACCCCGGGCAGATTACTGGTAACCTGGGGGTTGGATAGCTGTTTCCCACGAGGGGTTAGACCCTTGGAAGACGGTTCTTCTGATAACCTGCAAAACAGACGCCGTGAGCTTGTCACTGAGAAGGGGGGGGGGGGTTCCTCCTTGTGACCACCCTCCGGCGTGAGAATCAGACTAGATTGCTCTTTAAATATAAAAGTATATTAAGAGATTGCTAGAGCAGATATCAGGTATATTATGATGATAATATGATAATGTAATGTGTTTAGATGATTATACCATTTGGGGTATTTATAGCCGAAGGTAGGTTTCCAAGGAGGTATGGCCGGCTGCAGCAGTGTTCCTGTTCATCAACAGTAGCCTACGCACGTGCCCTGCTGGTAGTTGGTGGGTAGGCAGCGGCTGATAGTGACCAGGCCTGCTGTATACTATTCCCTTTCCACCAACTGCCGGCTACGCACGTGGTATGACAGTAGTTGGTGAGTAGGCAGCGGCTAATAGTGATACAGTACAGGAGCATGCTGCTCGCCATACTGTATCAGTGAGCTGTCGTATCCCTGATCAGATCTTTCGCCCATACCTCGTCAGGTACAGTAAAAGGTCCTTCAGTATACAGACTGGCATATTTGGGCGGGAGTATTCCCCCTCCCGCCTCTGTGCGGGATTGCTCCCGGCTTTGCTCATTCCTTCAGGTGACACTGAATGATCGAGAGCTAAGTACCTAGTGCGTGTAGCCATGCTGCGCGGGTGGCCTTCCCTCATGGCTTGTATCCGAGGCTGCGGGAACAGGCGGAGTCCTTCACCATGGGAGGCATTTCCTGCGGGAACAGCTTGCGTACTGCGCGTAAGGACGTCACGTCTCTGAGCATGGTTGGTCCTGCGGATCCAGTTGGTCTCTGCGCAGACGTCCCTGTTTAAGGTGAGTCTTGCGGGACCAACTGGGCTCTGCTGGGACCTACCTCTTCACTTGGTCCCCACAAGTGTTGAATAATTAGAACCTGTCTATATACAGCACACGTTGCCACACAATAATGGAGACCAAGTAAAACACTTCAACATGGAAAACATTGCTTAGCCTTTGAAGGAAACTAGCATGATCTCCCAAGGACTTTGGAGCTGTACTAAGTTTTAGTATTTTTTTTTCTTGCACCATGTTGTATTTGTCTCTTGGACTGCTTTAAAGAAAAAGAAGTTTTATCATGGTGATTAATGAGGGTAAAAGGGTAATCTTATGAAGATCTGAAAAGTTCCCTGAACATAGTTTGTAAAAAAGTTATTAATTGGTTGCATAGGCCATTTCATAGTGTCATTAAAAATGAAAACAACTTTTTAATTAGAAAGATTATATAATAGCACCAAATCTGGAATCAGTGGCTAGTTTACTCAATAGGTCCGAGTAATGGAGCCGAGTATCCTAAGGAAACCACCCCCCTCTTCCAGAGTTGCTAGCCAAGTATATGTACCCAGACTAAGTAGATGAATTGTAGTTGGGATTGTTTTGGTTGACTTGAGATGGCATTATCCTATTGGTTTGTTGAATGGCCTAGGTACCCTCTAAAATAGACATTTTAAGTAGTTTGGGGTTATTTTGAGGTGACACTACCCTATTGGTTGGCTAAAGTTTAAAGTCTTTCATACATGGTTATGAAGTCTAAGTCATGTGACTTTTCTCTTATAGAAACTTCCAAAAAGTCGTGTGCCTATTGTCTTTTTAGATGTGGATATGATGATCTCTTGAATTTTATGATTCTGCCTTATATGTAAAGCTGCAAAAGTTTATTTATTTTTTTATTAAATCAGAATTAGTTTTTATGTTCTTCACTTGTTTTATCTTTGTATTTGTTTATAAGTTTTTAAAAGCCATGTGGCTTTTATTTTTCTAATCACATATGTTTATGATTATCTTATTGAATCTCGTGATTTGTTTTTATTTTCAAAGATGTAAAAGTTTTTGCTCGAATTATATTAGTGTTTATGTTCTTTACAACGACGAAGCTTGGACGAGAACACATGCAACATCCCGAAAATTCCATGCTAGAAAAGGCAACTTTTAAAGTTGAGGGATCATATGGTAATTTGACCAAAGTAAAGTAAAGTACAAGGGCTGATTTTCAATTTTTGCAAATTTGACACCCCAATAGAACATGATGTCTTAGGTCCCGTTGCTTGGTTACCCTAGATCCTACCACCATGGTGAATCAATAGTCAAAAGAAATGCTAAAACAAACTAGATCCCGATAAGGCTTATAGTCTTACGATAGAAGAAGTCTAAAGCTATACACACACGTTAACACTCTAAAACTGTGAAGAAAACTCTGATTAAAACCTACTTATGACTCAAAACCCTTAAATCACTACCGAATAGATAAGCGCCCTAGCGATTTACAATCTACCTACTAGGCGAAGATGAAAACTTTTAACAAGTTCCTAGATCCTTTTATTCAAACATCTTCCCAAGAAATACACCAAATAAACCAATTATATTACTAATTTGTCTATTATCCGATACTCTCACGCGCTAGACTGAAAAATGTCAATTTAATAACATTAAGATAATTAAAATCAATCAAGGAGCATAACTTTTCTCAAGACCAGATGGACTCACAAACCAATCATATAGTTAAACATAAAAGGGCATGCGTATATATGCATCATATTAGTATAATATCAAAATTTTATTAAAATCATATAAACATAAGCATTAATCAAACCGAACAGTCAAAGAAGAACAAGATTCATGTAAACCTAAAAGATTAAAATAAACTAGTCAGTCATAGTCAAGAACATAACAAACTTAGTTGCAAACATTTCTGGAATCAAATGAACAAAAACAAAAAACGAATACAACCGAGCCGATTAACACGAATAACATTAATCAAATGATAGATCTTCACTTCAGGCTTTAAGATGTCTTAGTTTAGGCTCTACTCCAAAACCATCCCTTATGTCTTCCTTCAAACTCTGATCTCAAAACAAAAAAAAAATAAATAAATAAAAAAAATTCCCCTTTTGTCTTCCGACCTTCAGTCAAAACCCTTCTGTCTAAATTAAATTCGTGATGAAAAAGAAATTGCCCTCGTCCTCCAGTAGCCCAACTTCATAAAATATGCCTAGGCCATTTGAAATCTGAATCAATTTTAATTATGCTTTGGTTATTTCACTCTTGGCCCACTAAGTTTTGAAGCCCAAAAACCAACGTGCATGTTTCTTAATCTTTTTATTATTGCCATAAACCGATTGTTATTATTCTTAGAAGTTGCTCCACGTGATATAGTTATCTTTTTTGAATCCCGCCATACATAGATCCATGCACCAAAGATATGTTAGTGAAAATCACAATCAGAATTCAAAATATTCGACTTAAATATTTAATAATTTACTCTATGCTATAATTAAGTTAGTATTCATGTACAAACCTGCCATTAGATTTAATCTATCTCATTACTTATATTTGTATTAAAATATGTTTTACTAAAATAATTATTAGTGATTGTTCGAATTTAATATATATTGATTAATTTAGCTCGTTCTCTTGAAATCTTTAAAATTCAAATGCGAATCACTTAAGAGTAATTCAAACGCGTTTGGTCACAATGCTCCCTGTGCTATGGCTTGGAACAATTGGGTACCGTAAAAGGATACATCTTCGTTTGGCTGGTGGAGATGGATCGTATTGCTACCCGGGAAGGCCTCGTTTTTAGGAACATTCCTATTAATTAACACCATTTCTTGTCAACCATGCGAGGATTACACTGAAAATGCAGACCATCTTCTCACAACTTGTCAAGTTGCATTTCGGGGTTCGCACATGATTAGTTCATGGTGTAAAATTCCTGTCATTCATGCTTTCTCGGTTCATGACCTTCTATCCATTCACAAAACTGCTCCTTTGTGCTCTAAAAAGAAAAAAAGTTCTTCATGGCATCATCATGGCGGCGTGCTGGAGTATTTGGTAGGCAAGAAACGATGCAATTTTTGAAGACGAAACACCACCGGTTTCAAAGTTGTTGAAGGACATCAAATTCTTGTAATTTTTATGGATTAAAAATAGATCTTCGTTTCATAGCTTAAATTAGAGCGAATGATGTAATTTTTCTTTTTAATTCTTACTCTGGTGCTATTTTTTGGCTCTAGCTTCTTGCTAGGGTTTTTTTAATGAAATTTTCTGTTTGGAAAAACAAAACTTAAGAGTAATTTTTAATGAAAACTAACTCAAAAATTAATTTAAAGTGTATGAAATATTTATACAATATATGTATAATTTAAAATACATCAATTGTTTATGTTCAGCTCGTTTCATTAATGGTTTGTTTAGAAAGTCTTGCTTTATTTAACAAATCTAACTTGCGTTTGGTTGATATTATCATAATAAAACTGCTGATTGGGGAATGATTATGTTTACGATTATTATTATCTCAAGTTCTTAACTTTATATTTAATTAAGGCTATTATGTCTAATGTTTTGAATTAAAAATGCTAATTTTTTTTCGTTTGCATTCATGAACTAGCAAGTTCAATTCCATAACGAATAAACACGAACGAGATTTTTTGTTCAATTCCTAAACGAACGAACATGAACAAGGCTTTGCTTGGTTTGGTTTATTTACAGCCTAGTGGTGGGCCTAGTTATATTAAGTCGTTATTTTGTTAGTTCTTTAATGGCGGGGATGTAGTAAAAGCACTTGTTCGCCTTCATATGTTAATTACATGCGTTGATTTAACTTAAAAAAGCTAACCGAGTTAACCATAAAAAACGAAAAATGGAAAGAAAAAAAAAAGAAGAAACGTTAAGGATGGTCAGCATGATTTTAAAACATTAAAGATAGAATATGTAAGCTGATACAAACGTAAGCAATGCTTTCTGTAATTTTCTCTTAAAGTCATGACATGCGCAATACATATGAGGGTAAATCAGTCTTTTTACCCCTCCTCTATTGTAAATATATTTCACTTTTTAGAAGTAATAAATAATAAATATATTCATTTTTAAGTTAAGTCATGACATGTATAATAGTTATTCTCATTACTCTTAAACAAATGTATTATTATTTTGAATCTATACACGCCGACACTGCCCCTTGCTACTGATAGTTTGTCGCTCCTCGGCCGCCCCCTCACCAGTCACCATTGCTGGCCCTCGCCACCACTCTGCCCACACCCCACATCGCACTGCTAAGTGTCAGTCAAGTGCCAAGTGCCTAGCAACCCATTAATTTCATGTTTTGTTTGTTCATCTTAGGTTCTTTGCTATTTTACATTTGAATTTAATATTGGAATATTGGTTTTAAATAATCCCAACTATGCCCTATTGGCAAATATCAGCCCCAATTTTGCACTTGCCTGCTGGCAGTCCCAACTATTGATATATTTGTTTTTAACAGGCTGCAACTACCGGATGACTAACTCCGTTAGTGTTTTGCTGATGGCACGCCTAGTTGTCAAAAAATTGCTTTGTGTCAGCTTAGGTGGCAACCCCCAACAACATAAGCTGGAGTATCACCTTAGATCTCAATAAATCCATCTTCTTACCTCCACCATCTGCAGCTCCTCTACCTTTTTTCACTTCACGGCCACCCACTTCCACCACAGCCACACCAGACTTTCCGCCACCATTGCCGCTACAACCGCCTCTCCTCCAAGCTTTCTTCTACGCTAGCACCTGCAACCTCCGTTAACCACCTCTGCCGCCCGCCGCCGCCGCCACCTATAACCTCCGTCCCACCCTTTGCCACCGCCCTCGATCACCAAACAAGAAATTACCAAGAAATTTCTCCTCCCTACACCGGCGGAGATCAAAACGAACGTAACTTGCATATGAAGAAATCCACCAAATATTCCAACAGAAATCGCGATTCGAAACCTAAATATTTATCAATTGGTAAATCGAAATAAAATTCTAGATCCGGTTCGTTTAATTCGTCGAGAAGCATGTCACCGGTGCGACGGAGTATTGGTTGCTTGTGGTGTTCACCGAAGAAGAAGAAGAAGAAGAAGAAGAAGAAGAATCAGTCGGTGTCTTTGGGGGATGATTATGATGTCGACTTCTTCAAGACGAAAATAATGAGGAAGGCGATCGAGGAAGAAGAAGAAAAGAAGCAATCGAGTTTCTGAAAAGGGCTAGGGTTTGGTGGTGGTGGTGGGTGAATTGCAGGGGAGGAAGAGAGAGAGAGAGAGACTGATAAAATTGTTATACTGAGCCACGTAAGCTGCCATATAAGCAATTTTTGACAACTAAGCGTGCCACATCAGCAAATCATTAACAGAGTTAGTCATCCGTTAGTCGCGGCCCGTTAAAAACAAATATACCAATAGTTGGAACTGCCAGCAGGCAAGTGCAAAATTGGGGCTGATATTTACCAATAGTGCATAGTTGGGATTATTTAAAACCAATATTCCTTTAATATTTGATACAATGTGGGACAACCAGCACATATTTATTCCTTTTGCATTTGATACTTTTGGGTTCCTCGCGTCTGAGGTTGTGCTTAGTTGAGTTCATTAAGTTATGCATTGTAATGTTATAACTCAAAGATCAATCAATGTAGTTTACAAAAGACTTGGTTGGCAACTTATTGCTTGCTTGCCTTTTATTTTGATGTAAATTAAAATCAGATTAAAATAGGCAGAAATTGAAATTAATTTATTTGTGGTGGTACTAATTTGCTTGCCTTTTACTACTTCTTGTAAATTAACGTCAAGTTTGTATAAGTTATAACCGATCTGATTTGTTAATCGTGTCAAAAACTTGAACTCTAAACTGGACATGTTTAGTACGTGTTAGCCTATTTACAACCCATTTGAATGACCTGTTTAACCGATCCGAACCGTCAAACTGACTCGAAAATTCTTATGTTTAGTCATATGAAATTGAAGTATTTAAGATTAATACTGAATCATTTGAAAAAAGATTCCTAAATACATCACTGTATAAATACATCACTGTATAGTATGTCAAACGGGTAAAACAATTGTATGGTTAATTTTATCTTGAGGTTGCATGGAACCGGTAACGGTCATCACATCCAAGAGACCAAGACAACAGAGTAGGATATATATAAAATTTATTTGTAGCCATATATCATATTAATAGTTATATAATACCTAACAGAAAAAAAAAAAAGACTTCTGTAGCTATCTCGGCAGCAATTAATGCGTTTAAACTTTAAACCAAGGAAGGATTTTTTTAATGTGGATAGAGCTGAAAGATATGGAAAATATACCAATCATGGTGTTGTCATGAAATTAGTTAAAACTTGAATTAATTAGTGAATGGAGATTGAAAAGCAAAAATGATGATATTTGTGGTGGGAATTAAAGGCAACGACAGTGAAGAACATAGGACGGCAGTTGCAATTAAATTAAGAGCAAGAATAACAAGACATAATCATGTGCTGGCTAAATCACATGGGTTTAGTTACTTATATATAAAAATGTGATTTATGTGGTCTGGACCACTGCATTAAAAGAAAAAGAACAAGGAAATGACAAGTGTACGGGATTTGGCGACAATTTGGTCACCGGCGTTCATTATGCCGGAGACGGCACACTTTGCTGACGGCGTATTCTTAGCATTTTGAGTTGAGCCAAGTCAAGCAGAGTCGTTTATTTTATTTTAGTTAGGAGCTAAAACTGGACTCTATCACAATGGTTACAAAATATCTGAAGCCATTATAAGAGCATTCTCATCCAACCCCCCATATTATGTGAGGGGTATTTTTATAATTTATAGAGTGATTCAAGGTGTTGTGAGTGAAGAGTTTTTTATATTTTGGAAAAAGTAGTGATTTTTCTGTATATTTGAAAAGTTACTGTTCATCCCCTATAATTTTTTAATATATTTTGAAAGTGGTTGTGAGTGAAGAAAAGAGAAAAGGTAATGATAAAAGGTATAAAAAGTATTATTTAATTGAAATGGAGAGAGAAAATAAAGTGAGTTTTAGTGTAATTTTTGGTTTGAAATAGGGAGTGGGATGAGAATGCTCTAAGTAGCTGTATGACAAGGCCCCCAAACATTAATATGAATTGGCTCAAAAATTTTGGTAGTAGATGTAGAGCTAATAGGAAAAGGCAATTTATGTTGTCTTGCCTTAGGACAAATATCACAATGCTCGATAGATTTGAAAGATGAATTAGAAACGAAAGATAATTTTTTCAATTTGTAAACTGGCAAATGTCCTAGACAATTATGCCAAGTTTCAACGGTTACAGCTGAGTTACAAGATTTCTTGAAAAGAAAAGAATTATTAGCAAAAGTCTTGGTGGCTTCGAGAAGATAAAGACCATTGAGCATTTCACCAAGAACCAGATGGCTCTTCAGAAAAGGGGTCTGTAAAACACAATTGTGTCACACCCCGACTTACGGCCTAGGCGTGACACCCGTAGTTGGTACCTGTTTAGAAAAAATATATCAGAGTTGAAGGTTATTAGCGGAAGTCTTTGATTATAAATAATTTATTTTGAAAACCTCTTGAATAATAAATATTCAAGTATTTGTTTTACAACCCTTTGTTTACTCTCATTTACAATATTTTATTTAAAAACTGAGCCATCTCTATCTGCAAGCATTTATCTCCAAGAGTGACTCTAATGCCTTGCTACCTGTGCTATTCTTGTTTTCCTGTAATGAGGGGAAAAATACGTCAGCGATATGTTGGTGAATCGTTGACTATGAAAACATTTGACTGACAAGATAGTTTTGGAACAAACTCAGCAGAAACGTCTCTTATTTCTGGGAACTTGTGCCACTGCCATACACCCACAATTATGGTTCTCCAATAACTGATGCTCATTGGAGAACTTTCGTTATGTCTGTTAACCTGCGGCCACGTAGCCTTGATTGATAGGTTAACAGATATGTTTGAATCCAGACACATGTGTACTCGGTCTGAGTTGCTTTTATTATCTACCTTGTAACTTAGGGATCACGTAATCCCTTAAAATGTAGAGATCACGTGATCTCATATTTGACTGACTGTTTAAGATAAACAATCCGTTTATCTGACTGTAAAAGGTTTACCGTATTCACCTGTGATTGTGATTGTCTTTTCTTGAATGATGTGGTGATCTCGTTTGAAAACCCTTATGAATGAATGGGACTGATCTATAACAAAATAGGTTTATATAAATACCCGGATCGTCTCTTGATCCAGCTGCAGACCTTTAGTATGGTTTTGATAGCTTTAAACCTTGACTAATCATTTGTTTGAATAAAATATTTAGACTCGTAGTCTTTTCATATGTTTAAAATCATGTGTTGAGTTTCTTCTTCATGAAGAAACATCTATTGATAGGTTTCTTTGTCAAGAAGAAACATTGAATTGACTATAACCCTGGTACGTACAATCTTACGTTTCTTAGTTGTGAAGAAACTATTATATCTACTTGTATATAAAAACTTATGTTTCTTAATTATGAAGAAACATCATTTTAACTATAACCTTTGCATTTATAATCATAATAATGATGATCAAGGTTTTGGGCTATACCCTTGACTATGGTCTAAGCCATATAAAATAATAAAATAATATTTAAGCAGAACCCCTACCTTAATAAGTACTCGGGAATGTTAATACTAATACAGAATGACGGCTTGATTGGCAGAACCTTGTTTCCTATTTGTTTAACTGATCTACGACGCGTCAGCACTCCGATTCTCGCACGAACTTCAAGAAAACGGACCTCGGAACTTCTCGGAAAAGCTAGCACGCTTCCCAACACTAAGTGTGTGTTTGTAAGTGTGAGATTGTGATGAATGGGGCTTAATCCCGTAGCCCCCTTTTATAGGCGGAGTTTTGAAGGCCGTCGCGTAGCGCGATGGTCTTTTCCCAGGGCCATTGCGTAGCGCGACGCCGCAATTCACCAGGAAGTGCCACGTGTCCCTGATTGCTTAATGGGGTCATCGCGTAGCGCGATGCCCTTTTGATCCTAGACCATCGCGTAGCGCGGCGCCCTCTTTTCAGAATTTCTAGGGAATGGCATCGCGTAGCACGATGATCAAATCTGTCCACCCATCACGTAGCACGATGGGTCTGGAAACTCAGAATTTTCATTTTAACCCCTTTAAGTTTCAAAATTGTCATTTTTAGCCCAATACTTGAATGGGGTATTTTCGAGATGTTACATCCTCCCCACCTTGGAATGAATCTCGTCCTCGAGATTCGCTGACTTAGGTTCGGATGATTAGATTCTCTCTAATCTAATTTTCATATTTAATTCCAAGTTGATGAGTAGTTGGAACCTTTGAATCGTTGCATCATAATTGATATTATCAGTCAATGGTTCAGAATATCATAAGTAATTGTAAATTGCTAAACACAGTGGCCAGTTGTGTTTAATTATTTATCTTACCTTTTGAATTCTAAACATTTACTGAAGTTAACCAGAATGCCTTTTGGATTCAGTCTATTGAATCTTTTCCACTTATTTATTCAGGATACCACCACTGTCTCGCGTTGTCCTTTATTTTATGATTTTAACGGATTTCTTCCGTTTATATCCATCGGTTATCTTCTTGAACTTTTTCAATGTTCATACAACCGATTAAAACGCACTCCTTTTTATCCAATTTAATGCATCCTTTTCTTTACTTCATCTTTCTTATAGATGATGGACTATGTTAACTATATAGTCTTTACAATCTTGTTGTATTTCGGATAAAACCGTCTCTTTTATAAGTATAAGCATTATTGTGTGAAGACACGATCTATATGCTAATATCTTTCTTTTTTACATTTAGGGATTTAAAGACCCTATTATGGTTACAAAACTTCTCGTTTAAAACGAGTTACTAGCAGTTTATAAGAGCTAACTTAACTATTTAGTTATTTCTAATGCCTTGGAATCTTGCACATTCATTCAGCATACTCTTATCTGCTTCTATTCTTGATCGCCAGATGCTTCTTGCATGTTTAACATATTGATTCTGGCGTTTCCTTTCTTAGCTCCGCTTCCACTTACATTATTTGTTTTCTTCGGACATTCTGTGCTGAAATGCCCATTCTCTCCACATTTAAAACATACAACTGTTTTCCTTCTGTAATCATCTTCTGAATGACCAATTTTTTTGCAGAAGGTGCATGTGACAAATGGATTGGTTTTGGGAATGTTATTTGATCTCGAACATCTCCCATGATGTCTTCTTCCACAATTCGAACAAATTGGTCTTGTAAATTTAAATGACCCTTCCTCTTTAGTTTTATTCATTTTCTTTATCTCCATTTCTCTTTCCTTTTGCTTCTCATTCTTATCTTCCTCTTGATTTCTGATAAGACCATTCATAAGATATCCAGCCAATTCCATGGCTGAGTCAACTGTTTGAGGAAGATTAGATCTCACCATGTCTCTTATTTCTCGAGGTAATCCCCAGATATACCCGGTCACTTTGTTGTATTCAGGTGTTACCATATGTGGTACCAGTCTACAATCCAGTCTACAATACTCATGTGCATGATATACATAAAGAAAATAAATCTTTTGTAAAGCTTGTTAAAATATGAAAACCACAAATATGATAAGTGTGATGAGGAACTTAGAGTTTTCATGACCACCATGGACTCTTGTATTCCAACACAACATCGAAATTTTGAAAATAAATCGAACCAAAAGCTGGTTATTCGTGTATCACCACGACTTGACAGACTTTCGGTTAAAACACATTGTAAAACATAGAGGGTCGGAGTCACACGTTGCATGAACCACCATGATTTGTTTGACCCCTAAGAGTGCAACCATATCCTTATCACAAAGAGGACATGATCACGGTTGAAAACATAAAGTGGTGAATCGTATGGCGTTTGGTGTAGTATGCTTTGGTCTAATAAGTTTCATGCCCTTCCCGAACTCTCCAGGTAAGCAACCAGGTCTCGCGGCTGATTGGGATTTATACGCATTGCTTATCCTTAGGTTTCATGAACCTTGGTGTCAAGAGTTCAAGAAACAAGCACGTCCCCCTTCCAGTTAGTACATACCCGCCACGACGAGTCATCTTTATGCAGAGAATTATCGGAACACCATAATAGAAATTTTGAAAATTTTTGCTTTTAGGCATAAGCCTTGGACTTGTGTGTGCTTTGTGTACATGAGGCGTAAACGAATTAAGCAATACGTTAATAGTATGTGCGTTCAAACAATCAAGTAAAGGCCCACATAATTTCTAATCATGTAACCTAAACAATTTAAACAATTAAGCTATAGCTAATCTTAGAGCACTATGTCTAATGTCCTATCTTATAGCCACGGCTCTGATACCAATCTGTAACACCCCGGCTTAAGCAGAAATGCCCGAGTGTGATGTACAGATTGCTCAAACACACGTGGCACTATTAAGTGACCATAATACATTAATTTATTAAATAGCCCAGTACACAAGTTCAATCAAGTAAACAATACGAGTTTAAATCAAAGATAAACAATAATCAAAATGTCTCGTTTATTAAATAACCTAGGTATTCTAAGTGTCTTCTAGTCCTTCATCCTCTAATCACGGTACCTGTAACATTTTTATAAAATATGGTTAGCTATAAATATAGCTGGTGAGTTTCCACAGATTAAATACGTACATAAAAACCATACAATTCATAAACATGTGATAAACGAGCAAGTAAGTCCTTTCCAGTTGGTACAACCAACCTACTTGGATAATCGCGCAAGTAAGGTCCTTTCCAGTTGGTAACAACCAACGTACTTGGATAATGAGGCCCTTTTCCACTCGATACAAATGGACCGGAGTGCAAAGGGGGCGTATGATCATACTTAATGAGGCTTCCCAATCGTGCAAGTAATATTCGTGCAAGTAATACAAGTAACACACAAGTCCATATACGAATTGTAGTTTTGTAATAGGAGAAATAATACTTGAATTTTTATAAGAATACATATGCTACCCCAAAATATGAAAACGTTAAAAAAGGGTGGTGAAAAACTCACCTTAGTAATTGAAGTGAAAAGGAATAAGAATAACTCGAAAGCGTCAAAGGGAACCGAAGCGGTCAATCCGTACGAACTATAAATAAGAATAAACACGACTTTTTTTTAACGACTATTCTAACGGGATTTTAAAGTTGATTAATTGCATGAATAATTTTAGAAGTTAGTTATCATTTTATAGTAATTCATTACAAATTTTATGGCTCTTAGATTATTATATTATTATTTATGTTTTAACGGCAATTTGGTTATTAGTACAATTTAAGCACTTTAATGGCGAGAAAACAAAGTTTATATGTTTGAAAAGCTTGAACTATTGTTTACAAGTCGAAAATATAATTGTTGCTTTAACAAAACGATTTTTAGAGAATTAAAGTTTACTTGGCAATTATTACACAATTTTTAATAACTACTTATGAAAACGAGAAACTTGATTTTTATATGCAAAATGGTGAGATATATTTTATAGTTAGTTTACATAATTTTTATTTAATTTTAAAAGGTTTTTATAAATTTATTATGATTTTTAATGATTAAAAAGGATTTATTAATTAGGTGAAAAATTAAATAAAAGGAACATGGCTGACCCGGGTTTCGAACCCGGGTCTTGAGGTTTACATGTGCAGTGTGTAACCAGTTGAGCTAGGATGAACATTCGTTTATGCTTGGTTTCCCTTGTTTAAATATAATAACAGTTTCTAATAATTTTGGTTAAATAATAATAATGACATGTTATAAAAAAAAAAAGAAGGAAGGCATGCGTGACCCGGGTTTCGAACCCGGGTCTCTTGTTTGTTATCCTAGCATGTTAACCAGTTGGTCTAAAGAGCAATTCAGATTAAACTTGAAAAATATTATATATATATAATAATAAAAATTCATCTTCTTCCTTTATCAAGAACATAAACCCTAATTTTATCAATTGGGGTTTCTATTCTATGTTTGTTCAAATTAGTTTGGGGTTATTAATCATTGATGTTACGACAGTACAAAGCATATAACAATTACCTTAATATGCTTTGTTTTGATCGAAACCCAGTTGCCGGAAAGAATTTATAAGAATTCCCAATTACAGAGTACTCAGTGTATTAGAGGGGGATTGAGAGGAATGAGCGAGTTGTAAAGGTTGTGTAAGGTCATATTTATACTACTACTGGAGCGTATACACGTTAAATGCTTTAATTTTGATTCCCGTAAAATCCGGCGAGTGTCACGGGATTTGATTCGCGAATAAGTTTGTTATGATGTAATTAATATGCTGATTACCGTGTAATATCGATGATACAACGCGTTAAACAACTTTTTCAGGTCAAATTTTAGGGTTTAGAGGCTGCTTGGGATTTGCCGGCGCCGCCACCGGCGGCCGGCCGGAAAAACGGGGAGGGGGCGGGTAGGGTTTGAGCTTGATTATTTTATTATATTTTAAATAAGAATATTGCAGTTTGGCCCCTGAAGTTTCAATAACCCTTTAAAAGATAATTTAAATTCTTTTAAGTTTAAATAAGTTTTCAAGTTTACATTTTTAACCCAAACTTTATAATTAAATTATAGAGTCTTCGGTTTTGGATTATTTATGCGTTTTATTTGCGCAGCTCGATTAACGTTAAGGTTCGGGAATTTATAAATAACAACGAACAACGAATAATGAACATTAAATGTCGGGAATCACTTTATTAAATATATTTAATACATCGAAACGACCCAACGGGTCGGGTTTACAATACGAACACGAATCGAAAATTGACGAATGTCACATGAGTAGTTTGTAAAACCAATTAAAACCTGTCGTGTGTCCTTAAACTAACCGGAACGAGCACGTTCACTAATCATTTACTCATCACGACTAAATAAATTTCACGCCTCATAATCAACGCCCACGAGTAATTCATAAGTCCTTTAGTTGCGACGAGTAGATTATAAGGTTAAACTAGTCGCGACGAGTTAACTACTAATAAACTACACGTGTAGGGAATGCAAACCGGGTAAATTAGTCGTCGCGACTAAATGACTTATGAATTACTCGTGGACGTTGATTACAAGGCATAAAACTTATTTAGTTGTGACGAGTAAATGATTAGTGAACGTGCTCGTTATGGTTAGTTTATGGACACGTGACAGGTTCTAATTGGTTCTACAAACTACTCGTCACGACTAGATTATAATATCTATTTCTGTAACTTGCAAATGATACCTAAAATTTGAAATTTGTTTTCATAAATATTTATTTTGGGAATTTTCCCTTTGATTTATCAATTATCATAACCGTAGGTGAAAATCCTGACCGACTTTCCACACTTGTGCTCTTTTAGTTTCAGTTATTTATATAATATCACGGCTTTCTTGTAGGTAAAGCATAGAGAGGGTTAGGATCAGGTCCTTTCTTTAAGATTTTATATGTATCTTAGTGTATACTAAAAATGAGTCTATATATATAAGTTTATTATTTCCAAATTCAACTATAAATTATTGTAGCAGTAATTAAATACAAAATAAAGTTAAACGAATCAAGAGACTCTCCTTCATTCATCGAAACAAAGTCATTGATCAATTATTCATAGTTCAAATTGATGCTCTCTAATTGTGTGTGAGAGAGGAAGAGAGAAAGAGGGAGGAAGGTAACAGAGATCGACGATAAAAAATGATTGATTAATCTCAAGAAAATTTTTTATATAATATCTTGATAACTATAGGTGCATGCATGCATGATAAAAGCTACTCTATTAGTAAATTGGATCCTTAACATCGATTTGGCTTAACATCAATTTGGTAAAATGAAACTTTACCTTGGTAATCGTTGCAAATGCACACCAAAGTTTCCAAATCTGGTAATGCCATTTACCATGTCACAAAACAAAGAGTGTCTGAACATGCGCACAGCTGTGAAAAAGCTAGCTAATTATCAGTAAACCTAATTAATGTTGTATAAATAGAGAATCTAAGCCGTAAACTAAACCACACCTTAACAAAACCTACCAACTTCACCTCAGCAACAGCATCAATGGCATCCATCGAAACAGCAGCTTCACATGCCGCCCTTAGCATGGATGTACTACTCTCAGAGTACAGGTCATGTGGTCCTAGCTTCAAGAAACATGCGGTGGTTGATATGGCGTTGCGGGTGTTTCTGTTTGCAACAGCCCTGGCCAGTGTCATTGTTATGGTCACTTCTGAAGAAACCAAACAGATTCCAGTTGCTCCGGGCATCACTATAAGCAGGACTGCCAAATTCAGTTCTTCCCCACCTTTAGTGTAAGTATTATAATCAGTTTTTTCAGATTCAAAAAATCACCAAAACAATATTGATATTGAATATTGATCAGCCAATGGTCGATCATAAGAAAATAACTACTAAAAAATACATGTATGATATAGTATTAAAACTAATAATATCTAAGAGTGTCTAGAATTAGCACGTATAATATAATCAAATACGCACCAAGTCAAAAATAAAGAAACTTAAATCATCAAGCTGGTAATTAATTAAGTTTAGTCCTTAAGCTTTAGATCTTCTCCATAACCTCCCTTTGAGATCGACCGAACCTGCCGCTCGAACCTCATAGTCGCCCAAGTCTTCAAGTTCTTATTGGATATATTTTTACACCCGCTGAATTCTGACTTTGCCCATGTGCAAATCGACCGAAACTCCAACAGCTTCCACTTGGGCAATCCATTTGTTAAGGCATCAGCTATCTGAAACTTAGTGTCAACTGTCAACATACTTAAGTTCAATTTCCCTGTCTAACATATTCTCTCAAAGAAAATGGTATTGAACTTCTATGTGCTTCGTTCGAGCATGGCATGTCGGGTTTTCTGTCAACTTTATTGCAGACGTATTGTCACAAAACAACTTAACCTTGTAATACTCTTTTTGGTTCATATCTTTCATTAGCCGCTTTAACCAAACGAACTCTTAAACTGCAACAACTGCCGCTCGATACCTGGCTTTTCCCTGTCAAAAGACACCGTGTCTTTTATTCACTTGGATATTGCATTTTTACCTATAAAGAAAACATTATAAGAATAAATATATGTATTTATATATTTACATACGGCCATCATTATCATTTATATAATCATGGATCAAAATAATTAAATTATACGTTATTATTATATTAGCTACGTAATTGTTGATAGACCATACCACTTACTTGCTAATCAAGGGTTTCCCCCTGTTGTATATAAATATATGAAGAGATTAATTAACATCATAACATAACCTTAAACACACATATCAAATTCCTCTCTCTCTCTCTCTCTCTCTCTCTCTCTCTTCGGTTTTTCTCAAAGAACCCTATCTCTCTCTTATTCTCCATCATTAATATACATCCTAAATGAAAACTCGACAAAACTGACAATCATGTCGTCTGGATCATTTTCATCAGTCGTGGCTACTCTCTTTGCTGTAACATGTATGTTTTAGTTATATGTTTATCATATTATTCGTGTTTTGCATTACTAACATAAAAAACTGATCAACAAACATATATACCTAGTCATTGACCGTCTACCGTTGGGTCCCCGACATAATCTGTATCACAAAAAACGTTAAGTTCAAAATTTGACTGTCTCTTGAATTCAGTGGCGGATCTAGACGAAATCTTTGGAGCAACATTCATTTTTTTTAACATATTTCATACAATAACCCAATTCTTTTTTACCGTATTTCATATAGTAATTGATTTTGAACTTGATGTTGGATCGATAGCATTATTTTCTTGGAATTGTCGTTTAAAAAGATTGCTAATAAGACTTTGTCGTTTCATCTTCCGAGCTCCCTAATTTTTGAAGAAACAAAATTTAAACCATAAATTTATAATCAATTCCAATTTATATTATTCAAATATCCAATAAACCATAATCAATCATTCAAATATTCAATTTCTCATAAGCAATTCCAAAATAACAATTTATATAAACAAATTAAACAATTACAATTTTAGATAAAAGTAGAAGTTCCTAAATTGAACAAGTAAAAGTCGAACGGTGGAAAAGTGAGTAAGGCATCACCGGTCGTCGGCTACTAGGCTGCAGCGTGGAGGTCCAATGGCCGGAGGAGGGCAGGGGGTCGGGGCAGCGTGGGGTGAACGATGGCTGAATGAAACTTTGTTTTGTTGAATGTTGATGCCCAGGCTAAACCAAACGTCCAAGCATAAGGGAACAATGAACAATGGTTTTATTTGGTTTGAGCTTTAAACTTTGGTTGAGCTTTAATTAACTTTAGCTTTAATTTGGTTGGGCTTTAAACAAAGAGGTGTGACGTTATATTTTTTCAAGGGTAACGAAATATGAAAACCAACAAAAAAAAATAAAAAAATTTGCACTACCGACAAAATGTTGAGTGGTAGCGGAGGTTACCGCTAGTTAATTACTAAGCCGCTAGTTAATTACTAAGCACATGTGCCCGTGCTGAACCTGACCTCATAATTGAATGCATCTTTCAAGTATCGTAAGACTCTTTTTGATGCATAAAGATGAGGCTGTTGTTATCTTGGTATATGGCAATCAAATATGAACACAACAAAGAACAAACACGTTTGATACTATTTTATTAAATCAAAACTTGAATACAAATGTATCTTTCACGTATCGTAAAATCTTAATGTTTGTTTTGTAACGACGCAGATACCATGTAGCAGCCCTCTCGGTGGCTGCTTTTTACAGCTTCATCACTTGCGTGATATCGATTTTGGTGATGATGAAGCCATGTGGAAACTCCAAAAAGCTAAAGTTTCGGCTTGTGATACTTGATTCGCTGTTATTAGGCATTATGGCTGCAGCAATGGGAGCAACAATAGGAGTGGCATACATCACACTTAAAGGAACCTCTCATAGCGAAAACGACAAGTTCTGTGATACATATGGTTCCTACTGTTTCCACTTTGCAACAGCAATTCTCATGTCATTCATTGTCTCCATAACATTGCTACCGCTTATTTGGCTCTCCGTATACGTGCTTTCCAAGATTGCAAGGAAATAGTTCCATTGATACCAGGAATATATATTCTCGCTTGGTGTATGGATTCATCATTCATGCTATTTTCTTTGCAGTAATTTTTAAAGATATATACACATGTTTTAGATTTTTGTCCTGTGTTGTGATTGTAAAGTTGGTTAAAATAAGTTAAATAATACATCACATTGATGTCGTTTAGACTCATTTTCAAACCAGCTGGTTTGATCCTATCTATGAAACGATGACACACCTTTTCACAACAATAATAGAGACCAAGTAAAACACATTACCAGAGAAAACAATGCTGGCATTGAAGCAAACTAGCATCATCTGTTGGTTATCTGGATCGATCACTTATTTATGTACATAAAATAAAATATATCAATATATTACACATGTTTTTTAAGAGCGCATCATTCCAATATTTGAACTCGATTTAAAAACAAGTTTTCTTAAGACATTTCACTGTGGCTTGTTCATTTTAACTTCTACTTGAGATAGAACCCGCCTTGTATAGCCACATCTAAACATCTCTGTCTTAATTTCGTCGAGACACAAAGGATGGTAACTATTTCATATTTCCATTTAATGTTGTTAGGTTTTCAAATGTAATTTTTCTAATTTCAAATGGAAAATGACCAAAATGTCTATTTTGACCACAACATGTCCATCAAAATCCATCCGAGTTCATCTAGTCTATTGCAAAACAACTCGGTCCGCCAGGATTTTTTCCAGTAGCCGACAGCTTTTGAAAATAATTAGGCACAGCCTAAATTAATTCAGTAACCACATGGAATCGAAAAATATCTTAGCTAGTCTGATGCCTACACAATTTTCCAAGCACATTTTGTTTTTATTATTTAGCAAAACACAATTCGATTATCGTTCCAATAAATGCAAATAAAATAACAAAAGACTTAAAAGTCTTGATCAACGCGAACTAACAGTTACATTGATTCAATCATCGAATGAAAATATGGAATAATAACAAAAAAGACTTAAATGCTTAATACGACAGTTTAGGACCCATATGGCCGGACTAGATGAGTTTCACAATTATAATGCCAAAAGATCAATCCATCTTATCATGTTTAAATCCAGAATTTGTGTCTAACAATAAACCACACTTTTGAGAGAAACCCAACCTTCAATTTGCCACATTCATGGCATCCACTGACACCAAGGAATCAGGAGCACAACCGGAAAACACGCGTAGTATTGCACCGGTGGTTGATGTTGGATTGAGGTTCTTGCTGTTTGCAACTGCCTTGGTTGCACTCATCATTATGGTCACTTCTAAACAAACCAAACTGATCCATTTCGGGCCCTTAGCAATATCACTTGTTGCAAAGTTCAACCAGTCCCCGGCTTTTGTGTAAGTACATCAACGAAAATCCGATGTATAGAACTAGTTTTAACTTTGAAAGAACAATGATTGTGAGTTGTGACTAATTTACTTACTATTTGTGGTTATATATTACTTAGATACCTTGTAGCAGCACTATCGGTAGCTTGCTTGTACAGCGCAATCACCGGCGTTATATCCGTGTTGGTTCTGATAAAGCGTGGAGGAAGCTTCACAAAGCTACAGTTTCATTTTGTGATATTTGATGCTGTAAGCTCTTGAACCACACTCATTTCCTTAACATGAATTCAAGTTGGCACGACTTTAAGTTGGAAAGAATAAACAAATAATAATTATAATAGTAATAATAAAATAACTTGAAGTTTGGGGCCTAATATTTAAAGTTGTCAAATTTTCTTGCTTGACATGTTTGACTCGCATTTAATTATTTCTCTCGATCACAACTCCGGCCCTGATAAGCTCATTATAATCTCTTGAGTTTTCTTTTATTAGTTTAACTTCGTTTAATCTTCATATTTAACAGAACATATAATCAGTAAGCTAGCTAGCTAGCTTCCAAGACTATGTAGGGTGATTGTCTGCCTTTTAGAAATCGTATACAAAAAATATGTATTATACGTGTTAGGATTCTAACAAAAAAAAAAAAAAACATTACTTTTAGTGAAAGGGACTCTTTTATAGAATTTTGTGGTCACTTGTGTAGCACTCTCTAAAATATTACTTTTAGTGAAAACTCTCCAAGATGCCCAAAATAGGCATGTCTTGGCCTCTCTATTCATGTTTACACACTTGTGTAGCCTCGTTGAGACCCTTGTCGAGGTACCAACTCATGACTATTGTATGGAATTTCTTCTATGCTATCTTGGTGCCTAGAGGTGTGCAAGCTGATTATATGTTGATTATGCTTATTTGGTTTGGTGTTTTAAATTTCTTTGCCAGTTGTGAAGAATTTTTGTTCAAAATATATATTTGGTAATTTCTCTGATAATTAACTTATAAAATATGGGTATGATGCAGCTGTTATTGGGCATCATGGCTGCAGCAACAGGAGCATCAGGAGGAGTTGGATACATTGGATACAAAGGAAACTCTCATGCGGGTTGGTTTAAGTTCTGTGATAACTTTGGTTCCTTCTGCTCACGCTTTGCAGCCTCAATTTCTCTGTCGCTCATATCCTCCATAACGCTTCTGCTGCTCGTTTGGCTCTCTGTTTATGCGCTTTCTAAGAAGATCAGCAGACCATAATTTATAGCTGGTGCTGAAATTATTTCAGATGTTGGAGATTTACGTAATCGACATCTGAGCACCATGCATGAGTAATTAAAACCTAGCTAATTAGCATGCAAGCCTCACATGAGTTGAAAGAGGATGGTGTAAGTATGTATTCATGTTTATGCTTATATATTTCTAGTTTATTTGTCAATAAGGAATTGGATATATTGGCTAAACCTTGGAATTGTGTTGTTTTAGCATTATGGTGAAATTTGTGCATATTTACCATTTATAACTACAATGTTTTACTATTATAAGTCTGATTACAGTACTGTTATAACTATGTTGTACTAGGTCTTATCCTCCTGTATTATTACGGGGTTGTTTTACATTTTTTGTCACATACTAACTTAGGGCCTATAAGTGTAACCAATAGCTAGTACCTGTTTTGTAAATATATTAGAGTTTAAGGTTGCAAAACGGAAATCTTGATTAAAACTTTATATAATTCAAAAGTTAGGAATTAAACACCTGATAATTAGTACAAAAATGTTTGACTTAGAAAACTATAATTTACGTTGTCTTAGTAACAAAAACTGCATCTGAGCCATCAGATTGTCTAGTGGCTATCCATCATCTCCAAACATCTATTTCTGATTACCTGTAAAACAGTTTATAAAATACGTCAACAACACATGCTGGTGAACACGTTGATACTAAAATAATTGGTGATACTTAATTATCCCTCGGGTATCTTATGACCCGGCCCATCGTGGCTCAAGAAATAATCAAGTTCTAAAAGTCTGAATTACTATTACAAACTCCAACTCAACTTGAAACCACTCAGCAAACACCACGGCGTTCGAGTACTTACCTATCAACTACCCATATACATAAGATTATCCCCACTCGAGCATTACTTAGGCTTGGCCCAACATGGCGGTGTCATAATCAGGCGTGGTGCGGTGCGCCCCCCGTCTACCCACATATGAAAGGATCCAAACAAAAATATACGATAGCCTGAGGGCCAGCGATTACCTTTGTTCATAAAGTTTTAGTGATACATAATGCCATGTAAACAGTTGTAAGACTCGTTATAAAAGTTTGCTTGTAAAGAGTTTAGACGTATTCATCTTTTGCTCTTGATCAGTGTGTCTCACTGAGTTATGCTTGCTTGTTACCTCGGACTTATACGAGAATAACCTTTTATAAATAGCGAGATCAACGATCTAGCTTTAGATCTCTAGTCTATTTACATAACATTTACCTTGATAATAATTTCTTTATAAAATATAAGGACTTTTAACCCCCTCTTTGTTTATCATTCATGTACCATGTTTCTTCTTTATAAAGAAACGTATGTATTCTTCCTCAAGAAGACACATTATAAAAACTTTGTATTATAAAGAAATAATAATTTAACCAAGTCCTTGTTTTATAAAAATTGTATTCTACTTATTATTTAATCAAGGTATGGGTTATATCCTCGACTAGGATCTGAGCAATATATAATAAAATAATCGGCAAAACCCCTACTTTGTATGGATACTTTTATAAGAAATGCCTAGGCTTGACGTGGAGAGCACTCCTATTTGTCATCGGGAATTTGAGGGAATAAACCGACAGAACTTCCACCCTTAGTACGTACTTCAAGAAAAACGAACACGTCGGAAATGTTGATCGAGATCGTGGCACACTTTACGAGGTTATGTATGTGTGTAAGGTTTTTGGGATAAATGGGGTTTCACCCCGTGGCCTCCTATTTATAAGCTGAAATTGTGTTCCTTCGCGAAGAACTTCCATCGCGTAGCGCGAAGAACTTCCATCTTGATCGTTCGCGTAGCGCGAAGGACAGACTAACCGCCATTGAATATTTTATTCCTTCGCGTAATGCAAAGGATTCTTGGTTGTCCATTCGCGTAGCGCGAAGCCATCCTATAGGTCTGGTGTGTCAACACCTAGACCTGCCACGTGACACCACGGAGTGACATGTGTCCCGTCACGTGTCGATACGTGGTACAATAACTTCGTGGCTACTTCGCGTATCGCGAATAAGAAATTGGTGGATTTTCCGTGTAGCGCGAAACCACTCTTTCTTGGTTTTTGTGTTTTGTCTTTCACTTATCGTGAAGTGTTCCTTTCTGATTTCTTTGATATTTCAAAATTTTTATTTTAATCCCTTGACTTTTAAAATTTACACTTTTGGCCCAAAATTTTAAAAATGTAACATTTTTTGTTTTAATATTTATATTTTTTTTGTTTTAATTTTATTTATTGTAAGGAACTTAATAGCATACTTAAGATTTCATGATGAAAGAGTTTCACAAATAAATGAGATGTTATAACCCGCTTATTTTTTAATATAAAATTGTTTCTTAATTATAGATAATATCTTAAAAAACGAATATTAATTTTTAATGTATACTTATTTTATAGAATTTTTCATATCAAATATTTGGTTAGATTGACTTTTAATTTAATGAGATGTTATAACCCGTTTAAGAGCTATCTAGGTTTGATGAAACCCATACCAGTGAATTAATCAAATGTATGAGAAGCCTATATTTACAAATAAAACAATCTGGTAACTTGTGAGGATGTAAGAAACAACTAGAGAGCTTTTAAATATTTCATTTATATATATTTAAGATTTGATAAACCATTGCCTTTATACCATACAAACTTTGTTGTACTTTGTGCACTTAATACCCAAGAGCCTCTACAACAACAAATTCATGCAAGCCATCACATCATAGCTACATCAAATTTTAAACATTTGTTAAAAACTTCACTTTTTTTCTACAACAAATTAACATCCACACCGCTAAATCATCATCCACCCCTACAATAATTTAATCAAATAATTTTTTTAACAAATTAATTTTTTTGTATATATTTAAATATTAAAAAATATATTTAAAATAAATAGAAATCTATAACTAAAAATAAAGCATTTAAAATTAAAAATAAATACTAATGTTTTAACCTTTTAGTTACCAATCGGTTTTTGTAATAAAATAATGGACAAGAAATTGATTTTACAAATTGTTTTGTTGTAATGAAAGTAAAACAAAGGTTTCTTTGTTGGTTAGGGGTACACAACAAGAAAGCAATTGCCATATTAATTTATTACAGAAAAAGGAGAGTAAATCTCATGTGGAGTCTGCTTATCGTTGGTAAACTGCAAACTTTATCTTCAAGCATTCAAGCAGCACCCAAGAACCAAGCCCACATCGGTAAAGTCCAGCACTCTTTTGTCCGCTAGTATACAGCTAGATATAGACAATGCCACATTGGCACTGTTGTAGGGGCTCTAAATGAACACAAATACCGTCGGTCCACAAAAGGAATCACATTTATATGAGACACGTTCTTATTCCGCCCTACCAAGAAGAAAGCCTAGTGTCCGTGTGTTGTCTAATCAATTGAATTACACTAACCGACCTAAAACGAGTTATTGGAATCGATTACCATTCCTTTAAATTCTAATTCTCTCACTAACATTCTACGATCCTAACGAGCCATAGTTAAATTTATTGAATTTTTTTTATAGTACTAACCCATGGATACCATACTTTAAACTTAGATATCTATCTGTAATATATATAAATGAAACCACTAAAATCTTACGTGTCACGATGTGGTCGCTCCCCCTTTTTATAGAAGCCACCAGATTGCTTGATTTTTAAATGGAGGTCTCTCATTGATTTAACCCAAATTTATGGGTATGGGTCTTACCAAAACCAGATAACTCTTAAACGGGCTATAACTTCTCATTAAATTAAAAATTAATCTTACCAATTATTTGATATGAAAATCCTATAAACTAGCGATATATTAAAATTTAGTATCCAATTTAAAAAGAAAAGATATTATTATTAATAAACAATTTTATAGTAAAAAATATAAGCGAGTCATGGGCCACTAAATCCAGATAGTTTTTAAACGGGTTATAACATATAATTTATTTATGAAACCCTTTCATCATCAAACCCTAAGTATATTATTAACTTTCTTACAATAAAAAAAATTAAAATCCAAAAAATAAATATTAAAAAACAAAAAATGTAAAACAACCATTCTTTCAAGCCATCAGATTGATTTATTTGTAAATGAACCCTTCTTACGCACTTGACCCGAATTCATGGGAAGAGGTCTCACCAAACTCAGATAGTTCTTAAACGGGTTATAAAATCTCATTATATTAAAAATTAATCTCATCAAATATATCATATGAAAATCCTATAAAATAGGGATATACTAAAAATTAATATCCTACTTTATTTAAAAAAAGATATTATTTATAATTAAGAAAGAATTTTATAATAAAGAAAACAAACGGGTAATGGGTAACTCATATAGCTTTTAAACCGGATTATAACATATTTTTATTTGTAAAATCATTTTATTATCAAACCTCAAGTATATTAATTATTAACTTTCTTACAATAAATAAAATTAAATCCAAATATATATATATATATATATTAAAAACGAATAATGTAAAACAATCCACGTAATACAAGAAATAAAATCTAGTTTACACTTAAAAGAAGATATATTATTTACGTATCTTTCTTTAATCTTTTGAGTTATTGATGGCTACAAGGAGTATTGAAGTCCCAACTCCCAACCTTGAGTTGGGACTTCAATAATAAACCCGTCTGTCCTACACCCACAAGTATATTAATTAACTCCCATATTAATTAACCTTGAGTTGGGACTTCAATAATATATTAATAATTAATATACTTGAGTTAATTATTAACTCAAGATTAAAGAAAGTTAATAATTAATATACTTGAGGTTGAAGTCCCAACTCCCAACCTTGAGTTATTGATGGCTACAAGGAGTATTGAAGTCCCAACTCCCAACCTAGTTTACACTTAATCTTTTGAGTTATTGATGGCTACATCGACATAATTGTTAAAGCACTTACCTTGATGAACATACGATTGTAGGACAAACCGGAAGCCTCGGGATGGATGAAAGTCGCCCTAGAACACCTATTCTGCCTCTGGAAGCCGTTCTTAACTGAATGGGGAGGTTAAGGGGTTTATATAAGGCAAAACCTAAATTTTTGGCCGACTTAAGCATCTTCGCGAAAAGGGTGCTTTTTCGCGTATCGCGAAGAACAAAATAGTCGCCGCCGAGATACGCGAAGTTGCCCTTCCTTGCATCTTCGCGTATCGCGAAGATGTACAATATCAAATTTTCATTTTTTCTTTTTTTGAATGCCTCGTGATGTGTGCACTTCCAATCTTTCACTTCTCGATCTTCGTTCCAAGCCCGTAAATATCCTCATTAAGCTCCATAGCTTCCAATATCCTGAAAACACGTAAACAATGCTTGAAGTACCAATTTTCATTCGTTTGTTAACCTAAATATAACTAATTAATATATAATAATAACTAACTTTTACCCAACCATCACATCCCCACACTTATCCTTTTTCGTCCCGAAAAAGATTTTGCAATGGAATCAGAATCAGAAATCATTCTCGAAATACTTCATAGATTATCTTATTTAAGCACAAAGAACACAAAAACCGCGATTGTCGATATTGTTGTCCACTTAAACCCATGCCTTAATACTTACCGGGAAAAATAAGGTGCGACAGTTTTATTAGTTCATTGATTAAAATGAAACCCACACCTCAAAGCCCTGAAGCCGCCTTACCATGCTTCATTATAGTTTTACCGAATCAGACCACCCCAACTTGACTTAAACCTTAAAATTAGACGATCAAAATTTTGCACATGTGTACAACTTTTAAGCCCATATGTAATAGCTAAGACAATCTAGGATATTTTTATCGAACAAAAACCCAAACTTAAGTATTAAAGTCTACCAAAATGGCCGTTAGATACGATTAAGGTGCAATTAGGTAACCAACTAGTAAATAGCCCCCACTACATGACATACCCCCGTTAAAATTTAGTATCCAATTTAAAAAGAAAAGATATTATTATTAATAAACAATTTTATAGTAAAAAATATAAGCGAGTCATGGGCCACTAATTCCAGATAGTTTTTAAACGGGTTATAACATATAATTTATTTATGAAACCCTTTTATCATCAAACCCTAAGTATATTATTAACTTTCTTATAATAAAAAAAATTAAAATCCAAAAAATAAATATTTAAAAACAAAAAATGTAAAACAACCATTCTTTCAAGCCATTCTTTCAAACCATTCTTTCAACCGTCTGTCATACACCCCCAAGTATATTAATTAACTCCCATATTAATTAACCTTGAGTTGGGACTTCAATAATATATTAATAATTAATATACTTGAGTTAATTATTAACTCAACTACGTCCCCCTTTCAGTTAGTACATACCCGCCACGACGAGTCATCTTTATGCAGAGAATTATCGGAACACCATAATAGAAATTTTGAAAATTTTTGCTTTTAGGCATAAGCCTTGGACTTGTGTGTGCTTTGTGTACATGAGGCGTAAACGAATTAAGCAATACGTTAATAGTATGTGCGTTCAAACAATCAAGTAAAGACCCACATAATTTCTAATCATGTAACCTAAACAATTTAAACAATTAAGCTATAGCTAATCTTAGAGCACTACGTCTAATGTCCTATCTTATAGCCACGGCTCTGATACCAATCTGTAACACCCCGGCTTAAGCAGAAATGCCCGAGTGTGATGTACAGATTGCTCAAACACACGTGGCACTATTAAGTGACCATAATACATTAATTTATTAAATAGCCCGGTACACAAGTTCAATCAAGTAAACAATACGAGTTTAAATCAAAGATAAACAATAATCAAAACAAATGTCTCGTTTATTAAATAACCTAGGTATTCTAAGCGTCTTCTAGTCCTTCATCCTCTAATCACGGTACCTGTAACATATTTATAAAATATGGTTAGCTATAAATATAGCTGGTGAGTTTCCACAGATTAAATACGTACATAAAAACCATACAATTCATAAACATGTGATAAACGAGCAAGTAAGTCCTTTCCAGTTGGTACAACCAACCTACTTGGATAATCGCGCAAGTAAGGTCCTTTCCAGTTGGTAACAACCAACGTACTTGGATAATGAGGCCCTTTTCCACTCGATAGAAATGGACCAGAGTGCAAATGGGGCGTATGATCATACTTAATGAGGCTTCCCAATCGTGCAAGTAATATTCGTGCAAGTAATACAAGTAACACACAAGTCCATATACGAATTGTAGTTTTGTAATAGGAGAAATAATACTTGAATTTTTATAAGAATACATATGCTACCCCAAAATATGAAAACGTTAAAAAAGGGTGGTGAAAAACTCACCTTAGTAATTGAAGTGAAAAGGAATAAGAATAACTCGAAAGCGTCAAAGGGAACCGAAGCGGTCAATCCGTACGAACTATAAATAAGAATAAACATGACTTTTTTTAACGACTATTCTAACGGGATTTTAAAGTTGATTAATTGCATGAATAATTTTAGAAGTTAGTTATCATTTTATAGTAATTCATTACAAATTTTATGGCTCTTAGATTATTATATTATTATTTATGTTTTAACGGCAATTTGGTTATTAGTACAATTTAAGCACTTTAATGGCGAGAAAACAAAGTTTATATGTTTGAAAAGCTTGAACTATTGTTTACAAGTCGAAAATATAATTGTTGCTTTAACAAAACGATTTTTAGAGAATTAAAGTTTACTTGGCGATTATTACACAATTTTTAATAACTACTTATGAAAACGAGAAACTTGATTTTTATATGCAAAATGGTGAGATATATTTTATAGTTAGTTTACATAATTTTTATTTAATTTTAAAAGGTTTTTTATAAATTTATTATGATTTTTAATGATTAAAAAGGATTTATTAATTAGGTGAAAAATTAAATAAAAGGAACATGGCTGACCCGGGTTTCGAACCCGGGTCTTGAGTTTTACATGTGCAGTGTGTAACCAGTTGAGCTAGGATGAACATTCGTTTATGCTTGGTTTCCCTTGTTTAAATATAATAACAGTTTCTAATAATTTTGGTTAAATAATAATAATAATGACATGTTATAAAAAAAAAAAGAAGGAAGGCATGCGTGACCCGGGTTTCGAACCCGGGTCTCTTGTTTGTTATCCTAGCATGTTAACCAGTTGGTCTAAAGAGCAATTCAGATTAAACTTGAAAAATATTATATATATATAATAATAAAAATTCATCTTCTTCCTTTATCAAGAACATAAACCCTAATTTTATCAATTGGGGTTTCTATTCTATGTTTGTTCAAATTAGTTTGGTATTATTAATCATTGATGTTACGACAGTACAAAGCATATAACAATTACCTTAATATGCTTTGTTTTGATCGAAACCTAGTTGCCGGAAAGAATTTTTAAGAATTCCAATTACAGAGTACTCAGTGTATTAGAGGGGGATTGAGAGGAATGAGCGAGTTGTAAAGGTTGTGTAAGGTCATATTTATACTACTACTGGAGCGTATACACGTTAAATGCTTTAATTTTGATTCCCGTAAAATCCGGCGAGTGTCACGGGATTTGATTCGCGAATAAGTTTGTTATGATGTAATTAATATGCTGATTACCGTGTAATATCGATGATACAACGCGTTAAACAACTTTTTCAGGTCAAATTTTAGGGTTTAGAGGCTGCTTGGGATTTGCCGGCGCCGCCACCGGCTGCCGGCCGGAAAAACGGGGCTGGGGGAGGGGGCGGGTAGGGATTGAGCTTGATTATTTTATTATATTTTAAATAAGAATATTGCAGTTTGGCCCCTGAAGTTTCAATAACCCTTTAAAAGATAATTTAAATTCTTTTAAGTTTAAATAAGTTTTCAAGTTTACATTTTTAACCCAAACTTTATAATTAAATTATAGAGTCTTCGGTTTTAGATTATTTACGCGTTTTATTTGCGCAGCTCGATTAACGTTAAGGTTCGGGAATTTATAAACATTTAAATAACAACGAACAACGAATAATGAACATTAAATGTCGGGAAACACTTTATTAAATATATTTAATACATCGAAACGACCCAACGGGTCGGGTTTACAATACGAACACGAATCGAAAATTGACGAATGTCACATGAGTAGTTTGTAAAACCAATTAAAACCTGTCGTGTGTCCTTAAACTAACCGGAACGAGCACGTTCACTAATCATTTACTCATCACGACTAAATAAATTTCACGCCTCATAATCAACGCCCACGAGTAATTCATAAGTCCTTTAGTTGCGACGAGTAGATTATAAGGTTAAACTAGTCGCGACGAGTTAACTACTAATAAACTACACGTGTAGGGAATGCAAACCGGGTAAATTAGTCGTCGCGACTAAATGACTTATGAATTACTCGTGGGCGTTGATTACAAGGCATAAAACTTATTTAGTTGTGACGAGTAAATGATTAGTGAACGTGCTCGTTATGGTTAGTTTATGGACACGTGACAGGTTCTAATTGGTTCTACAAACTACTCGTCACGACTAGATTATAATATCTATTTCTGTAATTTCTTGCGAATGATACCTAAAATTTGAAATTTGTTTTCATAAATATTTATTTTGGGAATTTTCCCTTTGATTTATCAATTATCATAACCGTAGGTGAAAATCCTGACCGACTTTCCACACTTGTGCTCTTTTAGTTTCAGTTATTTATATAATATCACGGCTTTCTTGTAGGTAAAGCATAGAGAGGGTTAGGATCAGGTCCTTTCTTTAAGATTTTATATGTATCTTAGTGTATACTAAAAATGAGTCTATATATATAAGTTTATTATTTCCAAATTCAACTATAAATTATTGTAGCAGTAATTAAATACAAAATAAAGTTAAACGAATCAAGAGACTCTCCTTCATTCATCGAAACAAAGTCATTGATCAATTATTCATAGTTCAAATTGATGCTCTCTAATTGTGTGTGAGAGAGGAAGAGAGAAAGAGGGAGGAAGGTAACAGAGATCGACGATAAAAAATGATTGATTAATCTCAAGAAAATTTTTTATATAATATCTTGATAACTATAGGTGCATGCATGCATGATAAAAGCTACTCTATTAGTAAATTGGATCCTTAACATCGATTTGGCTTAACATCAATTTGGTAAAATGAAACTTTACCTTGGTAATCGTTGCAAATGCACACCAAAGTTTCCAAATCTGGTAATGCCATTTACCATGTCACAAAACAAAGAGTGTCTGAACATGCGCACAGCTGTGAAAAAGCTAGCTAATTATCAGTAAACCTAATTAATGTTGTATAAATAGAGAATCTAAGCCGTAAACTAAACCACACCTTAACAAAACCTACCAACTTCACCTCAGCAACAGCATCAATGGCATCCATCGACACCGCAGCTTCACATGCCGCCCTTAGCATGGATGTACTACTCTCAGAGTACAGGTCATGTGGTCCTAGCTTCAAGAAACATGCGGTGGTTGATATGGCGTTGCGGGTGTTTCTGTTTGCAACAGCCCTGGCCAGTGTCATTGTTATGGTCACTTCTGAAGAAACCAAACAGATTCCAGTTGCTCCGGGCATCACTATAAACAGGACTGCCAAATTCAGTTCTTCCCCACCTTTAGTGTAAGTATTATAATCAGTTTTTTCAGATTCAAAAAATCACCAAAACAATATTGATATTGAATATTGATCAGCCAATGGTCGATCATAAGAAAATAACTACTAAAAAATACATGTATGATATAGTATTAAAACTAATAATATCTAAGAGTGTCTAGAATTAGCACGTATAATATAATCAAATACGCACCAAGTCAAAAATAAAGAAACTTAAATCATCAAGCTGGTAATTAATTAAGTTTAGTCCTTAAGCTTTAGATCTTCTCCATAACCTCCCTTTGAGATCGACCGAACCTGCCGCTCGAACCTCATAGTCGCCCAAGTCTTCAAGTTCTTATTGGATATATTTTTACACCCGCTGAATTCTGACTTTGCCCATGTGCAAATCGACCGAAACTCCAACAGCTTCCACTTGGGCAATCCATTTGTTAAGGCATCAGCTATCTGAAACTTAGTGTCAACTGTCAACATACTTAAGTTCAATTTCCCTGTCTAACATATTCTCTCAAAGAAAATGGTATTGAACTTCTATGTGCTTCGTTCGAGCATGGCATGTCGGGTTTTCTGTCAACTTTATTGCAGACGTATTGTCACAAAACAACTTAACCTTGTAATACTCTTTTTGGTTCATATCTTTCATTAGCCGCTTTAACCAAACGAACTCTTAAACTGCAACAACTGCCGCTCGATACCTGGCTTTTCCCTGTCAAAAGACACCGTGTCTTTTATTCACTTGGATATTGCATTTTTACCTATAAAGAAAACATTATAAGAATAAATATATGTATTTATATATTTACATACGGCCATCATTATCATTTATATAATCATAGATCAAAATAATTAAATTATACGTTATTATTATATTAGCTACGCAATTGTTGATAGACCATACCCCTTACTTGCTAATCAAGGGTTTCCCCCCTGTTGTATATAAATATATGAAGAGATTAATTAACATCATGACATAACCTTAAACACACATATCAAATTCCTCTCTCTCTCTCTCTCTCTCTCTCTCTCTCTCTCTCTTCGGTTTTTCTCAAAGAACCCTATCTCTCTCTTATTCTCCATCATTAATATACATCCTAAATGAAAACTCGACAAAACTGACAATCATGTCGTCTGGATCATTTTCATCAGTCGTGGCTACTCTCTTTGCTGTAACATGTATGTTTTAGTTATATGTTTATCATATTATTCGTGTTTTGCATTACTAACATAAAAAACTGATCAACAAACATATATACCTAGTCATTGACCGTCTACCGTTGGGTCCCCGACATAATCTGTATCACAAAAAACGTTAAGTTCAAAATTTGACTGTCTCTTGAATTCAGTGGCGGATCTAGACGAAATCTTTGGAGCAACATTCATTTTTTTTAACATATTTCATACAATAACCCAATTCTTTTTTACCGTATTTCATATAGTAATTGATTTTGAACTTGATGTTGGATCGATAGCATTATTTTCTTGGAATTGTCGTTTAAAAAGATTGCTAATAAGACTTTGTCGTTTCATCTTCCGAGCTCCCTAATTTTTGAAGAAACAAAATTTAAACCATAAATTTATAATCAATTCCAATTTATATTATTCAAATATCCAATAAACCATAATCAATCATTCAAATATTCAATTTCTCATAAGCAATTCCAAAATAACAATTTATATAAACAAATTAAACAATTACAATTTTAGATAAAAGTAGAAGTTCCTAAATTGAACAAGTAAAAGTCGAACGGTGGAAAAGTGAGTAAGGCATCACCGGTCGTCGGCTACTAGGCTGCAGCGTGGAGGTCCAATGGCCGGAGGAGGGCAGGGGGTCGGGGCAGCGTGGGGTGAACGATGGCTGAATGAAACTTTGTTTTGTTGAATGTTGATGCCCAGGCTAAACCAAACGTCCAAGCATAAGGGAACAATGAACAATGGTTTTATTTGGTTTGAGCTTTAAACTTTGGTTGAGCTTTAATTAACTTTAGCTTTAATTTGGTTGGGCTTTAAACAAAGAGGTGTGACGTTATATTTTTTCAAGGGTAACGAAATATGAAAACCAACAAAAAAAAATAAAAAAATTTGCACTACCGACAAAATGTTGAGTGGTAGCGGAGGTTACCGCTAGTTAATTACTAAGCCGCTAGTTAATTACTAAGCACATGTGCCCGTGCTGAACCTGACCTCATAATTGAATGCATCTTTCAAGTATCGTAAGACTCTTTTTGATGCATAAAGATGAGGCTGTTGTTATCTTGGTATATGGCAATCAAATATGAACACAACAAAGAACAAACACGTTTGATACTATTTTATTAAATCAAAACTTGAATACAAATGTATCTTTCACGTATTGTAAAATCTTAATGTTTGTTTTGTAACGACGCAGATACCATGTAGCAGCCCTCTCGGTGGCTGCTTTTTACAGCTTCATCACTTGCGTGATATCGATTTTGGTGATGATGAAGCCATGTGGAAACTCCGAAAAGCTAAAGTTTCGGCTTGTGATACTTGATTCGCTGTTATTAGGCATTATGGCTGCAGCAATGGGAGCAACAATAGGAGTGGCATACATCACACTTAAAGGAACCTCTCATAGCGAAAACGACAAGTTCTGTGATACATATGGTTCCTACTGTTTCCACTTTGCAACAGCAATTCTCATGTCATTCATTGTCTCCATAACATTGCTACCGCTTATTTGGCTCTCCGTATACGTGCTTTCCAAGATTGCAAGGAAATAGTTCCATTGATACCAGGAATATATATTCTCGCTTGGTGTATGGATTCATCATTCATGCTATTTTCTTTGCAGTAATTTTTAAAGATATATACACATGTTTTAGATTTTTGTCCTGTGTTGTGATTGTAAAGTTGGTTAAAATAAGTTAAATAATACATCACATTGATGTCGTTTAGACTCATTTTCAAACCAGCTGGTTTGATCCTATCTATGAAACGATGACACACCTTTTCACAACAATAATAGAGACCAAGTAAAACACATTACCAGAGAAAACAATGCTGGCATTGAAGCAAACTAGCATCATCTGTTGGTTATCTGGATCGATCACTTATTTATGTACATAAAATAAAATATATCAATATATTACACATGTTTTTTAAGAGCGCATCATTCCAATATTTGAACTCGATTTAAAAACAAGTTTTCTTAAGACATTTCACTGTGGCTTGTTCATTTTAACTTCTACTTGAGATAGAACCCGCCTTGTATAGCCACATCTAAACATCTCTGTCTTAATTTCGTCGAGACACAAAGGATGGTAACTATTTCATATTTCCATTTAATGTTGTTAGGTTTTCAAATGTAATTTTTCTAATTTCAAATGGAAAATGACCAAAATGTCTATTTTGACCACAACATGTCCATCAAAATCCATCCGAGTTCATCTAGTCTATTGCAAAACAACTCGGTCCGCCAGGATTTTTTCCAGTAGCCGACAGCTTTTGAAAATAATTAGGCACAGCCTAAATTAATTCAGTAACCACATGGAATCGAAAAATATCTTAGCTAGTCTGATGCCTACACAATTTCCAAGCACATTTTGTTTTTATTATTTAGCAAAACACAATTCGATTATCGTTCCAATAAATGCAAATAAAATAACAAAAGACTTAAAAGTCTTGATCAACGCGAACTAACAGTTACATTGATTCAATCATCGAATGGAAATATGGAATAATAACAAAAAAGACTTAAATGCTGAATACGACAGTTTAGGACCCATATGGCCGGACTAGATGAGTTTCACAATTATAATGCCAAAAGATCAATCCATCTTATCATGTTTAAATCCAGAATTTGTGTCTAACAATAAACCACACTTTTGAGAGAAACCCAACCTTCAATTTGCCACATTCATGGCATCCACTGACACCAAGGAATCAGGAACACAACCGGAAAACACGCGTAGTATTGCACCGGTGGTTGATGTTGGATTGAGGTTCTTGCTGTTTGCAACTGCCTTGGTTGCACTCATCATTATGGTCACTTCTAAACAAACCAAACTGATCCATTTCGGGCCCGTAGCAATATCACTTGTTGCAAAGTTCAACCAGTCCCCGGCTTTTGTGTAAGTACATCAACGAAAATCATATGTATAGAACTAGTTTTAACTTTGAAAGAACAATGATTGTGAGTTGTGACTAATTTACTTACTATTTGTGGTTATATATTACTTAGATACCTTGTAGCAGCACTATCGGTAGCTTGCTTGTACAGCGCAATCACCGGCGTTATATCCGTGTTGGTTCTGATAAAGCGTGGAGGAAGCTTCACAAAGCTACAGTTTCATTTTGTGATATTTGATGCTGTAAGCTCTTGAACCACACTCATTTCCTTAACATGAATTCAAGTTGGCACGACTTTTAGTTGGAAAGAATAAACAAATAATAATTATAATAGTAATAATAAAATAACTTGAAGTTTGGGGCCTAATATTTAAAGTTGTCAAATTTTCTTGCTTGACATGTTTGACTCGCATTTAATTATTTCTCTCGATCACAACTCCGGCCCTGATAAGCTCATTATAATCTCTTGAGTTTTCTTTTATTAGTTTAACTTCGTTTAATCTTCATATTTAACAGAACATATAATCAGTAAGCTAGCTAGCTAGCTTCCAAGACTATGTAGGGTGATTGTCTGCCTTTTAGAAATCGTATACACAAAATATGTATTATACGTGTTAGGATTCTAACAAAAAAAAAAAAAAACATTACTTTTAGTGAAAGGGACTCTTTTATAGAATTTTGTGGTCACTTGTGTAGCACTCTCTAAAATATTACTTTTAGTGAAAACTCTCCAAGATGCCCAAAATAGGCATGTCTTGGCCTCTCTATTCATGTTTACACACTTGTGTAGCCTCGTTGAGACCCTTGTCGAGGTACCAACTCATGACTATTGTATGGAATTTCTTCTATGCTATCTTGGTGCCTAGAGGTGTGCAAGCTGATTATATGTTGATTATGCTTATTTGGTTTGGTGTTTTAAATTTCTTTGCCAGTTGTGAAGAATTTTTGTTCAAAATATATATTTGGTAATTTCTCTGATAATTAACTTATAAAATATGGGTATGATGCAGCTGTTATTGGGCATCATGGCTGCAGCAACAGGAGCATCAGGAGGAGTTGGATACATTGGATACAAAGGAAACTCTCATGCGGGTTGGTTTAAGTTCTGTGATAACTTTGGTTCCTTCTGCTCACGCTTTGCAGCCTCAATTTCTCTGTCGCTCATATCCTCCATAACGCTTCTGCTGCTCGTTTGGCTCTCTGTTTATGCGCTTTCTAAGAAGATCAGCAGACCATAATTTATAGCTGGTGCTGAAATTATTTCAGATGTTGGAGATTTACGTAATCGACATCTGAGCACCATGCATGAGTAATTAAAACCTTGCTAATTAGCATGCAAGCCTCACATGAGTTGAAAGAGGATGGTGTAAGTATGTATTCATGTTTATGCTTATATATTTCTAGTTTATTTGTCAATAAGGAATTGGATATATTGGCTAAACCTTGGAATTGTGTTGTTTTAGCATTATGGTGAAATTTGTGCATATTTACCATTTATAACTACAATGTTTTACTATTATAAGTCTGATTACAGTACTGTTATAACTATGTTGTACTAGGTCTTATCCTCCTGTATTATTACGGGGTTGTTTTACATTTTTTGTCACATCCTAACTTAGGGCCTATAAGTGTAACCAATGGCTAGTATCTGTTTTGTAAATATATTAGAGTTTAAGGTTGCAAAACGGAAATCTTGATTAAAACTTTATATAATTCAAAAGTTAGGAATTAAACACCTGATAATTAGTACAAAAATGTTTGACTTAGAAAACTATAATTTACGTTGTCTTAGTAACAAAAACTGCATCTGAGCCATCAGATTGTCTAGTGGCTATCCATCATCTCCAAACATCTATTTCTGATTACCTGTAAAACAGTTTATAAAATACGTCAACAACACATGCTGGTGAACACGTTGATACTAAAATAATTGGTGATACTTAATTATCCCTCGGGTATCTTATGACCCGGCCCATCGTGGCTCAAGAAATAATCAAGTTCTAAAAGTCTGAATTACTATTACAAACTCCAACTCAACTTGAAACCACTCAGCAAACACCACGGCGTTCGAGTACTTACCTATCAACTACCCATATACATAAGATTATCCCCACTCGAGCATTACTTAGGCTTGGCCCAACATGGCGGTGTCATAATCAGGCGTGGTGCGGTGCGCCCCCCGTCTACCCACATATGAAAGGATCCAAACAAAAATATACGATAGCCTGAGGGCCAGCGATTACCTTTGTTCATAAAGTTTTAGTGATACATAATGCCATGTAAACAGTTGTAAGACTCGTTATAAAAGTTTGCTTGTAAAGAGTTTAGACGTATTCATCTTTTGCTCTTGATCAGTGTGTCTCACTGAGTTATGCTTGCTTGTTACCTCGGACTTATACGAGAATAACCTTTTATAAATAGCGAGATCAACGATCTAGCTTTAGATCTCTAGTCTATTTACATAACATTTACCTTGATAATAATTTCTTTATAAAATATAAGGACTTTTAACCCCCTCTTTGTTTATCATTCATGTACCATGTTTCTTCTTTATAAAGAAACGTATGTATTCTTCCTCAAGAAGACACATTATAAAAACTTTGTATTATAAAGAAATAATAATTTAACCAAGTCCTTGTTTTATAAAAATTGTATTCTACTTATTATTTAATCAAGGTATGGGTTATATCCTCGACTAGGATCTGAGCAATATATAATAAAATAATCGGCAAAACCCCTACTTTGTATGGATACTTTTATAAGAAATGCCTAGGCTTGACGTGGAGAGCACTCCTATTTGTCATCGGGAATTTGAGGGAATAAACCGACAGAACTTCCACCCTTAGTACGTACTTCAAGAAAAACGAACACGTCGGAAATGTTGATCGAGATCGTGGCACACTTTACGAGGTTATGTATGTGTGTAAGGTTTTTGGGATAAATGGGGTTTCACCCCGTGGCCTCCTATTTATAAGCTGAAATTGTGTTCCTTCGCGAAGAACTTCCATCGCGTAGCGCGAAGAACTTCCATCTTGATCGTTCGCGTAGCGCGAAGGACAGACTAACCGCCATTGAATATTTTATTCCTTCGCGTAATGCAAAGGATTCTTGGTTGTCCATTCGCGTAGCGCGAAGCCATCCTATAGGTCTGGTGTGTCAACACCTAGACCTGCCACGTGACACCACGGAGTGACATGTGTCCCGTCACGTGTCGATACGTGGTACAATAACTTCGTGGCTACTTCGCGTATCGCGAATAAGAAATTGGTGGATTTTCCGTGTAGCGCGAAACCACTCTTTCTTGGTTTTTGTGTTTTGTCTTTCACTTATCGTGAAGTGTTCCTTTCTGATTTCTTTGATATTTCAAAATTTTTATTTTAATCCCTTGACTTTTAAAATTTACACTTTTGGCCCAAAATTTTAAAAATGTAACATTTTTTGTTTTAATATTTATATTTTTTTTGTTTTAATTTTATTTATTGTAAGGAACTTAATAGCATACTTAAGATTTCATGATGAAAGAGTTTCACAAATAAATGAGATGTTATAACCCGCTTATTTTTTAATATAAAATTGTTTCTTAATTATAGATAATATCTTAAAAAACGAATATTAATTTTTAATGTATACTTATTTTATAGAATTTTTCATATCAAATATTTGGTTAGATTGACTTTTAATTTAATGAGATGTTATAACCCGTTTAAGAGCTATCTAGGTTTGATGAAACCCATACCAGTGAATTAATCAAATGTATGAGAAGCCTATATTTACAAATAAAACAATCTGGTAACTTGTGAGGATGTAAGAAACAACTAGAGAGCTTTTAAATATTTCATTTATATATATTTAAGATTTGATAAACCATTGCCTTTATACCATACAAACTTTGTTGTACTTTGTGCACTTAATACCCAAGAGCCTCTACAACAACAAATTCATGCAAGCCATCACATCATAGCTACATCAAATTTTAAACATTTGTTAAAAACTTCACTTTTTTTCTACAACAAATTAACATCCACACCGCTAAATCATCATCCACCCCTACAATAATTTAATCAAATAATTTTTTTAACAAATTAATTTTTTTGTATATATTTAAATATTAAAAAATATATTTAAAATAAATAGAAATCTATAACTAAAAATAAAGCATTTAAAATTAAAAATAAATACTAATGTTTTAACCTTTTAGTTACCAATCGGTTTTTGTAATAAAATAATGGACAAGAAATTGATTTTACAAATTGTTTTGTTGTAATGAAAGTAAAACAAAGGTTTCTTTGTTGGTTAGGGGTACACAACAAGAAAGCAATTGCCATATTAATTTATTACAGAAAAAGGAGAGTAAATCTCATGTGGAGTCTGCTTATCGTTGGTAAACTGCAAACTTTATCTTCAAGCATTCAAGCAGCACCCAAGAACCAAGCCCACATCGGTAAAGTCCAGCACTCTTTTGTCCGCTAGTATACAGCTAGATATAGACAATGCCACATTGGCACTGTTGTAGGGGCTCTAAATGAACACAAATACCGTCGGTCCACAAAAGGAATCACATTTATATGAGACACGTTCTTATTCCGCCCTACCAAGAAGAAAGCCTAGTGTCCGTGTGTTGTCTAATCAATTGAATTACACTAACCGACCTAAAACGAGTTATTGGAATCGATTACCATTCCTTTAAATTCTAATTCTCTCACTAACATTCTACGATCCTAACGAGCCATAGTTAAATTTATTGAATTTTTTTTATAGTACTAACCCATGGATACCATACTTTAAACTTAGATATCTATCTGTAATATATATAAATGAAACCACTAAAATCTTACGTGTCACGATGTGGTCGCTCCCCCTTTTTATAGAAGCCACCAGATTGCTTGATTTTTAAATGGAGGTCTCTCATTGATTTAACCCAAATTTATGGGTATGGGTCTTACCAAAACCAGATAACTCTTAAACGGGCTATAACTTCTCATTAAATTAAAAATTAATCTTACCAATTATTTGATATGAAAATCCTATAAACTAGCGATATATTAAAATTTAGTATCCAATTTAAAAAGAAAAGATATTATTATTAATAAACAATTTTATAGTAAAAAATATAAGCGAGTCATGGGCCACTAAATCCAGATAGTTTTTAAACGGGTTATAACATATAATTTATTTATGAAACCCTTTCATCATCAAACCCTAAGTATATTATTAACTTTCTTACAATAAAAAAAATTAAAATCCAAAAAATAAATATTAAAAAACAAAAAATGTAAAACAACCATTCTTTCAAGCCATCTGATTGATTTATTTGTAAATGAACCCTTCTCACGCACTTGACCCGAATTCATGGGAAGAGGTCTCACCAAACTCAGATAGTTCTTAAACGGGTTATAAAATCTCATTATATTAAAAATTAATCTCATCAAATATTTGATATGAAAATCCTATAAAATAGGGATATACTAAAAATTAATATCCTACTTTATTTAAAAAAAGATATTATTTATAATTAAGAAAGAATTTTATAATAAAGAAAACAAACGGGTAATGGGTAACTCATATAGCTTTTAAACCGGATTATAACATATTTTTATTTGTAAAATCATTTTATCATCAAACCTCAAGTATATTAATTATTAACTTTCTTACAATAAATAAAATTAAAATCCATATATATATATATATATATATATATTAAAAACGAATAATGTAAAACAATCCACGTAATACAAGAAATAAAATCTAGTTTACACTTAAAGTAGATATATTATTTACGTATCTTTCTTTAATCTTTTGAGTTATTGATGGCTACAAGGAGTATTGAAGTCCCAACTCCCAACCTTGAGTTGGGACTTGAATAATAAACCCGTTTGTCATACACCCCCAAGTATATTAATTAACTCCCATATTAATTAACCTTGAGTTGGGACTTCAATAATATATTAATAATTAATGTACTTGAGTTAATTATTAACTCAAGATTAAAGAAAGTTAATAATTAACATACTTGAGGTTGAAGTCCCAACTCCCAACCTGAGTTATTGATGGCTACAAGGAGTATTGAAGTCCCAACTCCCAACCTAGTTTACACTTAATCTTTTGAGTTATTGATGGCTACATCGACATAATTGTTAAAGCACTTACCTTGATGAACATACGATTGTAGGACAAACCGGAAGCCTCGGGATGGATGAAAGTCGCCCTAGAACACCTATTCTGCCTCTGGAAGTCGTTCTTAACCGAATGGGGAGGTTAAGGGGTTTATATAAGGCAAAACCTAAATTTTTGGCCGACTTAAGCATCTTCGCGAAAAGGGTGCTTTTTCGCGTATCGCGAAGGACAAAATAGTCGCGGCCGAGATACGCGAAGTTGCCCTTCCTTGCATCTTCGCGTATCGCGAAGATGTACAATATCAAATTTTCATTTTTTCTTTTCTTGAATACCTCGTGATGTGTGCACTTCCAATCTTTCACTTCTCGATCTTCGTTCCAAGCCCGTAAATATCCTCGTTAAGCTCCATAGCTTCCAATATCCTGAAAACACGTAAACAATGCTTGAAGTACCAATGTTCATTCGTTTATTAACCTAAATATAACTAATTAATATATAATAATAACTAACTTTTACCCAACCATCACATCCCCACACTTATCCTTTTTCGTCCCGAAAAAGATTTTGCAATGGAATCAGAATCAGAAATCATTCTCGAAATACTTCATAGATTATCTTATTTAAGCACAAAGAACACAAAAACCGCGATTGTCGATATTGTTGTCCACTTAAACCCATGCCTTAATACTTACCGGGAAAAATAAGGTGCGACAGTTTTATTAGTTCATTGATTAAAATGGAACCCACACCTCAAAGCCCTGAAGCCGCCTTACCATGCTTCATTATAGTTTTACCGAACCAGACCACCCCAACTTGACTTAAACCTTAAAATTAGACGATCAAAATTTTGCACATGTGTACAACTTTTAAGCCCATATGTAATAGCTAAGACAATCTAGGATATTTTTATCGAACAAAAACCCAAACTTAAGTATTAAAGTCTACCAAAATGGCCGTTAGTTACGATTAAGGTGCAATTAGGTAACCAACTAGTAAATAGCCCCCACTACATGACATACCCCCGTTATCAAGCAATACCCCGAAGTCCATCACCATACGTGAGTAGGCATGAATTCATCTGTAGGGCTTACATATGACGTGTCCCTTGTGGTCCATTTCTTAATGGTAATGAGACGCGAGCACGGGGACCCCATATGACTAACAGCGTGGATGATCAAGTCAGTAGTGAATTTGTACTTTTAAAGCACTTATTGTGATCATGTTTATTGACTTATGAATTGGCAGATAAACTGCGGGTTTGCTCTTTTTAAGCTTTTTTAATATGAATAAATCCACTTAGGATTTACGCATACCAGATGATAAACCGCATACCGACTCATGGTCTCCGTTCCCCGGGGCATCCCATCAATATAGGATTTAAGGCCATAAACATCAATATAGGATTTAAGGCCATAAAACCATACGCCTATGAAGTGTTAGCCACTTAACTAACAGTATTTTCATTTATGTTCACAAGCCATTTAGCATACTCTAATGTTAAGCATATCCAACCATTGTACTAGACTATTCATATTAAAATATATATTTGGTGATCAAATCTAATAGTAAGGCTTGAGTATGGCCTAATCTTTCATTCCAGTCCTTACAAAGGCTTAGCTAAACACACAAAACCTTGAAGGCGTTTCCCACTAAAAATCAAGTATTTAAAGTTCAATTAAGTCAACAACCAAATTATACTTTCATTCTCAAAGCTGAGCCTACCGACACATCCCAAATTAAGTGTGTTCCCGTTTTGTTATCTCATATTATATAATAATTTTGAAAAATAATCCCTGATTTTCTATCATTTTCCATTATTATGCAAAAATCTTAATTCAAGGAACAATAAAACTTTTAAATTTCCAATTTCTCCCCCATCCCCACACTTGAGGCAAATATTGTCGTCAATGTTTTAAAAAATTAGCAATTAAAATTAGGGACGAGGTTAAAATTCACTTGACAATTTTCAAACCGGGCCTAATGTGATGGTGGTTATTAAAATACAAGAATACAATTACACTCTTAACACAAAAAACTAATAAAACAAAGAAGATTATGAAAACGAAATCACCTGATAAAAAATAAAACTCTCATATGCAACTCTCGTGCCCTCGGTGATCTCTCGGTGAACCTTAACTCCTCAACTCTCAAAATAAAATATGCAAACTCTCAAACATGTAGAAGCAAGCTTCTCACAAATGTTAAAAATATAGGTCTTTTAAACCGTTTGCAAAACCATTAATTTTAAATTACCAACCGAGATTAATAAATTTCATAACCAAATTTGTTAAACGAGTAAAAATGTTAAAAGACCTAACTCACTTTCGTAGGAATCACGGTTGCATTTAGCGTATGTAACAAGCCCTTTAAACCCCCCGGTAGCCCGGGTGGACGAGTATGGTCTCGTGAGGGTTTATAGTGAACTACACCCACAAAGTTCAACTACAAATATACACAAGCAATCACCCACAAGAAGAAATCTCATCAAATGTCCCAACCAAACCACCCATAAGCAAAATAATAATAATAATATCAGTACAACCCATAAGATAATGAAAACATAATAAAATAAAACCCCAAACATTGACCGGGACAGCTGCTTCCATCAACTCCTACTCCTCGTTAGAATCCTCCTGGTCATTACTATCACTATCTCCACCAGCTCTTGATCCTCCAGCACCTGCATAATAAAAATCACTTGACCCATACTGTCCATAACTGCCATACCCAGATCCTCTAACACCAGCTCCATACCCACTAGATCCACCATATCCTCCTCCACACACATGTCCAGCACCAAACCCAGAACCACCCATGTCAAAGCCACTAGTAGTAGTCGGCGGTGGCGGCTGCAAAGTACCTGGCAGTGGAATATGCCAGTGATCAAACATGGTTTTGAAATAACCCCGGGACTCATCTCGATAATAGCGAAATTCATCGTGATACTCATGCAAATCCTCCCGCATCTGCAACTGCTGCTGAAACATATAATCCAATGTCATGGGCTCCGGGTGCTGTACCGGCGGTTGCCTTCTCTGTCGTGGTCGGGCGGGTGTCCTTTCTACACGCTGGCCCAGCGAACCACCCTCTTCTCTCAAATCCGCCATCCACGACGGATCACCATAAGTCATAATGCCCGCTTTTTGGGCATCGTTAAGCGTCACAACATCAGTATCCGGTCCCTCCGTAAAATACTCCTCTGGATAACGTCCAAATACACCCAAAAACTGAGAAATCCTCATAATCATGGGCCCCAACGCCAACTGAGTCATGGCCGCACTCACTCTCCGACTACCCCTACTAAATGAACTTAACAACAATGTATCCAGATTCACATTCATACCTCCAATCATGGACATCAGACACATCAAATCCAGATTATTACATTTATCTTTCCCCGAATGTCGTCCCGTGAATGTAGAAGCAACCACCCTGTGTAAATACCGGTGCAGTGGGTCCCGAATTTGTGAAGCAACAACACTACTCGAATGAGCACCATCACCAATAGTACTCCAAAACATAGCTAAATCAGTCGTCGAGATCCAGTGAGGTCGAGAAGCAGTCGACCTCGTGGTTAACCCCCTAATACTCTCCCGAAACTCGGGAGCCTCAACCTCATGTGGCCCATACAAACCCGCAATTACCGCAAACCTGGGTACCGTAAACTGAAACAACTCTCTTCCCAACGCAAAACTAACCGCGTATGGCTCATCAAAATCTTTTGGATTATACCTGAAAGTAGAGTAAAATTCGTAAACCAATTCCTCGTACTGCGTTTGCTCAAACCTCAAAATATCTCTCCAACGTCCAGGTAACAACCTATTAAGTCTCGGAACTTGACCAATAGTTTCCAACACCTCCCAATCAAACGTCCGGTGTTGTAATATCTCCAAATCGCGAATCTGTCCAAACAACTCATACTCGGGAGTACTGGGGAGAAACCGTAGAATGATGTGGTCCTTATCTTCTCCCCCAGTAATATCCTCGACCGCGGCCCCAAAAACCTCGATCTCGGGAACAGTGTCTCTGATCGATGCGCGCGTGTACTGCTAAGACATATTGTCAAACACCTGCTGTTGTTTCGACAGTTTCCTCGACATCTGTAAGTAAATATATCAAGTAAGTCCATGTCAATGTCACAACGGGCGACAACCTATAGCATTTCGGTCACGGTTGCCCCCAAGAATTTTTTTTTGATTAAATGATAAACTATAACTCTAAATGGACACACTCCTCAAACCGTTCGTGCAAAACGTTTTTCTTTGAAAGAAAAAATCCAAACCGAACAAACCAACGAACACTTCCAACTCACTTGTTTTCACAAACCGATACTTTTCAAAACTTTTTACTAACCAAAGTGCCGGAAAAAATTTCCTTTATCTAAAAACACACGACCTTACCTACAATTGATCACAATACCGACCCAAAACATCACCAATGATTTATAAACTTTTCCAACTTTGACTCGAAAACTCGCCGGAAAATATTCCGGTGACCCATTTTCAAAAACACATCTCTAACAATCCCAAAAACATGAATAAGCTTATAAAATTCCGACCAAACTTCATACAATCCGGTAAACCCAACCGGAAAAACGTCATCAATTACCCGTAAATTTCAACAAGACCCGCAAATCCCGACCAAACATCAACCCACTAACATGCATTCCATACCCATAAACAACCTTTGTAATGCCCAATTCAAACCCGAAATAAACCAATTGCAAACAAATTTAAACACTTACCTTTCAATCGGGCTAAATGTATTTGATGAGGAAAGATAATGAAAGTGACAGTGGTGACAGTGGTGACCGGCGACGGTGGTGACACGGGTGGTGGTCGGATTTTTAATGTGTGGATGGGGTTTAAGATAGAAGATGAATGGTGAAAGTGATGGGGAAATCTGAGTTTTTATAAAAATTTTTCGTCAGATCCGAGCATCTTCGCGTATCGCGATGATGCAAGGCATTGCATCTTCACGATACGCGAAGATGCAAGTTTGACCGTTGACTACTGACCATTGACTTTGACTGGCAGTTTGACTTTTTATTATCTTCGTGATACGCGAAGATGCAACTTTCCAGAAGCCAGTTTTACTTGTTTTCAGCTTGAAAATTTAATCTTTTACGTTTCATTTGAGCTGATTTCCTCCGCCACCCGCTTCGGTCGCCACATACCCATCACGTATGTACCTGGGGCTCCCTCTAGCGACGTATGTGCTCGTTTCCCCACACTCTATCCTTGCTCTACACTGCACGATTTGAGGAAAACTATTAGCTAACTAGACTCAATATACAAAAATAAACTTTACAAATGCCGGGTTGCCTCCCTGTAAGCGCTGAATTGAATGTCTATAGCTCGACATTCCTTGGTTCTTTAATCAAACGAGTACGTCGGCTCGTCTGCCAAAAAGCAAACTTCCGACTCGTGTATCTCTTTGTTCAAATCCGCATCCTCCAAGTAAGGCTTCAATCGATGACCATTCACCACTTGCCTCAGATGATCATCAAAATCTTCAATCTCAACCTCTCCAAACTTTCCAACTCTCTTGACTTGATAAGGTCCTGCCCACTTGCTCTTTAATTTGCCCAGGAAAAGCTTCAATCTTAAGTTATACAACCACACTCGTTGACCTTCCTCAAATGTCCTTCTTCTTAGCTTAGCATAGTGAACTCTCTTCATCTTGTCTTTATATGCGGACGCACATTCATAAGCCTCATCTCTCAATTCCTCCAACTCGCATATGTTTAATTTTCTTTGTTTACCTGGACGTTCATAGTCTAGGTTAACATTCTTAACTGCCCATAGCGCACGATGGGCTAGTTCGACAGGTAAATGACAACCCTTCCTGTAAACCAACCGATATGGAGTGGTTCCAATAGGAGTTTTATAAGTGGTACGGTAAGCCCATAAAGTATCGTTTAGTTTATTTGACCAATCCTTTCGATCGGGCCTTACCGTCTTTTGTAAAATCTCTTTGATTTTCCTATTAGAAACCTCCACTTGCCCACTCGTTTGAGGGTGATATGGAGTGGCAATGCGGTGGTTTACGCCATACCGTTTAAGTAGTTTGCCAAAATTAAAGTTTTTGAAATGTGAACCCCCATCGCTAATGATGACGCGGGGAACACCAAAACATGAAAAAATATTAGACTGGACAAACTTACAAACAACGGTATGGTCATTCGTCTTGGTGGCGATTGCTTCTACCCATTTAGACACATAATCGACCGCCACCAAGATATAAAGATTACCGAAAGAATTAGGAAACGGGCCCATGAAATCAATCCCCCAAACATCAAAGATATCGACAATGAGGATTGGTTGCATGGGCATCTCGTCCCTCTTTGAAATACCCCCCCATCTGCTGACATCTAACACAATTCTTCACAAATGCTGCTGCATCCTTGAATATAGTAGGCCAATAGAATCCGCATGCAAGCACTCGATGTCCTGTCTTCTGGCCGCTAAAATGGCCTCCACAAGGTGATGAATGGGCATGATACAAAACACTCCGCATCTCCTCCACCGGTATACACCGCCTCATTACTTGATCCGCTCCAACTTTGAACAAATCCGGATCTTCCCATGCATAGTGCTTTGCCTGCAAGAGAAAGTGTTGCTTCTTCTTCTTTGGCCAAAACTCCAGAATTGTATTTGCAACAAGAAAATTAATAGTGTCAGCATACCATGGCAAAGTTGAAACAAAAAACAATTGTTCATTTGGGAAAGACTCATTGATAGCCCTCTCATCTTTCTCATTTTCTTCTTGTCCCACAAGTCTCGACAAATGATCTGCCACCACATTTTCGCTTCCTTTCTTGTCACGGATCTCCACATCAAACTCTTGGAGCAATAAAATCCACCTGATCAAGCGTGGCTTCGTGTCTTTCTTCTCCATCAAATACTTGACTGCACTGTGATCTGAAAAAAAAATTACCTTGCTCCCCCAAATGTAAGATCGAAACTTATCAAGTGCATATACTACCGCGAGCAACTCCTTTTCCGTAGTGGTAAAATTAATTTGAGCATCGGAAAGGGTTTTGCTTGCGTAGTATATGGCAACGAGCTTCTTATCCACCCGTTGACCCAACACGGCCCCGACTTCGTAGTCACTTGCGTCATATATGATTTCAACTGGAAGTGACCAATCAGGTGACAACAGGACCGGGGGTTCAACCAATTCATTTTTAAGTACATTAAATGCATTAAGACACTCCTCGTTAAAAATTAATGGCACATCTTTTAATAACAAATTACACAACGGTTTAGAAATGATACTAAAATTCTTAATGAACCGTCGGTAAAAACCGGCATGACCCAAAAATGCCCTTATCCCTTTTATATTAGTAGGCGGTGGTAAATTAGATATGACTTGGATTTTCACCCGGTCAACCTCAATCCTCCTCCTTGAGATGACATGTCCCAAAACCATCCCCTTTTGAACCATAAAGTAGCTCTTTTCCCAACTTAAGACCAAATTCGTGTCCACACATCTTTTCAAAACTTTAGTTAATTCGTTTAAACATTTTTCAAAAAATGATTCGAAAATCGAAAAATCCTCCATAATAAATTCAAGTGAATCCCCGACCATATCTGAAAAGATACTCATCATACACCTTTGAAAGGTGGCTGGGGCATTACACAAACCAAAAGGCATTTGCCTAAATGCGAAAGTACCGTATGGACACGTGAAAGTGGTCTTATGTTGGTCATCGGGGTGAATAGCAATCTGATTGTACCCCGAATAGCCATCTAGAAAACAATAAAACTTCTGACCTGCAAATTTCTCAATGATTTGGTCAAGGAACGGCAAGGGAAAATGGTCCTTAGATGTTGCCGCATTCAACTTTCTGTAGTCAACACAAATCCGCCACCCGGTTACCGGTCGGGTGGCGATTTCCTCACCTGTCTCATTACGGGTTATATGAATACCCGCCTTCTTTGGAACTGTTTGTGTCGGACTTACCCACGTGCTATCTGAGATCGGTAAAATGATACCTGCATCCAGCCACTTCAAGACCTCCTTTTTCACTACCTCCCGCATATTTGTGTTCAACCTTTTTTGTGCATCATGAGCGGGTTTTGCCTCGGGATCGGTGATGATTTTATGCATGACAATGGATGGGCTGATCTCTCTCAAATCTGCTATCATCCAACCAATCGCCGCCTTATGCTCTTTCAGGACTTCCACCAACGCTTTCTCTTGCTCGTCCTCCAAATTTGCAGCGATGATGGCCGGTAAAGTCTCTCCTTCCCCCTGAAACACGTATTTCAGGTGTTTCGGGAGCTCTTTCAATTCAACAGCCGGCGGACTCTCCAATGAAGGCCTCAATTGTGAATCAATGGTATCGGGTAACCGCTCCACTTGCTGAGACCATTGTGGTTTCCCAATACTCGCAGCATACAATTCCACTGCTTTCTCTTCTTCTTGTAACTGTAAGACATGCTCAACGGTTTTCCTGCAACAAATAGCACACTCCTCTGTGGCATCATCCCCACTTTCGTGAGGGTTCAACCCGTCAATGACTTCAGCCGCGAAGCATTCGTCACTCATCAGAGGGTTAGACACATTTGAAAACACATTAAGCCGAAGATTTTTATTACCAAAAGCCATGTCCATTACCCCGGTTCTACAGTTTATCAAAGCATTTGCGGTGGCCAAAAAGGGCCGACCGAGAATCACGTTCGGTTGCCGTTTCGGGTCAACTGTCACGTAGTCTAGAACCAGGAAGTCAACCGGGTAATAAAAATCTTCTATCATCACAATCACATCGGTCACGATTCCCCTGGGAAGCTTGAGTGTCAAGTCGGCCAACACCACGGTGGTGTCGGCTTTTCTAAGTGGACCAAAGTCATACTGGTCATACAAGCTTCTCGGGAGAATACTCACCCCAGCCCCAAGATCTAACAACGCTCTAGTCATTTTAAAATCGCCCACTTGAATGGGAATAATTGGCGTTCCCGGATCTTGTAGCTTTGGGTGGGAGGATACCCGTCAAAACCGAATTCACATTTGCAGTTAAGTCAACTTGTTTGGGCAACTTGTGAGTTCGTTTTTAAGTACAGAAGTCTTTTAAATATTTAGCATATGCGGGGACTTGTTTAATTGCATCTATGAGGGGTAAATTAATTTTTACTTGTTTAAATATTTCCCACATTTCCTCCTGCTATGGGCCCCTCTTTCTAAGTGTCGATGAGGTCTCGGGGTTCACCAATAACCGAGGGAACGGAACCGTTTTACTCGTTGAGCCCGTCTCCTTGGCGGTTGGTGTTCCCGTCTTAGTTTTAGTGTCAATTTTATTTTTATTTATTTGATTTGATTTAGTTTTCGGTTTAATTTCAACCTCATCGTCACTTTTCCCATCTTCCCCCAAGTCCGCCGCCACACCTTCAACAAAGGGTGGTGGAGTCACCCCATTATTATATATCTTACCGCTTCTAAGGGTACTTACCTAGTTGACATAGGCATTCCTACCACTCGAAGAGCTGCTACTCTGATGGCTCGGGTTCTTCAAGGTACACTTGGCAACTTGGATGGATTTCTTTTCAAACTCGCCACTTCCTCAGCTAACTGGCTCACCTGTTTATCCCTTGCAGTATTGGCTTTCTCTTGGAGCTCTAACCTTTGGTTCACACTTTTATTCTGAGCCTCCTGGTCTGTCTTCATCTGCTTCAGAAAATCCATCACGTCCTTAATCGACTCCTCCTTGTTACCAGAAGAACTTCCTTGACCTTGTGCTGCCCCTTGACTTTGATGACCCTGCTGATAACTCTTCTGATAAACCTTATTATATCCCCCCGATTCTCTTTGATTGTACCCGCTGTGACCGCTACCCCTCTCGTTCCCATATTGCCGTTTATTTGACTGATAGTTTGCTTTCTGGGAACTACCTTGAAAGTTCGGGTTTTGTTGCGTGTTCGGGTTTCCATAACTGAAGTTGGGGTGGTTTCGGAGGCCCATGTGATAGGTGTTTGAATTCATATTATTATTGTACCTCTTCTCACCTTGAACAAAGTTCACCTCCTCTTCTTCATCTTCCAACACGACCCCACAAGTAGCCACTACATGGCCTTTTCCACCACAACCGTCACCACTGGATATGTCTTTCCTGATTTGCCTTTCTCTTTAACTCCCACACCCATCAATTGATCCAACTTTCTCTCCAACCTAGCCATACGATAATCCGACTCACCACTATCCACGGCTTTCACAACCGCCCGTTTTACCATGCGATTTGACTGAGCTTGCCTCTTTGAGTTCATTGCATGCCTTTCCAAATGTTGCCAATATTCATTCTCATCATTAGTCAAAAACAACCCATTTGTGGTCGACTGAAGATCACGCACATCGTCACTTGACAACCCGTCATGAAATGCTTTGATCAACTCCCACAATGCAATCCCGTGATGCGGACAAGTTCTCAACAACCTCTTAAATCTCGTAAAAGCTTCGTGGAAAGTCTCACCCTACCCTTGCTGAAAGTTTTTGATCGAGGTTCAGTCCTCGGATGTTCTTTGTGGTGTGTAGTACTCGTCCAAAAACTGCTGAGCCAGATCTTGCCACATATAAATACTTGCTGACGGTAACGATAAAAACCACTGCTTCGCTAGATCTTTAAGGTTGAACTGAAACACCACTAGCTTGACTTCATCAGCAGTGAAACCTTGACTTGAGATAGTGGCACAAATTGCATTAAACTCGCTCAGATGCAAGTACGGTTCTTCTGATGCTTTCCCATGAAAAGTAGTCATCCCGGTCAAGTTACTTCGCCTTACTGAAAACGTTCTTCCTTCTCTCACCGGGATCACAATGGGAAGTGGGTTTGTGGCCACTTGTGGAATTAAGTGGCTTTGAACCCCCCGAACGGGCAGTGGAACGAATGCCCTCGGGACCCCATCGTCAAATCCATACTCGGGAAACTGTGGCTTGGGGGGATCTTGTCTTATTCTCTCTCGACGGTTTCTTGGTTGTTTAGCGGGCTCGAGTGTTCGGTTTCTGGGAGGTTGTTGTTGTCTTCTATAATACCGATCCCCTTGCACGTCTTCCATCTCCTCTTCATCCTCGAACTCATCAAAATCGTCAAATCCCCTCCGCCGATCATACTCGAACTCGACTCTATTGTGCAGTGGTTCAGACCAGATTGAACGATCATCTCTCATTTGATATCTTCTTTAAGCTCTCAGGTTTTGGTTTTGGTGAATGGGTGGGTTGAATGGTGGTAGGTCATGGATTGGTGGATTTTGTGGAATGTTTTGTGGGATATTTTGTGGAATGGGTTGTTCTCGATTGTGCGGCGGGTTAAGGTCATCGGGTTGAAACACCGGTGGAACCGGGTAGGGGTTATCTTCTTGATGATTCATGTCTTCTTCTTTCGGTCTTGAAGTTACACCCCTTCTTTGTTTTGCTTAGTTTCTTCTCGCGGCTTTCTCAATATCGGGATCAAACTGCAACACCTCCTTGTCTCGAGCAAACCTCGTATGCATCAACTTGAAAGATTAACTGCACACCACAAACAAGCACACCCTGCGTAAAATCAACGAAGAAAAGAAATTAAACTAAAATTAAACTAAATTACGCTAATTTAAACTAAACTAAACTAGCACTAAGCGCGTTGAGTCCCCGGAAATGGCGCCATTTTGACGTAGGTTGTCGCGGTCTACTCAAACAATTAATTTTAAGACTTAAATACCTATAATAAGTACGGGTAAGTAAGGTCGTCTCCTCAAGGACTCAAGGAAAGTGCAAGTTTATTTAATTTATAACTAATTATTTAACCTAAGCGAACAGACGATGTCAAGCGATTTTTAGAAAAAGATTTAATTAAAACTAATGATTACTTAAAACGATTTGTAAACAACATTAATTAAAAGTATTCATTCTAGGTTCGGGTTATGTGTTCCATATGTTAATCACGGATTCTTTAGTCTTTGGTATTATAATAATTGCTAGCCCTATGGTTTGATTTATGATGACAAACGATACCCTAACCGAATTGTTGACACAAATGCACCCGGACACCACAATTACCAATTCTATGTCTAAAATGATTAACTCAATGATAAGGTTTGATGATTCTAGTCCAATGACACAAGAGCTTAACCCTAAGTGTTGATGAACAACCAAACAAACGTTACAAAAATCAATAATCGCAAACTCAAGCTTTAAGCAACCTAATACTAATTAAGCAAGACAAATCATATAATATTAATCAAGCTATATTCATGAAGCACAAGAATCTGATCATAACAGTATATTACACAAAACCTTAGCCTAGTGTTGGTGCATAAATGTCAGTAGTTCATATGTCTAATGTCTGTAATCGAGTCTGTAATATTGTTTATGTATTTGTTTGTTTAAAGCGAAGTTGTTGACAAGTTCGCTTAGGCGAACTTGTTAACCAAGCGAAGTTGTTGACAAGTTCGCTTAGGCGAACTTGTTAACCAAGCGAAGTTATGGACAACTTCGCCTGAAGCGAAGTTGTCGTGTATTTATATAGGTTACGGCTAGTGGTTCAAGTTGTTCGTGTATGTCAGTTATTGTTCGTGAGTCAAGTGACGTGAGGTCGAGAGTCTGTAACTGTGATTATATCACGTGTTGAGTTATTAATATAACGTGTGTTTGTTCGTATCGTATTCGTGTGTTCGTATGTTTGTGTTCTACGTCCGTAACGATCTACACAGGGATTCCGCACCTGTGTATATCGGGATATCTCGTGTGATCCGTCCAGGGAACCTACAATTGGTATCAGAGCATTTGCTCGATTGTGTGGTTCGGGATATTCACGCGAGTGTAGATTTCGTCCCGTTTCGACTTTTCGCGGGACGTGTTTTCGGTGTTTTTGCTCATTCTAACCTCCTACCAGTGTGTTCAAGCCTTTAAACTGTCAAAAACCTCGTTAAAATCCGTTTTACAGATCTGCAGAAACTGTGTTGTTCGTCAGGCGAAGTTGTTGTTCATCATGCGAAGTTGCCGTCAGGATACGTAGGGTTTCGGCGAAGATATAAGGAGAGGCGAAGTTATTCACAACTTCGCCTACTTTTTCAAGTTCGCCTAACTCAGCGAAGTTCTCTTCAAGTTCGCCTACTTCCTAAGTTTGCTCACCCTAAGCGAAGTTATTCTCAACTTCGCCCAGTCACGCGAATTTAAGAAAGATCCAGCGAAGTTATTACTTAAGCGAAGTTATTCTTAACTTCGCCTACAGTACTTTATTAAATTAAAAAAAAATTTTTTTTTTTTTTATTTTTCAGGTTTCTTCTCTTCAAGAAGGATGTCGTCGATCAACATCTTGGAGCTTGTAAAGATGGAAGTTGAAGCGGGGTCAGCTACAAAGGCCCCAAGGTTGCTGAAGGGAACCGATTTTGTCGCATGGAAGGATCGGTTCATCCAATATGTAAAGTGCCAGGATGCGAAAATGTGGGTGTGCATCCAAGATGGCTATATTCCACCTGTAATGGAGTACGAAGGTAGGGACCATATCAAAAAGTACAGTAAGATGGAAGAGGAAGAGAAGAAGATGTATGAGGCCGAGAGCAAGGCCCATGCTGCAATCACAATGGCTCTTCCACAGGAGATCCTCCATACATTCAGAAAATACACATCAGCTAGAGAGCTTTGGGAAGCTCTTGAGAACAGATTTGAAGGGAATGTAGGAATTCGAGCTTCAAAAATCAAATTGCTCAAAACTCAGTTTTCCGTCTTCAAATTTTTGAAGAACGAATCTCTAGATGATATTATCACCCGATATTATCATCTAATGACTGAGCTGAGCAACTATTCTATTTCCTACCGAGAAGAAGAAATAGTTGAGAAGCTTCTCGATGCCCTCCCACCAAAATGGGAGATGTATACTGTACTGATGAGGGAAGACAAGGACTTCCCTACTTATGATCTTGAAACCACTGTCAACAAGCTCAGAACTTTTGAGCTTAATATGGTAAGAAAAGAAACATCTATGGATCAGGTTCAAGATCCAGGCATGTACGGTGCTAAAGTAAACTCCAATTCAAGTTCAAAGACTGATTCTGCCGCCTACTACACGAAGGGCGAGTCGGGTGCCAAGTCTTCACAGGAGGGGCATGTGTCAGTAAACTCAAATGGGGATGTTTGCTTTGTAGCCGGTGGATCAAGTGGTACTAAACAGACAGCAAGCCAGAGTAGTGGCTCTTCAAGTTCTTCAAGCATTAACTACTCTAAGATGCCAATGAGCGTCAAATCTGCTGAAGAGCAGTTTGGCCTCTATGCTTCGTTTATTGCTTCATATGAGAACTATATCCAAGGGAAGGTTGTTGATCCAGCGATGCTGGATGAAGACTATGACCAAATAGATGCTGATGATATGGAAGAGATGGATCTACAATGGCAGATGGCCATGATTGTGAGGAGGGTGAAGAGGTTTATGAGGAAGACAGGGAGAAAGTTTGTTGGTGGCAGGCCTGGGTTTGACAAGACTAAGGTGAGGTGCTATAACTGTCAACAAAACGACCACTTTGCTAAAGAGTGCAGAAACGAGAGAGTTGAACGTGGTCAAGGCAGGTCTGCACAGTACATTGGGAGTAGTAAAGATTTCAGTGCCATGATGTCTAGAGAAGCAGGTGAATACAACTGGAACCTGCATTCGGATGAAACTTTTGAGCAGGCAAATATGGCTAAGGTTGAGAATGAAGAATGTGAGAAGGTCACCGGAGAAGTGAAAGCTACTGGAGAGGAAAAAGCTTTCATGGCAGATCTCAAGGACCAGTCCTCCGAGGTATGTTCTAAACCTATATGTACTAAATGTGAGAACTTGTCTGAGCAACTTGCTACCATAACTGATCAGTATGTTCGTTTAGATGCTGAATTTAAAACTCTTAAAGAAGATCATCACTTTATGAAAGCAAGAGAGAACAGTTACAAAATTAAAATAAAAGCGTATGAAAAAGATGTTAAAAGCTTAAAAACAAAACTTGCTGAAAAAATTGAAGTGATAGATCTAAGTTATGAGGTTTTGGAAGAAAAGACCAAACTTATTGCTGAACGAGAAAAACAGATTGCTGACCACGAGGTGAAAGTGGTGGAACTGAACCAAAAACTTGAGCAGTTCAGAAATTCCTCAGCTATTCTTGATCATCTTGTTAGTGATCAAGGTACCTCTGCGAAGAGGGGAGGAATTGGTTATCACGAGGTTCCACCACCTTATAACCACAATTATACTTATAACCCTAGTGTTCAGAAATCTGTTGATTTTGAAGTTCCTCAGACAGTTCCAATCATGGTTTCTAGTAAAGAACCAATTGTTAGTAAAGGCGAAACAAGTTCGCCTGTTTCAAGTGTGAAAATTTCTGTTGCAAGTCCAGTCTCATCAGATTCGGAGAAGTCGTCCGAATCAGGTAAGACAAAAGAAGAGAAGGTGTTACTCAATGGTGGAGAAAAAGATAAAACTAATAAGAAAAGTACTCCACTAAACCCGTACGTCCCACCTTATGTGAAACGAACGGCCGGTAACACAGCCTCGAGATTCAAAACAACCTTTGAAAAGAAAGTGGAGCATAGGTGTTGTTTTAGGTGTAATAAATTAGGACATCTTGTTGCAGATTGCCCTCTGAAGCCGCGATTCAGAGGTGTGAGGCCTAATAAAACTGAGAATAAGACTAATACTATTAAAAATGAAAACCATTCAAAATTTCGAAATGTAACTAATTCAGGTTTTCACAGAAACAAACCTTAGTTTTACAATGCAAATAACCAAACCACAAGATATAATTCTTTCAATTCACTTAGGTTTGGAAGGTCCCACACTCAATCTCCAAGGTGGTTTCCTAATAGGGCTTACAGAAATTTTGCGAATACTAACTGTGAAAAGCCAAAGTTCGGGATGTATAGATCCAAGACCAATTGGTCTTGGGTCCCAAAATTCTAATCTTTTGCTTTATTGTGCAGGAACAGTTGAACATGGCTGCTCACAATCTTTGGGTTGTAGATAGCGGCTGTTCCCGGCACATGACGGGTAACAAATACTTGTTACACGATTTAAAACCTGTTCAAGGAGGGAGAGTTAGTTTTGCCGGTGAAAGTGGTGGCAAAATTACTGGAAGAGGAACGGTGTCGAATGGAAAAATGACTCTTGAGAATGTGAACTTTGTAGAAGAGTTGAAGCACAATCTGCTGAGTGTGTCGCAGATTTGTGATAAGGAGTACACTGTTCATTTCACGAAGAATGAGGCGATCGTGTTGAAGCCTGGTTTTCAGATACCAGACGAGTGGATAGTGATGAAAGCTCCACGTGATACAAATACTTATGTGATGGATATGAGGTCTACTGAAATGGCCACGGAAGAATCATGTTTAATGACGAAAGCAAGCGAATCGGAATCCGAACTGTGGCACAGAAGGATGGGGCACATTCATCTTCGGAAGATGAACCACATTGTCAAGAATGGGCTTGTGCTGGGCGTTCCCTTGAAAAATTTCAATTTTGAAGATAAATGTATAGCATGCAAGAAGGGTAAGCAGCACAAGAAATCCCATCTCACCAAGAAAGTAAATTCAATTGCTAGTACTCTAGAATTGCTTCACATGGATCTCTTCGGTCCCGTGTATGCAAAAAGTCTAGGAGGTACTTCATACTGCTTGGTGATCACTGATGACTACTCACGATACTCGTGGGTATATTTCCTGAAATCAAAAGATGAAACGGCTCAGATGGTGAAGAATTTGATTACCAAAGTTGAGAACGTTATGGATAAAAGGGTTAAGTTCATCAGAAGTGACAATGGAACAGAGTTCAAGAATTTTGAGATGGAGATCTTCTGTCTTCAGAGAGGGATTGAACACCAATACAGCGCTCCTTATACACCGCAACAGAACAGAGTGGCTGAAAGGAAGAACCGAACGTTAATTGAAGGAGCCAGAACTATGCTGGCTGATTCGAAGCTTCCTGTGGTGTTCTGGGCTGAAGCTGTTGCTACAGCCTGTTATGTCCTAAACAGAGTCTTAACGGTTAAGAGGCTTAATGAAACGTGTTACGAGCTTATGCATGGGAGAAAGCCCAATTTGAGTGGTCTTGAACCATTCGGGTCCCCTTGTTCGATTTTGAAGACAAATTCTAAATTTGGTGAAGTAGCCGATGAAGGAATCTCAGTCGGTTATGTTGTTGGGACTCCTAACAGACATGTCTTCAATACATCGACCAGCAAGGTTGAGGTGGTGTGTAACACCGACATCACAAGTTACCAACCGCCAAAACCAAGCAACGGACCTGCTGAGTTTTTCGACTATGTTAAACTCTTCAAGTCTTTTAACGTACCGTTTTTGGATATTGCTGAAGAAGAAGAGAGAGTTGCAACGAAGATGATCCTTGATGAGAAAGACATTCTATTACAAAGACAGCTGATTGATAAATGTCAACCTTCCTCATCAAACACTATCGGTACCCCTGCTGCCTCGACTGAAGAAGAATTTTTCAATCCATTTCATTCTCAGCATGAAACAACCATTGACGAGCTCTCTTCTAACTTGGAAGACAATTTGCATGTCGGTTCTGTACCAACCACGATAATTCATAAAGATCACCCTTTGGAGAATGTGATTGGTGATGTGTCCTCCGGTGTACAAACTAGAAGTAGCTTGAATGAGCACACATGTGTTTATACAAGCATTAAGGAGACAGGAATAATCAATGAATGCCTGTACACCTGCTTTATAAGCCAGATTGAACCGAAGAATTATAAAATGGCTTTAAAGGACAGCTCATGGGTCGAAGCCATGCAAGAAGAGTTGGCTCAATTCGAGAAGATGGAAGTTTGGACTTTGGTTGAAAAACCAAAGAATGTGCATGCTATAGGCACAAAATGGGTGTTTAAGTGCAAGAGAGTTGATAAGGGGATCATTATAAGGAATAAGGCAAGGCTAGTCGTTAAAGGTTTTAATCAACAAGAGGGGATTGATTATAATGAAGTGTTCGCTCCTGTCGCCAGGTTGGAAGCCATAAGATTGTTTTTGGCGTTTGCTGCTTATGAAAAGATGAAGGTATTTCAGCTAGATGTGAAGAGTGCGTTTTTGAATGGGAAAGTTGATGAGGTTGTGTATGTTGAGCAACCTCCGGGTTTTCCTGACCCAGACTTTCCAGATCACGTGTACAAATTGAGCAAGGCGTTATATGGATTACATCAGGCACCTCCTGCCTGGTATTCAACTTTATCAGATTACTTGCTCGAAATGGTTTTGAAAGAGGGAAAATTGATAGCACGTTGTTCTTCAAAAGAGATGGAAGCGACTTCCTGCTGGTGCAAGTCTACGTGGATGACATATATTTGCTGCATCAAAAGTCTCCATGTGTCAAGATTTTGAGGCCGTCATGAAGAAAAGGTTTGAAATGAGTGCTATGGGTGAACTAACTTTCTTTCTAGGATTGCAGGTTGATCAGAAGAAGGACGGGATGTTCATTCATCAGACGAAGTATGTTCATGATGTGCTCAAACGCTTCAAGATGGAGGACAGTTCTCCATATGAAACTCCAATCTGCGTCAATCACAAATTGGGTGCTGAATCAGTCGGTGATGCAGATGTGGACCCAACTCAATATCGGGCTATAATAGGTTCTTTAATGTACTTAACTGCTTCTAGGCCTGATATAATGTTTGCTGTTTGTCTTTGTGCACGTTTTCAGGCAAATCCAAAAGAATCTCATTTGAAGGGTGCGAAGAGGATACTGTGGTATCTCAAGGGCAAGCCGAAGCTGGGGTTGTGGTACCCGAGAGGAGGAGACTTGGAGCTAGTCGCCTACACAGACTCTGATTATGGAGGGTGCAATCAGAGTCGGAAGTCTACAACTGGAGGATGTCAGTTTCTTGGTGGCAGATTGGTGTCGTGGCAATGCAAGAAGCAGACTTCAGTCGCAATTTCAACCTGTGAGGCAGAATACATGGCAGCATCCAACTGCTGCTCTCAGGTTCTTTGGATTCAACAACAGTTGCGCGACTATGGTCTGAATTTCTTACTTACTCCTATTTGCATTGATAACACAGCTGCTATCTCAGTAACTAACAATCCCGTGAAACACAGTAAAACTAAACATATTGACATACGTCATCATTTTATACGGGATTGTGCTGAGAAGAAACTGATTGTTCTTGAAAAGGTGGATACGCTTGATAATTTCGCTGATTTATATACTAAAGCGTTTGACAAATCCAGATTTCAAAACCTTATTGAACTAAATGGGATGATCAATCCCGAGTAACCATGCTTTTTGTTCGTAAAAAAAAAAAAAAAAAAAAAAAAAAAAAAAACGTCACTATCGTTTAAAATTATGTCGGTTACCTCAGTTTGAAGGATATGTCTTAGGATATGTTTGGTCCTCATTTCTACTTGTAGAATATAAGGATAGCCATTAACCAGATGACTGACAGTGACCGGGGCGGTTTATGATGAGTTTTCATTCTTTCGCTGAAAAGTTAGTCGATCATACTTAGTTATAAGGACACATACTAGTATGTGGTAGGTCCAGCTGATCCATTGGATCTTCGGGATAGCCGTTTACCTGAAGACTTTGTTTTGGTTGGGGCGATTAATGTTAAATTTTTTTTTAAAAAAAAGGGGAAATGAAATTACTTTTCAAGTCTACTACTTCGTAAGAAGTTCATTTGCTATGTTTAACAGAAAATTGATCCAACCTTGGAAAATGATAGTTATACTGATTCTGTGTGCTTAACTAGTGAAGTTATTAGGCTTAAAAGGCTTTAGAACAGTCATTGCATGTCATGGTAGCTTTTTAATGGTGCGTAAAAGTAGATGTGATACAAACTAAATTTACTTGATTTTACGTGGAAACTCCTTAAGAGTTTTGCATGTCTTCATATATATCTTTCCGAATGATAGGCAGAAAAGTTATTACCCAGTCATACACGAGCCCGTAAGTGTTCTGATTCCCGTGAAGATAGCGTTTCAACATACTGCAGTGCTCCAGATTCGGGACTTGCAGTTAATTTCTACTTTGAAGTCTATGTTTATTAAAAAAAAAAAAAAAAAATTTTGAGTTATTGAAACATTTTAGAAATGACAAAATCAAGACTTCACAATCATTGAGTAAGAGAGAAGAACGGGAAGCAGATCAAGAATACTTACAAGTTTAATCAGACACTATGGGTCGAAGTCAATTCGGGGTGACTTGGGGAAAGCCAAATACGCTTTGAGAATAGATAGGAGGCATCAAAATCTCTGAGTTATTGCCCACTTAAATTTTGAGGCTTAATCGAATCTAACTCGTATCACAGACACGATGAAAACCACTTTAAGTTATACCTGCTTACAACCTGTCTCTATATGTCATAATACAGCTAAACACGGATCTATGTGACAGTCACGTAGTTAGTATGATTCCTGTTCGGATCTTTTCTAAAACGTGGTAGTCCCTAACTAGACTGAAATTTGATCCCTTATACTTTAAATTTTTAAAGTTTTTGTACTTAGATAGTTTTATGATTTTTTAACTGGTTACTTAGAATTGATCATGTCATTTATTTCTTAAAGGGAAGTTTTAAAGAGTTAATTGAAAAATGTTCAAATTATAAGGTTTGATTTTGTAAATATAGGCGATGTTGTTAAACAGGCGAAGTTATCCGTAACTTCGCCTGTATAACTCCGCCCCTATATAAAGGATTTTAAGTGTCAACAGTGTTCATTATTCAAAATCAGCGAACTTATTCACTCATCTTTTCCGGCGAACTTATCCAATATTTTCCGGTGAACTTGTGTTTATTCCGATTCCGAGTTATTTTTTTCCCAGATTTCATACCGATTCAAGGTTCGAGATGCAATTATATCATATCATCAATGTACAAGGGCATTAATCTTAGGTCGTTTCGACCCGGTTATTAACCTCGAATCGCCGGCCATTCAACCGATTTTCAAAAACTTGTTTTTACGTGTTAAGAACCACTTTGATCGTCTAGATAACCTTAACATCATGTTTTCCGGATTCCTTAATCACGAAATCATCAATTGCACGTTGTTCCATAATCCTTACTGTCGCCGATTCAGATTCAGGCGAACTTAAGGTTTAGGCGAAGTTATCCGTAACTTCGCCTGAGGCTTATCTTCGCCTGAGGCGATGTTGTCATTAACTTCGCCTGAGGCGATGTTGTGATGAGGCGAAGTTAACATTAACTTCGCCTAGATCAATTTTACTGAATGTTAAATAGACGAACTTAAAGCTGAAGCGAAGTTGTTCCCAACTTCGCCCCACCTTTAACTTCGCCTATAAAAAGTTTATCACAACTTCGCTCATGGTAACAAAGCGAACTTGTGCTAAGTCTTAATGTTTAAGTAACTTGGTTCGTTTGTTGCAGATATGGCCGCAGTAGCTGGTGCTGGAGGTGCAGGAGGAGACGACGGTGACAATCAGAGGCAATTTTTCCCGGGTCACAATATGTACATCACCCTTGACCCGGAAGCGAGCGGCGTTGAGGATTACCGCGAGATTATTACTTTCCTCATACGCTCGAGGATTTTTCATGCTATCACGACGACTCTGCCGATATCCTTACCAAATATCGAAGACTTTTGGCAGACGGTAGAATACGATTGTCGTATTGAGCCCCCGGTCATGCGAGCGACTGTGAACAATCAACAGGTTCAGTTCAATTTTGAACAGATTCGGGTGGCGTTACGGTTTGGAGAAGAGACGAGGGACGACCCAACTGAGTTTGTGGCTCCGTTTCGTGATGGAGCGTTTCTCCGAATGGGCTATTCTGGTCCATTAGGCGATACACAGAGACGGAAGGGTTTTCTACTTGATCAGTGGCGCTTCCTTATGCACGTCATGATAGTTTGCATGTCAGGAAGGAAGGCGGGCACTGACGGTATGGGTGCGACCATGCAGTCCGCAATGACTGCACTGACTTACAATAAACGCTATAGTTTTAGTCAGATGGTCTTTTACGAGATTGACAGACAGAGGAGGGCGATGGCTCGTGAGCGGTTCATTATGTATCCACGTTTCATCCAGATGATATTGAACCATGTGGCTCCGAATCAACCTCAGAGACGACCAATCAGATACGTGGAGTCTGTGAGCAAGCGTATCTTCGCTCAATGCCGCACTTCGAGTGCGAGGAACAAGCCTGAGCTGCGTCCAAGGCATACTCCACTGTTTGGGTTTTTAATCAACCCAGAGTATGTTCCTGCTGGTGGGGACGAGTTTAGAGATCCTCAACCGCGACAGGCAAGAGCAACTCAAGCTGCATCTGTTGTGCCTGTTGTGACGGCTGAGGAGAATATTGATCTTGATGAAGTATTTGGTGGTCAAGATTACTTTGATATGGACCGAGTTGATCCGCTGGAAGAGGTGCAGGTCTCTGCTGCACAAGGTTCGGGTGTGAGTGTTACTAGAGCAGCAACGTCGATGGCTGACTCAGATTTGGATGAGATCATGAATGAGGGGAGACGGTTGATGGTGTCTCGAGAGAAAACGTTTGGGAAGAGAAAGAGAACGGAGGATGATGATGAGTCAGAAGAGGAAGAAGATATACATAAGCTGATAAGACGATCAAGACGGGAAAGGACAGGTGCTGGTATGGGAGCTGGAGAGACTTCAAGAAGGGTACGTTTCGCTCCGGCCGCACTGTCTGGTATGTCTATCGTTCCTACTTCTGTACAGGTTACAAGTATAAGCACTGCGGATGTTCCCGTGGTGGCTACATCGTCTGCTGGCATTACATCTACCACTACTATCCAGATGTCGACTCCGGAGATTGTGTCTCTACCACCTCCAACGCTTACTCAGTCGGTGGTTGCTGCACGATTTGTAGAGTCAACGGTCGTCACTACTGCAGGGTTATCAGGTATGGTACCACCTGCGGTTACGCCTGCTTCTGATGTCTCGCCTACGCCTACTTCAGACTCAGAGAGAATAGCTTCACTAGAGCGGATCGTGGCAGAGCAATCTAAGACTATTCAACGCCTAGTAGAAGCAAATCAACTACAGTCATCCCTCCTGGTTGAGCATGGGAAAATTATAGATGCCTTGAAGGAGTTCTTGGCATCTCAGGGGGAGATGAGCTGTAAAGGCGACGAGCTAAGGACGAAAAGAAGGAATGACAAAGACGATGATCCCAATGCATCGAAAGATGCAGGTGGTGAGTTGCCAAGAACTACTCTAGCTCTTGGTACTTCCACAGCTCAGGGGGAGTCTGCCGACGCGGCTGGTGGTTCTGGTGGTGATGATGTGGTGTTGGTTGATGATGAGAATATAGGTGATGACGTGATTGATGCGTTGAAAGAACTAGATGATGATATGTTCAGCGATGATATATTGTTTGATGAGGATGTGCTGCCGAGTGATGTGATTGAGAAGATCGGTGAGCAGATTGAGATTGAGAATGAGATTGAGGAAGGAGAGATAGTAGAGGAAAATGTCGAACATGACATTCCAGAGGTTGAGAAGGCCGGTATGGGTGATCAGACGGCAGTTGAAGATACTGAATGGGAAGAGCAGCCGAGGTGGAAGGAAGGATACGCTCAATGGTTCGTCAAAACGAAGAAACCGGCAGTCCCTACCATGTTCAAAAAGAGTTACAATATTAAGGGCTATGCTGAAGCAAAGAAAGGGATTATATGCTGGATTTATGATGAGCAGTTGCGGCTCTTCGTGATTAAACGATATGATGGAGTTCAGTACCTTAGAAGAATGTTGAGATCGTTAAACACACTGCCTGAATGTGAGGTTAAAGACTTAGCCAGATTGGGGTTGATCAATCGAAGTGACGATAATATGGCTAGAGTCATAGGGAAATCGTATGGAAAGAGAGCATAAAGGAAAAGAAGTTTGAGCTGTTGAAACCACAGAAAGGGAAACTTGTTGAAGACAAGGATAGAGGTTTGAGAGCTGATGGAAAGCCTTGGATGGTTATGAAGTATAAACCAATCCGGTGCCTTAAAGAAGTACCGATGAAGCTTATGCCCAAGGATGTGCTCAAAGACCTAAAGTGGTGGTTCGTTGATTGTGAGACAGCGGAGGCAGTGATGGAAGATGAGGATGAACAAGAGATCCTTAGAGTTTACGATCCGATGCATCTTGTTAACTTATCGCAAGCTGATCTGAAGACGCTTAACGAGAAAAAGATCTTTTATATTCCTGCTTGGAAGAATGAAGCAAAGAAATATCAAAGGGTTGTGTCGGTGTGCGTTAGAGAAGGAGTGCACGCTTGAAGTTACAGGATTACGAGACAAGAGCTGAAAGATCAAGATATGAAGCTACTGCCAAGGGGGAGTCTGTTGGTGCATAAATGTCAGTAGTTCATATGTCTAATGTCTGTAATCGAGTCTGTAATATTGTTTATGTATTTGTTTGTTTAAAGCGAAGTTGTTGACAAGTTCGCTTAGGCGAACTTGTTAACCAAGCGAAGTTGTTGACAAGTTCGCTTAGGCGAACTTGTTAACCAAGCGAAGTTATGGACAACTTCGCCTGAGGCGAAGTTGTCGTGTATTTATATAGGTTACGGCTAGTGGTTCAAGTTGTTCGTGTATGTCAGTTATTGTTCGTGAGTCAAGTGACGTGAGGTCGAGAGTCTGTAACTGTGATTATATCACGTGTTGAGTTATTAATATAACGTGTGTTTGTTCGTATCGTATTCGTGTGTTCGTGTGTTTGTGTTCTACGTCCGTAACGATCTACACAGGGATTCCGCACCTGTGTATATCGGGATATCTCGTGTGATCCGTCCAGGGAACCTACACCTAGACACGCGACTAACCGGACATCGACATAATCGTTAAAGCACTTATCTTGATGAACATACGATTGTAGGACAAACCGGAAGCCTCGGGATGGATGAAAGTCGCCCTAGAACACCTATTCTGCCTCTGGAAGTCGTTCTTAGCCGAATGGGGAGGTTAAGGGGTTTATATAAGGCAAAACCTAAATTTTTGGCCGACTTAAGCATCTTCGCGTATCGCGAAGATGCAAAAGGGTGCTTCTTCGCGTATCGCGAAGGACAAAATAGTCGCGGCCGAGTTCTATACGCGAAGTTGCCCTTCTTTGCATCTTCGCGTATCGCGAAGATGTAAAATATCAAATTTTCATTTTTTCTTTTCTTGAATGCCTCGTGATGCGTGCACTTCCAATCTTTCACTTCTCGATCTTCGTTCCAAGCCCGTAAATATCCTCGTTAAGCTCTATAGCTTCCAATATCCTGAAAACACGTAAACAATGCTTGAAGTACCAATGGTGGGAACACATTAAACTTAAACTTGTCATTCTTATTTTGATAGGATAGTATGGTGGTTAGAAGGTCATGGGTTTCACACTCTATAGTGTGCAACAAATTTAGTCGTTTAAAAAAAATAAACTTGATAAATGATTTAATTATACAAAACAGTTGTATAGTTTAGTGACTTTATTTGTGGAATAAAATTGCTCTCTTAACAATATGTCAGGCAGTCAGGCTATATTAGCAAAATCATTCAATGTTCGTAACCAACTTTTTTTTTCTTTTCTACATTAACAAAAGGAATTGAACCCTTGATCTCTTATTTTACACTCTAAGCATCTTACCATATTCGTAACCAACTAGTCAACTACCATGATGTGCTAAAGTAATTATTTTATTTATTTTAGTAATGATGTGCTAAAGTAATTATTTTGTTTATTTTAGTAATTTGAGAAAGAAACTTTTATTAGCTATAAAAACTAACTTTAATTTAGATTTAACTGTGAAAAATATAAAAGAAGTCTAGTTTTTATTTCTGATTTTCTTCCTACCCCAACTAATCAAACACATTCAGACAATTAATTAACGTCATATTGAACTCCACATCTTTGTCAAAAATCAAAATATAGAATAAATTGCATATTTATTTGTGCTTTTTTGAACATGCGCTACCACAAGCATCCCAAACAAGTTGAAAAACTCTAGTATAAATGTACGATGGTACATAAAACTACACTTAAGTAGCCATGACATCTACTACTCCACCGCATTCTACCCTATCAACAACGTCTCCAGAATCGGAATACAAGGGTATAATTGGTGCAGGTGATCTCAAAAACCATGTGGTGGTTGATGTGATTTTGAGGGTCATGCTGTTTGTAACTTCCTTGATTGGTATCACTCTTATGATCACTTCTAAACAAACCAAGTCGATACCTGTTGCGCCGGGTATGACAATACCCATGGCTGCAAAATTCAGTCAATCCCCGGCTTTCATGTAAGTAGGATTTTTCTAAGATTATTAGGTGATTTAGGAATCCGCAAAGTACTTTAAAACATTTTCTTAAAGTTCTTTTAATTAATTAATCTAGATAGTTTGTTACCCATACAAATAAACTCATGCAACTCATGGCAACTTTGTTTTAGAGTTTGCCAATGTGGAAAGCGAGCACCATAGAGTTTTTCATCAAACTTAATCCGTCAAAGTTTTTCACCTAACACATTACAACAAACTAGGGCTATCTCGATGGCTTTTGTTGTTGCTATAGCCCCTCTTTGTCGTCGATAAAGCCTTCTCAACAACTAGTTGTCAAGATAATGTCGTCGCAACATGTCGCAACGTATCGGACGCAATAGCTTCAAAAAAGTCGTCGCAAAAGGTGTACCCAAGGCAGGGTTTCCACTTGGCGGGCACGCTTTTCACCGATCCCTTTAAAGTCAAGTTTTGAAAATATTTGGGGAGGTCCTGTCTCTAGGACTTGTCCTCGAGATAAGTTTAATGAAACGACAATGTTTTGAGTTTTTCATTTAAAGAATAAAACATATATATTAAAAAAAAGGAAAACCTCCAATTAACCTCGTCTTAAGGACATTTTACTTGACATATATTTGGGAACCCTATATCGGGAATAAATTGTCGAGATAGCCATGGCTATATTGACGACTTGGTTTCGTCGAGATAGGTCCTGTCCAGACAGATCTCATTTCTTGTAGTGACTCTATGGAGTGCGCTTGCCACCCAAACGAACTTGCTTGCATGGGTAGGGAACCGCCTAAAAGTACAAGAAACACTTAGTTGAATCTGAGCCCCTACTAATCCAAACCAAATTCCATATAACGTGTCTTGAAAAAAGTACTAGATTTTTGTTTACATTATGATGCAGATATTACGTGGCAGCACTGTCGGTTACTTGTTTTTACAGCATCATTACTGTGTGCTATCAGCTCTAATAATGTTGAAACCAAAAAGAAGCTCCACTCGACTGCTGTTTCGCTTTCTTATCCTTGACACAGTATGAACAAATAACAAACTTATCGTTATTGTAAGGTAGTTCATATAAAAGTATGAACAAATTACAAACTTGTAATTATTATCTCTTGTTTGCATGTTGCAGCTTTTGTTTGGTATCATGACTTCTGCTACAGGAGCAGCAGGAGGTGTAGCTTACATAGGATTTAAAGGAAACTCTCATACGAAATGGAACATGGTTTGCAACATGTACAATTCGTTCTGTGGTCATATTGCCGGATCTATTGCTCTATCACTCTTACCCTCCATAGGACTTCTACTGCTAATTTGGCTCTATATTTTTGTGCTTTCCAAGAAGATCGTTAGATGTTAGTTAGGTTGGCATGCTAAAAAGTTTCTCATATGTTACAACATTTGCTATTTTCTTGTCTGTCTTGAGATTTGAAAGGTTGTATGCAATCCTTGTTGGCCCAGACGGATCGAACAATCAAATCAAACGAATGAACAAACAAAGGAACACGATATATTGGGGTGACAACCCGCGACTCTTTTCATATAACCAAACGAACTTAACAAACTCACATGGAGAAGAGACTTCTCATGGCTCACACACATAAAACTAATAATCTAGACTCTATTTATATAATTATAGACCCACTAAACTTGCTCTCCAAGCCAAACTTAACTTGGGAAACAAGACAAACTTATTCTAGAATAATCCATAATATTCTTACCATACTAAACAAATATTAATATCAAACTTAACAAGACAAACCCTGAACTTTAATCACTTAACAATCAAGATTAATTCTTCATTCACCCCCTTAATTAATCTTGAATTGTTCTTCTTCTCACTTTTACTACTTCTTTTCAGCTGACCATAACATAATTGCTTCACCGATTCTTCAAACTTAGCATTCGTTCCTTACGTACCTAACTTTGAAGCCACATTGCTACTTTCTTTCTCGACTCGCTTCTTTTCATCAACTCGATCTTGACCAATACTTTCACAAACTCCAAACAAATCATTTGGAATCGTTCCAAACCGAATATCCCTCACTTTCATAATCGGTTTCACATCATAACATTCACTCTTTTCATCTTCAAAGTTGTTAGAATTACAACGTACCTGAAGCTTAATGTTGTACGTCATATTCAGATTTCTCTAAATCTTCATCAACAATCTCTTTTTCTGATCATATAGCCTCAATATCCCATTGACTATTTCAATCTTACATCCTTCTTCATCCAACTAACCCAAGCTAAGAAGATTGGTCTTCAACTTAGGCATACAGAAAACATCATAAAACGCTTTCTTTTCACCAATCTTACTTACCACAGTCACATTACCTTTACCTTTGATTTCGATCTCAGATTCATCACCAAACTTCACTTGACCCAAAACTCGTTCATCTAAAGTGGTAAAAAAACTCTTTCTTTCTGACATATGATGACTTGCACCATTGTCTAAGTACCACGTTCCTTCATTCTTTTCATCGTTTTCAAACACACCAGGGATAACCCTCTCTTCATTCAAACTTACTTTCTTTATTGAACAAATTTCCATGAACAAAGAAGGATCAACATCATTTTCTTTCTTTGTCAAATTCACTTCTTCTTTCCCTTTTCTTGGATCTTTACATTCATTCGAGTAGTGCCCAATCTTATCACAGTTGTAGCAGGTTACATACTTCCTTCTGTCTTGCCATTCTCCCCGGGTTCTTTTTCCGGTATTCAACCCGTTCATCATTCTCGCGTTCATCATTCCATATTGGATTCCCTCTTCCTCGTCCTTTATATCTTCCACGGCCTCTACCACGTCCTCGTTAATTTTCAACTTTCTTTTTGGTATGGGTGAACATGAGCTGACTTTGGGATGAACTTCCATTCACATTCTTGAACTTATTTCTTTCTTCATATGCTTTTAAACGCCCAACCACATCTTCAAACGCTATTGTTTCGATGTCTGCGAGTAGATCCATCGAAGAAACAACAGGTAAATATTTATCCGGCATAGAGTTCAAGAATTTTCTTACCAAAACTTCTTCTTCAAGTACTGCTCCCAAACTCTTGTACTTTGACTGTACTCCACCCAACTTCGCTGTATAATCATCAATACTTTTTGTCTCCCATATCTTCAATCCATCTAAATCGGTTCTTAGCATTTGAACATGAGCTTTCTGAGTTCTTTCTGCACCAAGATAACGAACTCTTAACGCTTCCCAAACATCTTTCGGTCCTGAATACTTGGTCATCTGAAGCATCACGTCTTCAGGTAGGGTTTGGAAGATAACACCTAACGCCATAAACTTCTTTCTTTCTTCAATTCCAGTCCACTTTTCCTTATCAATCGCATCATGCAAACCGTTCAGGCCCAAAATAATTTTCACCATAACTGACCATGATGCGTAGTTGGTCGAAGTTAACTTTGGTGCTTGCAAAACAAAACCACCTATCGATTTTTTCATTGTTCCTGAACTCCCTGAATTCGCTTCTTTATCACCAGCCATGGCTTGACGGTCCGCAAAGAATTCCGTTTAGCGGAAAACGAAACTCCCTAAGTGTTATAGTCAAACTCTAATCGCCAATATAATAGTATGATATTTTCTTTCTGTGTTTGTTGTATCGCACAACAGGAAACAAACCACAAACAAATTATTTTATTTGGTATATGAAGAAACACTAATCGGACCCCGGGCAGATTACTAGTAACCTGGGGGTTAGATAGATGTTTCCCACGAGGGGTTAGACCCTGAGAAGATGGTTCTTCTGATAACCTGCAAAACAGACACCGTGAGCTTGTCACTGAGAAGGGGGGGTTCCTCCTTGTGACCACCCTCCGGCGTGAGAATCAGACTAGATTGCTCTTTAAATATAAAAGTATATTAAGAGATTGCTAGAGCATATATCAGGTATAATATGATGATATAAGATAAGATATGATGGTCATACCATTTGGGGTATTTATAGCCGAAGGTAGGTTTCCAAGGAGGTATGGCCGGCTGCAACAGTGTTCCTGTTCCACCAACAGTGGCCTACGCACGTGCCCTGCTGGTAGTTGGTGGGTAGGCAGCGGCTGATAGTGACCAGGCCTGCTGTGTACTATTCCTTTTCCACTAACTGCCGGCTACGCACGTGGTATGGCGGTAGTTGGTGAGTAGGCAGCGGCTAATAGTGACACAGTACAGGAGCATGCTGCTCGCCATACTGTGTCAGTAAGCTGTCGTATCTTTAGTCAGATCTTTTTCCCATACCTCGTCAGGTACAGTACAGAAGATCTTCCTGTATCGTACGGACTGGCTTATTTGGGCGGGAGTATTCCCCCTCCCGCCCTTGTGCGGGATAGTCCCCGGCTTCGCTCATTCCTTCAGGTGACACTGAGTGATATGAGAGCTAAGTGCCTTGTGCGTGTAGCCTTGCTGCGCGGGTGGCCTTCCCTGATGGCTTGTATCCGAGGCTGCGGGGACAGGCGGAGTCCTTCACCATCGGGAGGCATTTCCTGCGGGACCAGCTTGCGTACTGCGTGTAAGGACGTCACGTCTCTGAGCATGGTTGGTCCTGCGGATCCAGTTGGTTTCTGCGCAGACGTCCCTCTTCAAGGTGAGTCTTGCGGGTCCAACTGGGCTCTGCTGGGACCTACCTCTTCAAGTCCCCCCAGTCCAATGTTCTTCTCATGAGTGTTTAATAAAGTGAGGTGAACTTTTGGACTTTAAGCAGAGGGTTTTGAAAAGGGTTTTTTAAGGTTTTCCATGGGGATTCTTCCCGCGGAAGTCCTTGTCACTTGCAGAAATGCCCGAGTTTCCTGCTTGGTCTTTGGGTATGATGCGGGTAGGCTGTAACCTCCTCGCAAGTCAGGAGCGTTGAGTCCCACTTGTGTGGATTCCCCGTGAGGTTTTGGTAGTTTTGAACATAGTGATCAATTATGTTAAAACCACCAATTCCATCCTGGAGCTTCAAACAACGTAGTTCTCGACGTTCCCGCTATGCGGGGATGTTATTTCCGTTTACGCAAGCATTGCCCAGAAGATCCTTCTTGGTTTCAATTCCCAGCGGAGTGCTAGGTATGTGAAGGGTTTTGCCTTAACACTGTACCTGCGCTCGTCTTACGGTTACTTTACTTCCAAGGTATTCCTGGCGTCAATTCCCTGCGGGTGCTAGGTATGTGAAGGGTTTTGCCTTTACACTGTACCCGCACCCGTCTTATAGTTACTTGGTTGCCGAGGAATACTTGGCTTCAATTCCCTGTGGGTGCTAGGTATGTAAAGGGTTTTGCCTTAACACTGTACCCGCAGCCGTCTTACGGTTACTTGTTCGCCAAGGTAAGGGGTATTTTCCCGCCTACTTTTTAATCATTTTGAATTTTGAATTTTGAAATTCGAAGAGTTGGTGGAAAGAAGAACAGTCCAAAACTCTGAAACGTCGTGCGACGGTTTCTTCTGACTGTGTCAGATCGTGCAGGAAGTTATGGTGACGTGACAGTACATGGTCATTCCAGACGCTTTTACAGGCGCGTGGGCGCGATTTTTCGGGCGCGTGGCCGCGAAATTAATGGTACGCGTCCTGTCAACAGCTGTTGCCAGCTTGTTTTTTGCCACGTGTCATAGTTTTATTGCACCTTCGTTTTCTCTCTCTTCCGCATAGTTTCAGCGCCTCGGTCTGACTCGGAGACCGAGAGCGAAGAGGTGGCGGGGAATCCCGGTGGTGACAAGATCATTCCAGAGGCTGTGACAACTGTCATCGAAGAGCCCAGGATGACAACGGTAACCGGCGTGAAGAGGCCGGCTCCATCGGGTTCGTCCCCGCCTCTCCGTACCTTTAGGCTCAAGAAAACCCGTAAGTACAACTTTCCTTTAGCTTTTATCTTCAGTTTAATATCGTTTTAACACTTATCTTCTTTGTGCAGGCGTGGATGTTGACGCATTCCAGGGTATATCTCAGAGTAGTACTTCTCCGCCAATGACGGTAGGCCCGGTCAGCCTACCTGAGGCGCCGACCCAGGCGGCTGCGTCTGCGCCTGTTTCCACTGGTTCAGTTGCTCGCTCCGTTGAGCCGACTGTTCCAGTTGTGATGACGTCACCGCCGGCTGTGAGTGCGATTTTTACAGCATCCTTCACCGAGCCGGCGGTAAGTTTTGCTGCGGATACCGCGGTGTCGACCGCGGCGGATGCTACCATGCCCCCGCCATCGGCAACGGCCGATCCATCAGGTACGCATGGGACTTCTCGCCGATCTCTGCTACCTTCCCATCTGCCTGACCTCTTGGATGGATTTCCCTTGGGTTCAGGTGATGGGTTCGGCGGCTATCGGCCTGTAATTGACCCTACAGGTGCGTAGGGTTCTTTTGGACCATTATATATATATATTTTCTTTATCATCTTTTCCTAACTGCTTTGTGTTTTTTGCAGTGTCGGATTCCAATGAAGTGTATGTTCCACGATGGAACATACGCCGAGGAACAACCCTTCGAACCCCTGTGGAGTGCGTGGACTGGGCTCGTCACGCTGCTCCCAGTGGTGCGTTGGGGGAAGCCATGGCTAGCTACCAGGAGGGTAGGCTTAGCAATGAGCTTCGGGTTCTCCTGGCCCGGATGCAGCCGCGCGTCGAGCTGCTTTGTCGTGAAAATGACAAGTTAAAAGCAGCTCGCGCTAAAGAAGTAGCTCAGGCGCGTGCTATTCGGGAGGAGAACCAAAAACTTTCCGCAGCGGCTGCGGATAAGGAGAAGGCCTTCAAGGCCCTTGAGGTTGAAGTTCAGGCTCGACTCGAGGCCCGTTCCAAGGCTGCCCAAGCTGTTAATGAACAGCTTCGGCTGGCTAAGGAAACTGCGAGGAACGCAACCGAGAGGGCCACCAAGGCTGAAGCTGTTGCTGAGCCTCTGCGCATGGAGAATGAAGAACTTAAAGCCAAATTAGAGGCTCTCCAGCAGGCTCATGATGCCTTGGCGATGGAGGATGCTAAGAAGCTTCAAGAAATCTTGGACCAGAGGGGGGTGCTTGACCATACCGAGCGTAAGCTAAAGGGCGTCGAAGAGGCTGCGGCTAAAGAAGTGTTGCTTGCCAACCTCAACAAGAATGAAGCCGAACGCGCCCGTAACGAAGCTCAAGCTGCCCTCCAAGAGGCTCTGGTTGCCAAGGAATGGCTTCTTCGAGAAGCGTTGTCTCAGGTAAGTCTAACTTCATGTCTTCACGCTTTTCCTTATGAATAGAAAAGGTTCTGACACTTGTATTTTTCTTTGTAGGTTGTGCATCGGGTCTTCTCAGAGACATCTTACGACGATGCTATGAGCGCAGCCCTCAACGCTTCTCACGAGGATGGGGAAAAGGTCGGCTTCCTGCTTGGTCTAGGGTTCGTTGAGAAAGGCGTCCCGCCATCCAACTTCCCTTTGTACAATGTAGATACTGAAGCCATATATGACCAAGCAGTAAATCAATACGCCGCCTTCCCGCATCCGGTGGTGGAGAAGGTGAATGAAATTGCTGCTGCTGATGATGGGCTAGCTATCCTTAAGGCTTTCCTTGAACTGCCACGCTCTACTGATGGGGCTGGTCCAAGTGGAAGTGGCCCTGAAGCCTGATCCTGAAGATCCCTTCCCGCTGCTAGGATAGATTTAGCTTGTATAGATTTCTTTTCTTGTAGGCGGGTAGTTACCCGGCCATTCTTGTAATGAATACTTATGAAATATAAATCTTTGTGCGGGTAAGACCGCTACTTTCGTTGGGTTCCTTGCTTTGTAAACGTTGTATGACTTGCATACTTTAGTTTAAATTAGCAATTTTCCAACTGTTTAGAATAAGTTAACCTTTGAACGTGGTAGAAAGGTGTGAAGTTTTGCTTCCTCTTCCGTGATTGTGCGGGTAGGACCGTCACTTGCACGTAGTAGGATGGCTAAACTTTACCATCTGACCTGCGTGTAGGTTTTCCTCATCTTTTGAGGATAAGTTAACCTTTGAACGTGGTAGATAGGTGTGAAGTTTTGCTTCCTCTTCCGTGATTGTGCGGGTAGGACCGTCACTTGCACGTAGTAGGATGGCTAAACTTTACCATCTGACCTGCGTGTAGGTTTTCCTCATCTTTTGCGGATAAGTTAACCTTTGAACGTGGTAGATGTGAAGTTTTGCTTCCTCTTTCGTGATTGTGCGGGTAGGACCGTCACTTGCACGTAGTAGGATGGCTAAACTTTACCATCTGACCTGCGTGTAGGTTTTCCTTATCTTTTGCGGATAAGTTAACCTTTGAACGTGGTAGATGTGAAGTTTTGCTTCCTCTTCCGTGATTGTGCGGGTAGGACCGTCACTTGCACGTAGTAGGATGGCTAAACTTTACCATCTGACCTGCGTGTAGGTTTTCCTCATCCTTTGTTAGAAATTGTCTTGAACCGTTCGACGTGCGTCTGTCAATAGGTTAGTGTTCAGTTCCCTTCTTCATGATTCATGCGGATAGACCGGCACTTTCATTTAATGGGAGGACTGAACTTTTCCCCTTCGACTGACCTGCGTGAAGGTTTGTCGTTTTTTGGGTTTATGCGGGTTTTGCCGCCTTCCCCACGCAACGACTTTCCACGTATTTATGCGGTGAAAACCGGCATATCCGTGTTGATAGTTCATAAAAATGTAAAATCATCAGCGTCAATGTTTTAAGGAGAATCGTTTCCATTAGAAGTGGCTCTTGGCCTTTTCTTTACAAATTTGGAATTGATTTACATGCAAACTGTGTAAATGAGCTCCCTTCCATGTTGTTGGGATGGGAGTGCCATCGAGCCAATACGCACCTGGTTCGGGATCTCGTTCTTTACGCAGCATGTAGTCTCCATATTGAAGCTGGAATTCTATTCGTGTTTTCCTCAGCTGGGGTTCTTCACGCATCCGCCTGCTCAGCGTTCATTGCGCCACGAGGTGCGCGAGCGTCCCATCTCTGACGAATGCCTCGACCATGTCCTTCACGTCTATGCATTCTTCGGTGTTGTGGCCTTTTGTCCTGTGAAATTCACAGTATTTGCTCCGATCAGCATTGTGGCGATGTCGGATTATTTGAGGCTTTGGCCATGGGAGCTCCTCGGTGGCGAATATCTCGGTGACGCTTTTAGTGAGCGGCGTCCATCTGGAGTTCTTATTTGACTGTACGTTATCCCTTCCGCCTAGCCGATGCTGCAAGCCGGATGAGGTGTCAAAGTTTACCTTTGACTGCCAAATGCCTAGCTTCCGCTTTTTGTTTAATCGGGCGGTGAGAACGTTGTCTTCTCTTGTTTTCTGGGTGTAGAGGTTTGTGCTCTGTGGGAGATCTCTACCCAGTTGCTTCTCCGTTTCCGCAAAGCGTTTAGCTGCTGTCATGATGGCATCCCATGTGAATGGCATGCCATCTTTACCCGTTAAGGTGCGGATGAGCTCTGGGTCGTTCGCGCCCTGAATAAAGGCAGCGCGAACAAGATCTTCGCTAATGTTACCCAGACTTAGCTTCTTCGAGTTGAAGCGAGTGATGAAGTCTAGCAAAGATTCATCTTTTTCTCGAATGCACTTGAGGATTGTCCATTGCTCCTCGGTATACTTTCTTTGCTGGCTGAAGTGTTGGCTAAACTTCTGTTGGAAGTCAGCCCAGTCGTAGATGTGGTTAACCGGTAGACGGTCGAACCACGCTCTAGCAGCCCCGACCAGTGTCATTTGGAACATGTAACACCATGTAGGTTCCGTCCAACTACTGACGGTTTCCCCCGCTATGAATCTGTTCAAATGATCATCGGGGTCAGATATACCGTCATATGTGCCTATGTTTGACATTTGTTTGGCACTTTTTGGGGCGATTGCTTCCGCAATGTCCCTTGCAAATTTGGACGTTCCCGCATTTGCAACGTTTGGTCTGAACGTTTTGGAGAAGTCTCGTGGACTTCCACCTGTGCTTTTTGGTTTGAAGGCTTGTCCAAAATGCCTTTTCGGTTGGGATTCCGTTTCCTTACGCTTCCCTTTTGCCCTATGGCGAGGGTTCGCGTCGGAGTCGGATTCCTCCGAGTCATCCTCCAAGTATTCGAATTCGTCGGCCTGTTGTACGGAACGCAAGCGTTCGTCCAACTCAGCCAGGAATTCCTTTTGTCGTGCCTCCGCCCATGCCTTAACTTCATCGAGAGTTTGGCGGGGGAGTCTTCGTTTCTCAAATTGGGTATCGGTGGATCCCAGTAGGCGATCATTTACTGCACTTGCCCCAGCTTGAGTAACTGGGGTAGTGTTCGTAAAATTTACTTCACTTGCCCCGGCTTGGGTAACCGGGGTAGTGTTTGTAAAAACTGTGTTGCCGGTAGTCCCCCCAGTAGCTGGGGTTGTGGTTACCGGAGTTTCTTTAACCATCTTGGAAGTTTGAAAAAACTGGAGAAGAATAAAGTTCTAGCTTTATGCACGGATGGCGCCAATGAAGAAACACTAACCGGACCCCGGGCAGATTACTAGTAACCTGGGGGTTAGATAGATGTTTCCCACGAGGGGTTAGACCCTGAGAAGATGGTTCTTCTGATAACCTGCAAAACAGACACCGTGAGCTTGTCACTGAGAAGGGGGGGGGGGTTCCTCCTTGTGACCACCCTCCGGCGTGAGAATCAGACTAGATTGCTCTTTAAATATAAAAGTATATTAAGAGATTGCTAGAGCAGATATCAGATATAATATGATGATATAAGATAAGATATGATGGTCATACCATTTGGGGTATTTATAGCCGAAGGTAGGTTTCCAAGGAGGTATGGCCGGCTGCAACAGTGTTCCTGTTCCACCAACAGTGGCCTACGCATGTGCCCTGCTGGTAGTTGGTGGGTAGGCAGCGGCTGATAGTGACCAGGCCTGCTGTGTACTATTCCTTTTCCACTAACTGCCGGCTACGCACGTGGTATGGCGGTAGTTGGTGAGTAGGCAGCGGCTAATAGTGACACAGTACAGGAGCATGCTGCTCGCCATACTGTGTCAGTAAGCTGTCGTATCTTTAGTCAGATCTTTTTCCCATACCTCGTCAGGTACAGTACAGAAGATCTTCCTGTATCGTACGGACTGGCTTATTTGGGCGGGAGTATTCCCCCTCCCGCCCTTGTGCGGGATAGTCCCCGGCTTCGCTCATTCCTTCAGGTGACACTGAGTGATATGAGAGCTAAGTGCCTTGTGCGTGTAGCCTTGCTGCGCGGGTGGCCTTCCCTGATGGCCTGTATCCGAGGCTGCGGGGACAGGCGGAGTCCTTCACCATCGGGAGGCATTTCCTGCGGGACCAGCTTGCGTACTGCGCGTAAGGACGTCACGTCTCTGAGCATGGTTGGTCCTGCGGATCCAGTTGGTTTCTGCGCAGACGTCCCTCTTCAAGGTGAGTCTTGCGGGTCCAACTGGGCTCTGCTGGGACCTACCTCTTCAGTATACTTTCTTCACAAAATATATATCAACATATATTTAGTATCAACGTCCAAAGAAAGAAAAACAATCATTTCTTTCCTTTCTTTACACGCACGAACTCCAAGACAAGGAAAATTACTACAAACCACTCCTTTTTATTTCTTTGATGCTTCCTTGATAGCCGACCGACCAACAACAAACTTAGCCGTGTATTCCTGAGATGAGTCTGCTTCTCCTTTCTATCTCGATCGTATACCAACCTCCTTCAAAGAACCCAAAACAAACACCTTATTTCCGATCGACCAAATTTGGTCTCTTACGGATCACGACTTTAATCAAGGATTGATAACACCAAGAGCACAACCGCTCTGATACCAATTGTTGACTTAGACGGATCAAACAATCAGATCAAACGAACGAACAAACAAATGAACACGATATATTGGGGTGACAACCCGCGACTCTTTTCATATAACCAAACGAACTTATCAAACGAACTTCACGAACTTAACAAACTTACATGGAGAAGGAGAAGAGACTCCTCATGACTCACACACATAAACTAATAATCTAGACTCTATTTATAGACATACTAAACTTGCTTTCCAAGCCAAACCTAACTTGGGAAACAAGGCAAACTTATTCTAGAATAATCAATAATATTCTTACCATACTAAACAAATATTAATATCAAATTTAACAAAACAAACCCTGAACTTTAATCACTTAACAAATCAAGATTAATTATTCAATCCTTAATTTGCACAAGGTTATTGTTTGGGCAGTTTGTGACAATAACTGTTACATGAGAGCGAAGAATAATTACAGTGATTGTTCTTTGTCACGACACAAAGTATTCGAGGTCATGAGTTGACCAAGTACCAACACACAAAACGAAGGCAGAAAATCACTAAAATAGCTCCATTGATGATAAAATCTATGAAAATAACAATTTGGCTTTTATGCAATGTCAAAACTATCTTTCATTTTATCCTCGTGTGTCAAATCTTCGTCTCATGCGCCATTTACAAAAAAAAATTAACTTCCTTATACTGTGTCATAACACACATACACAAAATCATTTTTCTCTTACATCGTCCTCTCTTTTACCACTATTTCTCCTGCGCCATCTTTTTGTCTGCAACGTCAAAAGGAATGGTCAATATTTGGTTAAGTAGTAATTTAACAAAGTTTGTATAGCTATTTTGGTAATTCTTTTAGTTAACTGGCTATTATAGTGATTTTCACCCTATCAGGTGCAGATGATATAGATATACCGCGTAAAGTCCAAACTCCAAAGTGGCTCACTAGTTTATGTTATATACGTACTTTGGTTTATATACATGATATACTATGGTGAAAACCTCCTTTAATAACTAAAAAACCCGAAAACAATTACCAGCCAATCAGTTTTTTTTTCTTTTTGTGTTTTTTTAATTATAATTTTGGTATTGTAGAAAAGTAAAACGCTGGTTAAAATAATATACACCGGCCAAACGTCTAGTTGGCTATTTGAAAATCTCTTAATGATTTCATTAAAAAGTTACCTTTGAATCGGTAAAAGGTAGAGTGTGTTTGTTTTACTAAAAATACATCTCTTAATGATTAAGTTTCAGATACATACTGAATTAGTCAGATGCCACCTCTTAATCAGTCTGATTTCTTAATGATTCAGTACAACATTGTCAAACAGCCCCTAAGGCCAAAATTCATTATCTTAAGCCAATATATTTCAGAACCAAACATTTCCGGCTCAAGTATATACCAACTGAACCGGACCATACGTAGATCCAAAAATCGATAACGATTAGTTTTCTACTATCAAAAAGACCAAATTTCAGTTTCAACATTGCCAATTAGTTTTCTTAATGATTCGGTACAACATTACCAAACAGCCCCTAAGGCCAAAATTCATTATCTTAAGCTTGTATATTTCAAAACCAAACATTTCCGGCTCAAGTATATACCAACTGAACCGGACCATATGTAGATCCAAAAATCGATAACAATTAGTTTTCTACTATAAAAAAAACCAAATTTCAGTTTCCGTTTAGGTTAAAGCCGACAATGACTCATACACACCCCTAAGCGTGATCAGGTGATTGAGAAGCATTAGCCCCATTGTTAGGGATCACTCAGCATTTATAGATGCATAAGACTAGGCATTATATTGATGTTAAGTTATATGTTTAAGCGTGTTTTGATCAATAAGTTTATTATTATAATCCCCCCGTCATATTATATTGATGTTTTTAAGAAGAGAAAACTAGTTTATATTGTAACGAACAGGTTGCCAGCGCATTGCAGCGAGATTTTATGTGCACAAGATGCTTTTCTTTTTTTTTTTAATTGAAACGACATCCGGGTAAATGTTTATAAATTTAAGAAGCAAATCCACATAAAGAAAAGGAGATATTAGCACGAATACCCCTTACGCGAGGGACTACTGGTGTTTCATTTAATTCAGCATGTGCAAGCCCATTATTATTGTGCATATTAAAATTTATGTCATTAGATAAGAATTAAGTTATAGAGGGGGTGCCAGCAAGATTTCCATCTTAAATATCAGTGACTATCAATATATTAAAACTTAAATAAGATTAAAAAAAATCTAAGAAAGATAAAACTAAAATAAATAAACTTACTAACATAATATACTCATTAATTTATGTGTGATGCATTATAACTTGTTAATATGGATTTAATGAAGTTACTTGAACGTAGAGCTAATGGCAAAAAAGCCATTTTATTAAAAAAAAAGTTATAATTACTTAAAATGAATGCATCAAGTATTGTATCATATGAATAAAACATTGTATTGTATCATATGAATAAAACATTGTAAAAAACATTGTAAAAACTATTAAAATCAAAATACTCTTAGCATATCCTTCTCAAATGTTTTATAAGACCATCCACAATGTTATGGATGTTCTTAAAAGCTCTTAGGTGTCACATCATATGCCACGTCAAAAGATCTCATTTCATCTTCAACCTTATAAGAATCTTTACAATTTTTAGTTTTCACCTACACTCTACAAACAAAATTTAAAAACATTTTCTTTTTACATAATTGGCCCACTCATGCAAAAAGTAACAAAAGCCAAGGTCTTTTTAGAAGGGTTTTGATTGGTTCAAACATCTAAGGACATAATTTTCCAATGAAACAGTAACGGATCTATAAAATTTTTTTAAAAGTATCCTAGTTTTTTTTTTTTTGGTTTTTGACATATGGCCCATGACAGAACCAGAGACATTTTAATTGGAGGGGCTTGGTTAACTTTTGTTGTGTATTCATGATCCTATGGCGCTTAAATAATCTATGTATTACGAACGCCAAAGCTCAACTTCTTTTCACATTATGTCTTGATTTTGTTTTTTTAAATAATTTATATCAAATTGATAAGTAAATGATTTGATAAATAGTTATTAAAGAAATAATTTTATTAGACTCTGATCAATAAAATAATACTCCATTATTCAAATATTAACTTAACATCATAACAATAAAAAAAATACTATTAAAATATTTTAAAAGACCTAAATGCTTAATCCAAAATTAATATAAACAATAAACCACACTTCAAAAGTCGCCAACTTTTTCTATAGAAAATTGAATGAAATAATAAAGAAATAAATAAATGAAAAAGTCCATTACGTTTTTTTGAGACTTTCTTTAAAATTTATTGACCTTACTTTTTAAGTGAATTGGGCTCTGTCTAAGATTAATAAGGCCCAATTATCATAAACTAATATTAGGTCGTGTGCCATCTCCTTCACATCGACGGTTCCCGCTATTAGGAGAGCTAAGGGCGGATCTCTCTTTGGGCCAAAGTGGGCCGCGGCCCATCACGTTTTACGCTCAGTAGTGTATTTTTTCCGAAAAATAATATATATATATATATATATAATATATATATATATATATATATGTGTGTGTGTGTGTGTGTGTATTGAGTCCGGCCCAGCCAAATTATTTGAGTTTGGCCCATTCATGTTATTTTAGTCCGGGTCAGCCTTGAAATTTTTAAAAAATGAAGTTTGTTTAAAACTATAGAACAAGGAATCCTTAACAAAATAAGCATATAGATAAAGAAAGACTGGAAAATAAAACTTCATAAAACCAAGTCCAGACCCAAATAAATTGTCATAAAAAAAACTAAACATTAAGACTAAAATCCAACCATACCATCTAGCCGATGTTTGAACACAACAACAAACAGAGCTTTCGTTGTGCGTTGTGACTTACTGACTTGTAAGGTTCGTCACAGAAGTCAGAACAGAAGCTGAGAAGCAAGCAAGTGAATTGATGAAGTCGTTTGGGTCTAAGAATCGATTAATTAATTTATTGGGCACTGCAGCTGTCTGTTGAGGCATTAGGTTCGGAACTGACTCGTGTGAGAGTGAAATTGATTAATCGGAGCAATCAATGATAGAAAGCAGAGACCAAGTTCGGCAATTCGCATTTCACTATTTTGTATTTGTTTCAACTTGGTAGGTTAGGGTTTGGAATTATTGTTTGACCCAACCCGAACCAGGTTGCCAACCTAAAACTTAGAAGTAAGAAAAAAAATTGGGTCTTGTGACTTTCGGCCCATCCATACTAGATACTCAAGATCCGTCACTGAGGAGAGCCCCTTGTGAGTTGTGACAACAAAAATAAAAATTCCGGCTATCTCAATTTCACTCTTTTTCATCTCAATATTCTTTAGGGGTATCCTAATATTTGTTTAGGGGTATCCTAGTACATAAAATAAAGAAGAAAAAAAATTGCATTAATTTCGCACTTGTCATGGAAGTTGAGGAGTAACCCGGACAACCCTTAGATGTGCCATAGATCCTCCTCTGAGTAAGAACACGTAACCATGTAATGTAAGAGCTAACAAGTGCATGTCACTTAAGAATGCATCGGAGATAGCTAATACAGTATAGATAAGTGGGCGCTTTTCTTTAATACACGACATAGTGATCGACAACTTGGAAAAAAAAAAGAATACCCTTACCAATAATTGACGCTCAGATTTTCAAGTTTTAGTTTTGTACAACTGAAATTCTGAAAAGGTTGTAAGTCAACTAATGTTGTTTGTCCATAAGCACACGTTTAAAGACCAAAGTGAGTTACGTTCACTTAAAGGCATATCTAGTGAATTGCTTCATGGACGTTGGCCGCATCTTTTAATGTGATGTTGACGGGAGTCGGCACCGGCATGATCATTTGCCTTTTATTTTTATATTAATGCAGAATGTATATTTTTTAAAATAATTTTAATAGGTAAAACAAGTTTTGAGCAGAATAATATGCACAAGCAATCTCAATATCTTTTCCTTATTACAATAACATCTTTTGCTTTTCTTTTATCAGTTTTGTTGATTACTAAATTCTTCTTCTTCTTCTTCTTCTTCTTCTTCTTCTTCTTCTTCTTCTTCTTCTTCTTCTTCTTCTTCTTCTTCTTCTTCTTCTTCTTCTTCTCATGGATTTAAATGAGTTAGAGCTCCTAATAAGCTATTTGAGACCAGGCCAACAAAAGCTAAATCTATACGAGTCAATTCATTAACTATTATAAATCGGCTCAGTAAAAGCTTGAATCAAGTTAATTAGGTTTAAATGAGCTTGATCAAGCCTGAGATCAAGACTAAAATAAAGCTCATCTAGTAACCGAAATGGAGCTCAAGTTTCACGTACCAAACTTAGGCTTATATATATATAAACATATTATTTTCTTTATTAGTTTTGTTGATTACTAAATGTTTCTTTTTTTTTCATGGATTTAAATGAGTTGAGCTCCTAATAAGCTATTGAGACCAGGTCAATAAAAGCTAAATCTATACAAGTCAATTCATTAGCTATTATAGATCAGCTCAGTAAAAGCTTGAATCAAGTTAATTAGGTTCAAATTAGCTCGATCAAGCCTGAGATCAAGACTAAAATAAAGCTCATCTAGTAACCGAAATGGAGCTCAAGTTTCACATACCAAACTTAGGCTTATATATATATATATATATATATATATAGGGTAATGTTAAAATAAAAACCCACTTGAGTTGTGAAAACTCTAGAAACAAATTCTCAACCACATGTTTTTAATTAAAGTTTAAATCTGTGACACAATTAAAGTTAATAAAAAATGTAAACATACATATAACTTTTTCTCTCTTTTGAAAACATATAAAAAAATTAGTAAAAAAATGTTAAAAAATAACAAAACAAATTTTTTTATGTTTCGATGTTTTGTATTAAATGTTACAACATATATTACGTGTGTAACAAAAAAAACGATGTTACATAGGGTTTTCACGGGTTTTCACAACTCAAATGGGTTTTTATTTTATACTTCCCCTATATATATATTGATTTACTTTATCAATTTTGCTGATTACTAGATGTTTCTTTTTATTTTCTTGGATTTAAATGAGTTGAGCTCCTAATAAGCTATTTGACACCAGGTAAAAAAAAAAGCTAAATCTATACGAGTCAATTCATTAGCTATTATAGATCGGCTTAGTAAAAGCTTGAATCAAGTTAGGTTTAAATGAGCTCGATCAAGCCTGAGATCAAGACTAAAATAAAGCTCATCTAGTAACCGAAATGTAGCTCAAGTTTCACATACCAAACGTAGGCTTATACACACACACACACACATATATAGGATTGGAATCGTGTAAGAACTATTTGGATATTGAGAATTCTGAGAAGCATTTTAGACCACTCAAAAAACCCCTTAAAAATTAAATAAAAAATAAAAAATTGTAAAATAAATAAGAACGCAAAAATAAAAAAAGTAAAAAAAATCAAAATATTTATCTAGCATCCCGGTTTCCAAAAAAAATCTCGGTTTATCCTTTGGGTTTTTTTTATTATGTACACATATGTATACTAACATTTAAATTCCACTTACATAATGTACACACACAAAAAGTAAGATAAAAAAATATAAAACAAAAAAGCACGCACAAATAAAAAAATTAAAAAAAAACCAAAACGTTTATCTAGCATCCCGGTTTCAGAAAAAAAAATAAATCTCGGTTTAGCCTTTGGGTTTTTCTTTATTATAAACACATATTTGTATTAACATTTAATCTCCACTTACATAATCTATATACTATATATAATACGCCAAATAATGGCAAATTAAAACACCTACTTTTCAAGTAATTTAAAACTTGTAATGCATAAGGTACACCTTATATGACATGTAAGATAAGAGCAAACTTGTTCATTAGAAAACTGCCTAAAAATAGTTACAATTTTGCCCCCTCAACTTTACTCAACTTTTATAAATTTAAAAAATTGTTACAACTTTGGACCTTCATCTTTATCCATATATTCCTTAAAATTTAATTGTAAACCAACTTCCCACCAACAATTTTCCAAAGGCCATAACTTTTTCATACGTTAATATTTTTTTTTAAAAAAAATTCCCCATAAAAATGAACATTTATTACCTTTAATTTAGGTATAGTATTGCTATAGATTTTTTTTTCGATTAAAGCAATTAACATGTTACGTATGGGTGTTCACAATTTGGTTTTAACGGTTTCTAAGTTAAGCTGTGAGACAAACCGTTGATTTGATTTTTTGTCATTGAAAATTGTAACTGAACCGTTGAAAATTTAATTAAATGGTCACTAATGGTTTCGTTTCACGCATTGAGCTTTAATAATAAGTTAACCGTCAAGTTTTATATGACCGATTTTCGGTATAAACCGTAAATCAAACCATTTGCTTTGGGATGAACATTCAAAAACTGCCTGACCAAAGGTGATGATTGGTTTAAACATTTTCAAGGTTTCAAACGAAACTTGAACATCCATAACTGTTAAATGATTAGTTGAATTTGTGTTCCACGCCGAATCGTATGGACACCCGTCTAGTGTACACACATGTACATTATCATTCTCTTGGTTTTACATGTATGTACATTATCATTTTCCTCTTAATTTACACATTTTCTTAATTTACATACATACATACATACATTATCAATTTCCATACCCAATCACATAATTTGTTACTTTTGTTAATATATATATATATGTATAATACTTATTATTAATTTTAAATGCGTATGCACAATATACATATATGTTATATTATACGCATATGTATATTATCATTTTCTTCTCAATTTACATAGCTTATTAATTTGCATGCATACATACATACAAATTTGTCATTTTATTTTTAATTTATAGATATATGTAATACTTGTTTTTCAATATTAAGCACGCATGCATAACAAATTGTGTAAATCGAGAGGAAACTAACAATGTATATTTATGTACAATTAAGATAAATGATAATGTATATATGTATACATTATGTACCAGGAGATTAAATGATAATATACATATATGTATCCGACTAAACCCAACGGCTACACCGTTTTTTTTAAACCGGGATGCTAGATAAACGGTTTTTTTTTACTTTTACTATTTTTCCGTTTATTTTTGTTTTATAAATATTTCTATTTTTTAAATACTTTTTGAATGGATTTTTCTAGTGGTAAAAAATGGTTCTCAATTCAAAAAGTTCTATAAGTATCTTTACCGTGTGTGTGTGTGTGTGTGTGTGTGTGGAAGTGATACTTTGATAACCTGAGTTATAAGAACTTTAAGAACCAAATACACATGTTTAATTATTTATTTAAGTATTTGCAGTTGTTAATTAAACCATAATAAAAAATTTAAGAAGGAGAGATAAACAATAATATTAAATGGTAAAAGGGTATTTATGTAAAAATGCAAACAAAAAAAACGACAAAAAAGTAATCATACTCTCTTTCATTAATTGCTTTTTAATATTTATTCATTTTTTAGAATGACGACTTTCTTGTATTTAGGCTACCGCACTCTCTAAATTTGGAGAGCTCGATGCCCCACTCTGGCCAGACCATGTTGCTTAACCGGGCCCACGCTGGCTTCAGAGTTTGGCTTGGACGTTCCCAAAGAAACCATACCGCCGACTGTCACTTGACAGTCGTTGCGGCACCACAAAAGTAGAACTCTCTAGCGTAACACACGGTGAGACGAAAACCCGAGTGGGCTCAGGATTCGAACTAACAACCTTTGCACAAGGCCTAACTCAAATCCTTCATTGCCTATATCCACCCAAATATGACATAATGGGATTCGAACTTGAGTCACCACCGGAAAACCCAAGCCTCTTACCACTAGGCCACAAGCGGGGGATTTTTTTAATATTTATTTATTTTTAAACAAATCAAATTTTTAAGAAAAAATGGTATTTTTTAAACTAAATAAGATTTTTTATAATACATATGTGACAATTGTTCACCTAAAATTGAAATTTTAATAAAAAATTGATGTTTTTCTATAACAAACTAATTTAATAAAAAAATGAATTTTCAACATAAACCAGCAACTATATATGTGTAATAGCATCTTGCTCAAACCATCGCATTTTTCAATATTTAGATATTAATCTAATCCATGAAATCATCAATTCAGTTTTTTATAGATAATTACGTAGATAAACACATAATTTACCCAAACTACACAAATTAACAAAATACACATAAATTATAAAAATTACCTCAAGCATACAGGCTACACAATACTCAAAATGACATAAGTTATTGAAATTACATCTACACCAATTACATATATTACTAATTACATATACTACAGAAAGTACATAAATCACACGATACAAAGTACATATATCACATAAAATACACAAATTACACCATTGAATAAGTTTAATGTTATTAATGTGTAACTGAAAACCATAATTTAAAAAATATTCGACTTTATGAAAATTCTAAAAATAAATAGGAAAAAGGTTTGATGACCTTCTTAAATTTATTTTCCTTACCGACTCTTTATATATTTTTATTTAACCATACAAGCACACGAGTTTGCTTAACATTATTAAAAAACTGAAATTTTCAATTTTAACCATGTTAAGTTTGCTTAACTTTCTTATTTAATTACGGCTAAATAAAAAAGAATTAATGGAAATAATAAAGAGACATACGTGAACTTTTTTTTTTATAAAATATGAGGTTAAATCATTTAACCTCATATTTTGAAGTAGTGCTACTGGGTTTGACAAACCCCACCCCGGCTAGTCGCTCTAGCATGGCTGGAGGTCGTAGAAAAGGTGGTGTTTGATTAGCTTATCATTTCATACCATTGTTTGTGATAGATTTGGTCTTAAAGGCAAACTATATGTTCAACAGTTAGCATCAGTTCAACTTTCTAGTAACATGTAAAAAGGCTAGCTACCTAGATAATGCACTAATTAACGGAAATACTTTGCTTTACATTTATAACTTTTGAACTCACCAACCTTGTATTGACACTTGAGTATTTATTACTCGCCAGGTCGCTACGTACTTTTGGATAATGTTGCTCACATGTGCTTTGGAGTCTTGTTTAGATTGTTATAGACAATCGCTTTCATATTGGTCTGAAGATGGGTTGTGTACTGTTTGAGCACCTGGTTTTACAATTTGCTTTAAACTACTTTTCTATACGCTTCCACAACTTAAACAATGTTGGATTTGTTTATTATATAATACTAGGATGTGAGCCATTGAATGCTTTTATATTAATTGCATGGTTGTTTAGTATGATGAATGCGCTTGATCCTGGTATGTCACTCGTCTTGCGGTAAAACCCTGTTAGTTTTAAATTTGAGGGTGTGACAGATTGATATCAGAGACATTGATTATGGTGAACTCGGTTTGTTTTTGAACAACCGGTCTATGACCTTTTCAAAGTTCAACAACAGTTGTTCAAACGTGTTAACCCATCAGTACAATGTTTTCATGCATTGCACTACATACGTACATAGCATTCACACACACACTATGCCACAAGTATGCCCACATTACCCATGTCACCATCGCTAACTGATACGGTATCTTTTAACATGCTATCTCGCGTCTTGTTTCGCATCCTGTTATGTCTTTTGACGCCACCACTAGTTCGCAAGATGCCCGGTCTAGCACCAGTGAAAAGTGAGGAGGTATGTGAGGAGTTGTAAGTCCCGAATCTGGATCACTACAATTATGATATCAACAATCTAGGTGTTGGTGCGGAATTCCAACACTAGATGATTCAAGAACACAAACAAAACACAAACACGTCAAACACAAGAATGGCTTCAAAACACACGTTAATATTAACGTCGGGTGCTTAAGCACTAGCAATACAATACTCGTCTAAGATAACCTTTAGACGGCTAATAACCACGTGAACCAACAACTAACCCTATACAATGATATCTATATATATATAGGGAACTAACATACTAGCCCAACAAAAGCCCAAAGCCCGTCGAGAACCACTAAGTTCTCGGCTTACATAATATACCCTATCTAAGCCCAACCTACAAGCATAAACCACAAATATAGCCCAACATTCTCCCCCTTGGTTTATTGCTTGAACAAAACTACTTTGACGTTAGATAATCATCGTCCATCAATACTTTTATTTAGGCCATTTGGTGTATATACTGTGGCTTCGAAATAGACACGTGGAGGTTTAGTGTCATATTTAGCGCCTTAATTTAAAAGCATGGCTGGAAGTCCGGCACAGGTCATGCTACTTTCCATATGAAATAGATAAACATTATGTTCGTCATCATGGATAGCAACGAATATTAGACTTGATTGACTCTGAAAAGTCAAGCATGATGTATCTTTGGTAGGACCAACGAATCCTCTGTCAAGGTTTGACCGAGAATGCTCTAACAACTCTTCAAAACAAAGATCTATCTGATTGACCATAAGAATCTGGTCAGTCCATGCCGAAAACCTCAGAGCACTGTCATCATCTTCAACATGCCACCGATCATCATTAATAACCAAACCTGTAACTACAACCAATGACTAAAACCAACTATCAGTAACTTCAACATAGATCAAACAGACCGTTTGAATGATAAATTAAAACAAAATAATCTCTAAAAATCTCTCAACCATACTAGAGTTCCTTACCTATTTAAGGAAATTTTCTTGAGAATCTCAAGGAGACAAGAAAAGAAGTAAGACAGCGAGATAGGTGAAAGATTTGATGGTTAGAGTGAGAAGATTTTGGAAGACACAAGAAGTTGGATTTTTCAAGATTAATGAGTGCCTTTATAGACTACCTGGTCACATCGAACCAGACCGAGAACAGGGATTTGCCGAAAACATATGACTGAGAACTGTTCACTGAAGGCAGAGAACTCTCAAATCTGGCTGAGAACAAGAAGCAGCTGAGAATATCGTCATCACAATCAACCGAGAACTCATAAATCATGTTTAACCAAGAACCCTAACCGAGAATGATTACTCTTTAAAAATATCTCAGTGCACTTTGGAAAGTATCCCGATTTATGTGAAAAACGATCTCTTAAAAACTTTGTTTAGACATGAGTAAATACAAGGCAAACATAAAATAAATGAAAGTAAATGAGAAAAGAAAAAAAATAAAAATAAAAAATAAAAATAAAACTAAACTAAAATAAAATTTATCTATCCAGTCTTTAGAAAATCAACATATATAGGGATCAAATTTCAGCTATTTTAAAAAACGAACCCCCTTTATATGAAAAGATCCGAACATGAAATCATATTGATTAAGGGCACTTTCATAATGATTCATTTTCAGCATTATTGTGACATAGTGAAAAGGTTGATAGCGGGTAATTTTCATGTTTTTCATTGCGATAGTGATAAGATTAGATTCGATTAAGCATAAGACTTACATGGACATCACTTATGGACCTCTGATGCCCCTTATCTATTCTCAAGGTATATTTGGCTTTCCCCAGATCACCCCAATTTGACTCCAAACCCCTAGTACTTGATCAAAATATTTTTCTCTATACAAAATGATTATTAAGCTTTAAGGTTGAACGTTGGACTTACATGCCATCCGGACTTACAAGCCTTATATTCAGGATGTTTAGGACTTATTTGGATGCCCCACCCCTGTAGTTCCCTGAGACCCCTTTAAGCTTTTAGAAAACAATTTAATGATAAATTAGATAATAATGATTTTTTATTATTATTATTTTTTTTAATGAAATATAACCTTTTTGGTGATCAAGATACTAACGGGTTCGTGTATGACTAGGTAATTGCTTTTTTGCCTATCATTCGGAGAGATGTGTCTAGGGACATGCATAAATTTTCAAAATGACTCTCCACACTAAGTTTAGCAGATTTAGTTTGTATCACTTCAACTTTTACGTATCATGAAAAGCTTCCTCACACATCAATAACTAATCAAAAGCCTTTTTAGCCTAATAACTTCACACGTTAGGCACTCAAAAACAGTTTATCTTTCATTTCTCAAAGGTTGGATCAATTTTCATTTGAAAAACTTTAAGCTATCTGAAAAGCTTTTAGCTGAATAATAATATCATTTCCTTGATGATATTCCAAAGACGATTTAAATCCAATCACCCCAGCAGCCTTCAGTTTTCAGGTGAATGGCTATCCTATGTGTCTACAGGTGAACAATAGGACCAATCACATAAAAAAATGTGTCCATCAAACTTTAAGTGGCCGACATGATTTTCAGTGAAAGAACTTAAACCGATAGTTAAACCAAAAATTAATTTTTATGTATGTTCAGTTGCCCCCGTCACTTTCAGTCCTAAGGGTAATGGCTATCCCGTGAGTCAAGAATTGATGACAGGACCAAACATATGAAATATGTTCGTTGAATTTGAGTAACCGGCATGATTTTAAGAAAGAGAACAAAAATTTTGAATTTTTTTTTTATTTTTTTTAAGTAAACGCACACACACACACACGCACACTCTTTTTGTATTTTTCTTTTTCTCCCCCTAAATTTGTACAGAAATTATGACACAAAAAAAAAATTTATGTACACAATTTAAACCTCAAAAATACTCAGTCTTCAAAACGTAGCATCTTGAGAAACCCTACAAGCACATTGAATCTGGCTGTTCCGACCAGCTTCGTAAATAGGTCCACCACATTATTATCAGTGTGGACCTGTTCAAGATGAATTAGCTTCCGGTCGTAACAGTCACGGATAAAATGAATTTTAATGTCAATGTGCTTGGTTTTAGAATGCTGAACGGGATTCTTAACAATTGCAATGGTAGCAACATTATCACAAAATATGGGAGTATCAAGAAGTTCCAAACCGTAATCCAGCAGTTGATTTTGCATCCAGATAACCTGAGAGCAGCAGGCTGTTGCAGCAACATACTCCGCTTCAGCAGTCGAGGTTGACACCGTCTGTTATTTCTTACACTGCCATGAAATGAGTCGATCTTCTAAGAACTGGCATCCGGCAGATGTAGATTTCCTGTCAATATCATCTCCACCATAATTGCTATCAGCAAAGGCATAAAGATCAAATTCTGAGTGTTTAGGATACCAAAGACCTAACTTCGATTGTCCCTTCAGATATCTAAAAATACGTTTGACAGCAATTAAATGAGAGAGTTTAGGATTAGCCTGAAAACGAGCACACTGACAGACTGCAAACATGATATCGGGTCGGCTGGCGGTAAGGTACATTAGAGACCCAATCATTGATCGATAATATGTTTGATCTACGGGACTCCCTTCCGGATCAGATGACAGTAAAGGCCTTTCCACCATTGGAGTGTTAGTACTCTTGGAGTCTTGAAACTCAAACTTTGCGAGCATATCCTCAACATACTTTCCTTGATGCAGCAAAATTTCCGCGGAACTTTGGCGAACCTGTAACCCCAAAAATGTTGTCTTCTCGCTCAACGAACTCATCTCAAATCTTTTCTTCATAACTTCTTCAAATTCTGCACACAATTCAGCATTGGTGGATCCAAAAATAATGTCGTTTACATAGATCTGGACTAAAATCAAATCTTTTCCGACAAATTTGCGGAACAAGGTTTGATCAATGGTTCCTCGCTTGTAGCCATGATCTAGAAGATGTGCTGTCAATGTAGCATACAATGCTCGAGGAGCCTGATGAAGCCCATACAATGCCTTGTCTAATTTGTAAACATGATTTGGCTTCTTTGAATCAATAAAACCCGGTGGCTGATCCACATATATCTCTTCCTTGACCTCGCCATATAGAAAAGCAGTCTTAACGTCCATTTGATACACAGTAAACCCCATAAATGAAGTGAAGGCCAGAACAATTCTGATGGCTTCAAGTCTAGCCACCGGAGCATAAACCTCAGTGTAATCCAACCCTTCAACTTGACGAAAACCACGAACTACTAATCGAGCCTTGTTTCGAACAATAACCCCGGTGTCATCTTGCTTGTTTCGGGACACCCATCTCGTATCAAGTGCTTTCTTTCCCTCCGGTAACTCAACCAATTTCCAAACTTTAAACTTGTCAAACTGATTTAATTCTTCATGCATAGCGTCTACCCAACTGGGTTCCTGGAGGGCCATGTCTACAGTCCTTGGCTCAATCTGAGATATGAAACAGGAAAACAAACAACTGTTTATATTTCCAGTCTGACTTCTGGTGGACACGCCCATGTAAAGAGGACCTATGACGTTCTCAATTGGATGATCTTTTTGAATTCTTGAAGGAAGTAATTGATCGGAAACATCACTGGTATAATTCAAGTTTGACAAAGTCACGTCAATATCAGCAAGAGGGTTCTTCCATCCGGAGGTCACTGTACTATGTGAGTACGAAGTGCTGGCGACATATTCATTTGGAATGACATCGGGAAATAGTGTGCTCCCGAAAATCTGACGAATAGGACTCTCCCCCTCGACTGTCGCGGTGTCTTTAGACTGACTTGGCAAACATTCATTTTCCGGAACTGGTATCGGCTGAGAGACGGATGTGGGTTTGTCGTCAATAACTGGGTTTGGGATGTCGTCATCCAGAAGTGGAGAAATGTGGGATATTGCATGTGAGTCATCTTTCTCAGCATCCACTGTAGTGCTACCTGAAGGTTCTGTGTTGATGACCGGAAACACATTGAACGGTTTGAAGAGTTCATTATAATCGAATAACCAGTCCGGACCAACACGAGCATCAGTCTCGTTTTCTTCCAACCAACGAACATCATAAGATTCTAGAATCTGTTTGGTAGACTTGTTGTAGACCCTGTAGGCAGTATGGCCCACATAACCAACAAAGTAGCAGTCATCAGCTTTGGCCCCAAATTTCGGAGTAGACTTGAGGTTCAGAAGAGTGCATGGGCAACCAAAAGCCTTAAAGTGCTCGACAGTAGGCTTATGTCCATAGACAATCTCTTAAGGAGTCTTCATTTGTGATTTGTTGATCATCACCCGATTCTGAACATAACAGGCCGTATTAATAGCTTATGCCCAGAAAAATAATGGCAGCTTAGAATCACACAGCATGGTCCTTGCCGCCTCGATAAGAGTCTTGTTTCTCCTTTCAGCCACACCATTCTGTTGAGGGGTCCGAGCTGAACTGTACTGACAAAGCACTCCCCTCTCAGAACAAAAATGATTCAAAGATGCATTCTTGAATTTCGTACCATTATCACAATGAATTCCTTTCAGCTTCAAATTCAACTGATTTTCCATAAGCACCACGAATCTTTTGATCAGCTCTGCAGTTTCACTCTTATTGGACAAGAAAAACGCCCAAGTGAAGCGTGAGTAATCATCAGTGATAACCAAACAATAAGAACTGCGAGAGAGACTTAAGACATGAACCGGACCAAAAAGATCCATATGCAATAGTTGAAGAACTGAGGAGATGGTGTTGATCTGTTTTGGCTTGTGAGATTTACGTTGATGTTTGCCCAGAGCACAAGCCACACACTTTTCAATGGTAACAAAATCCTTAACGGGTAAACCACGTACCAAATCATTTTTAGCAAGTCGGTTTAGATTTTTCACATTTGCATGACCAAGACGGCGATGCCAAAGCATTGCTTTGTGTTCAGACACTTTTGAGAACAAACAGGTTATTTCATCAGGAACATTTTTGTTCATGTCGATCACATAAGCATTATCTTTTCGTTGTGATCGAACAAGAGTCCAGTCTTCTGGTATAATGATACCCGGTTTCAGAATCAAACACTCCTTTTTAGTAAAATGAGTTGAAAACCCTTTGTCACAGATTTGTGACACACTCAGCAAACTGTGCTTCAATTCAGGAACGAAATTAACATTTTCAAATTTTAGAACACCGTTACTTACAGTACCCTTCTGGGTGATCTTACCCTTTTCTCCACCCGCAAAGGACACATACCCACCGTTAAAAGTTTGAATGTCGTGTAGCTGGGAAATGTCTCCTGTTATGTGCCTGGAACAGCCACTATCAACATACCACGGTCTGATGATATTCCTCCATAGCTGCTCCTGCACAAAGTGCGGGATTAGTTAGATTTTGGCACCCAGTCCATAGTGACACTGGGTACACCTGACTCATATATACTAGTTACGGGCTACCATGACATATCTTCTCGATTATCTAACATGGAAGAAGAAACCTTCTTTACCAGAGACTTAGGCATACATTTATATTTACCATTGTAAGATTTACTGTTGTTTGTACGAATGGATGGTTTAGTCTCTGGCTTGCGTGTAGAGGGAACAAAAGAATTTGTTCTCCCGACAGGCCTAAGTTTAGAAATCGAGTTAATTTTTGAAGTAGGAACATGGTTTCCACCCCTTTTCCGAGACATGTTAGGCTTGGTCTGATGAGGACTAAACCTGCCAGATTTGTTTCGGTTCCAATCACCATCAGAGGGATTAGCCGTATGATGCCTAAATCTTTGCCTGTATGAATTGTGAGGAATATAGGGCATATTCCTCTGATAAAATCCATAATATGGAACATATGGACGATGTGGACAATTTCTGGCAATATGACCGGGAGTGCTACAGTTAAAACACGTTTGTCGCTTTATGTAAAACTCATTTTGGGCAACTCCTTGTCTGGACTGGTTGTGTGGACCAGTTTGTTTAAACTTGCGAGAACCATGTTTCACGTTGTGAAACTTATCACGTTGTTTGTCATTAGAGCATCCCTTTTAAACAAATTTAGGTGGTAGATACTTGTTAAATTTTTTAGATTTTTCAATTTTATTTGAAACCACATTTTCAGAATTTAAAGTTTCAACTGAATCAACCACACAAGAATCATTGCTCTTTAAAACAGAGCCCACACAAACAGTCGAAATAACAGAAATTAAGTCAGGTAGTTTCAAAGTAACATTAGAATTAAAGTCTTTATTAAACGAAACACAAGCTTCATTATCCTCATCAGTCCAATCCTCAACAATTACTTTCTCTGCACATGAAGTAAACACGTTAGTATCGTTCACTCCTTAGGTGGATGCACTCACATGATCAGATATGTCATTCTTATCATGTTTACCGTACTTCATGTCCTGTACCTTTTCTTCCTGTTCTTTGGTGACAGGAAGTTGAACATAGTTGTCATTGTAAGGTGGAGGTACCTTGCTGTATCCTAATCCCTCACCTTCCTTCTTCTTCCACTATAATTGATTGTCAATCATTGAATTAACTACCTTACTGGAACCCTCGAATTTTTTAAAATCAAGTTAAGCTCTTTCAAATTTAGCATTTAAGTTCAAAATTTCCAATTTTGAGGCTTACAGTTTAGCAGTTAGTTCAACAATTTCCTGCTTGGCATCTAGGTGGTGACAACACTTTATACTGAATTCCGACTTAAGATTAGAGAGATCCTTTTTATATGCTTCTATTTTATCTACAAAGGATTTTTCATTTTTTTTAAGTTTAAAATTTTCTGATTTTACTCTTTCCATGTCTCTGATGAAGTTATCATTATGAAGTTTATATAAGTTGATTTTATCAACACAATCTAGAGAGCATGGTTGAAAGCTTACCTCAGATGAGCTGGAGGGAGTGAACGCCATGAATGCGAATTGAAGTTCCTTGACTTGCTCCTCATCAGTGTTTTCTTCTTCAATGTCTTCAACATTTGCAAAATTTGCAGTCTGACTTCCAATGTTGAGAGTAGCCATCTGATCCTCCCAAGAGAACTGTTGAGCAATCAGTCCCCTTTCATCATTTCCCGAACTCTCACCAACATCTCCCCTAGCATTACCCACTGGAACCAGCGCCCTTTCTGTGTTTCCTTCCTTCGCTGGGTTAGTACATTCACGAGCATAATGACCCGGCTCGTGACAGTTATAACACCTCAGAGTGTTCTTGTTAAAACCCACTTTCTGATTATTTGGCATGTTCCAATTGTTTCTACCAGTCCTCTTAGTGAATTTCTTGGCACGAAACACTGCCATGGCGATTTGCCAAGCGATATCCATTTCTTCAACATCATCAGGGTGAATCTGATCGAGTTCAGCAGCCACAACTAGTTGAACCAAGTGTCCAGCTAGAAATGCATTATAGCAGTTCATGAACCCTGCCATTAAAGCTATGTTTTCCTGGGTCTCTTTCGGAATGGAGGGAAACTGGCTTGAGTTCAGACCATGAGCAGCACCAGCAGATGGAAGTTGAGCTAATGAAGATTGAGCAGACTTAGTGAAGAAAACTAGAGCTGGTTGAGGTGGAATAGAAGAGGAATGGCCTTGAGTGGATTTAAACATCTGAAAGTTTCCTTGGGTTGGAGGTTGTTGAGTGGCCTTGAGCATAGAGAAACTATCTTGAGAAATAAGAGCATGTTGGAAGCAATGTTGTAACCAGCTGCACTATAGGAATTTGCATGATTTATTTCACGTTGCTTGTCGTCCATATCACATGCCTTGATAGTAGCCATCATCTCAGAGATCGACATTCTGTTGAGATCATTAGTCTTCTTGATAACAGCAACATTCATATCCCAACTCTTTGGCAATGAGTTCACAAGTTTGTTGTTTATCTCTGAAGTTGCTAGATAAATACTGGCGGATCTCATTTCAGTCACTAGAGATATGAACCTTTAGAGTTGAGTTTCCAATGACTCCCCCAGAACATGGTTGAAGATGTTGAACTTTTGTCGCAACAAGTTTTGGCGACTCCTTTTCATATCTTCATTTCCCTCATACACCTCGATTAGTGCCTCCCATAGTTCCTTAGCAGATTGAAGTTCTCTAAAACCAAGGGCAATCTCAGGTGAAAGAGCCATGGTTATAGTTGATAGAGCCCTTTCATCCTCTTCAACTTTGGCAAAATCATCATCATCATACTATGCCACCGGCTTCACAACAACCTCATTTGAATCTTCACGTTGATACGTGATGATTTGGGGTCCTCTAAAAATGCTTCTCTAGATCTTAGCATCTTTCATTTTAACATATTTTTCAAATCGAAATTTCCACTCGCTGAACCCCTCATGAGACAATAGGTGAGGTACACGAGTTGTTGTCCCCATTATTGAATCTAATTCTTGATGAAGTAGAGCACTTGATGATAGATTGCTGTTGGTTAACTGTTCCATTTTTAGAATAATTTAGAAATTTATTTTGGTCCAGAAGAAATTATAGTCCAAGTCCAACTATCGGGTCCAAATCAACTAATCAGGTCCAAATAGATCCTGCAGTTTACTAAGCCGAGAACTAAGGTTGACCGAAAACACATTTAGTCAGCAGAGAACACCTCTATTGACCGAGAACAATGATTATTGACCGAAAACTCAAGTCAACCGAGAACTGCCCTAGCCGAAAACTGGTAGTAGCCGATAACTAAGTGTAACCGAGAATTAACTTTGGCCGAAAACTAGTTGTTAGCCGAAAACTGTTGTGGCCGAGTACTAGTTGTAGCCGAGAACACTGATTCTTACCAAAAATGAATCTGAAGCGTAACAAACTTCCCAGAAAGTTGGGATTTTGATTTGTTTCCAAACCAAACCAATCTTTTCCCAAAAGTGATTCTCCTTCTTCTCCGATCACTTGTTCACCAAAAATACAAGCAAACCACACCGGAAAATCAAACTACAGCCACCAAAGATCAAAATCTTGAATCCTTGATATCACAATAACGAGCCTGAAAAGGTCTAAGGCTCTGATACCAATTGTAAGTCCCGAATCTGGATCACTACAATTATGATATCAACAATCTAGGTGTTGGTGCGGAATTCCAACACTAGATGATTCAAGAACACAAACAAAACACAAACATGTCAAACACAAGAATGGCTTCAAAACACACGTTAATATTAACGTTGGGTGCTTAAGCACTAGCAATACAATACTCATCTAAGATAACCTTTAGACGGATAATAACCACGTGAAACAACAACTAACCCTATACAATGATATATATATATATATAGGGAACTAACATACTAGCCCAACAAAAGCCCAAAGGCCGACGAGAACCACTAAAGTTCTCGGCTTACATAATATACCCTATCTAAGCCCAACCTACAAGCATAAACCACAAATATAGCCCAACAGGAGTCAACAAAAGTTAGTACCCTAGATAACACCAACGAGTGGCGGTAATTACCAGACTTAATTAGGCACTGGATTCATCGAGAACTAGTTTCCCCTTCCTCTGCTTTTGGAATTACCTCATTAACGTTTTCTACTTTTGTTTATGATGTTATCACTATCTTATAAAGGCATAATGGAAGGACATAACACCTCAATGTAAGATGAATTGACGAGTACGGTCCGGAACGTAATCGTGAATCTATAGGCACATTGGTGTGAGATGGGATTCCGTTGTGTAAACATGTTGATACACCACTTAAGTGTCTCGGTCTTTATTATATTATATTATTATTATTATATGTTTTGTTAATGTAAGGGCATTTTGGTAAAAGCTCATTTGCTCTATTGTAAGACCATTCGTTAGCCTGTAACGAATGAGTCACATTCGTTATAATGTAAGTCACATACGTTAACCTAGACACACGAATGTGGGGGGCTTTCATTTGGTAAATGTATAACGAATGAGTTTGTTCATTCGTTAAGGTTAATGTAACGAATGACACATTAAATAAGTATTAACTTAACGAATGTGTTCATCTTCCTATATATACCCTTATCATTATCATTAATGTGATTGAAGTTTTAAGATTTGTTTGTGCACTGTAACTCTCCCAAAATATCTCAGATTACACACACAAAAACACAGTAACATACTTCGTTCTAATCGTAATCATAACATGAACATCACGATGTCATCATCGATCTAGATCCAATGTAGGCTTCCTTAAAACACTTTTCTAAAACAAAACTCTAAAAACCCTAAACTCTTTCATCTAAAGTTAATGACGACTACGAGCCCTGGACTACCATTACTAAAATTTCTAATCCTAGTTAACCCTTTTTCAGTGAATTTAAGACCCTCATCAAAATTTTGTTAAGAAAACCCTCTTGATTGAAAACTCTTCCAGAATCTCATGCTCGAACCTTCAACTTTGTCTTGTGCGCGGAAATTGAAGAATGCCTCGTAAACTGACACCCTATATCTTATACTCTAATGATGAATTCCCTTTTGACTCTGTTACTTTGATCTATGGTCAACTTTCAGCCTAAGCTGTTTTATTGCTCTATCATAACAAACTCTAAGATCATATTTTCTACAAGATAACCACTTCTCAATTCCTTTAACTACGCGTTGGCTGACCTTTATCATGTGGAGCAGTTCCAAGTGATCCATCAAACTCCTGCAATAGTGTAACTTGTGGTGAACACATAAGCTCTCTTTTGTTTTGTTTTTTCATTTTCTTTCCTTGGTATGGAACCCTGACTTGAAACTCCCTCACGCAAGAAATTGTCTCTAAACTCGAAGCATTGCATATCGCACACCCGAGGACTAGCTAGATCCATCAGGCAACCAACTGGAAAGAACAACCCCTATTAACTGGCGTAAGGCTCTCCATTTTCGAAACCCTCCTTTGCGAAATCAACCAAAACAATTAAATATGTAATTAACGAAAGGTCGGCAAGGCGAGTATTCCTATGGATCTGTTACGGTCTACCATAGACAAAACACCTAAGGTCAATCCTTTGGGCTAAAGTTGAGGAAAGAATTCAGATTACTCTATTCTCCTTTCCATTACATTTGACATTGGAAAAGTAATGATTGGTGATAAGAACCACTTGTAATGTACTGTGGTCGGTTAGCTGCGCAGACACTAATATAAATACTAACGGTATGCCGACGGTGGGGACTAGAGCCAGATCTTTAACCGATCTTACCTTTAAGCATATCCAATTCTGCTTTGACCTTGAAGAACCAGTGCTCGCACCAAAGACCTAGATGACGTGAGCTACCTTATGACTATGAATCTCAGATTATATCAAACACCATCATCATCATTCATACAAGGAATTTCTCCCCTTTTTGTACTATCATGCGCTCTAACACTTTTATTGAACCATCATAATCAAATATTTCGGGACGAAATTTCTTTCAACGAGGGGATGATGTGAAAACTGGAAATTTTTTTTTGTTAAACATTTGCAACACTGCAAAAACAATTACAACACTAACCAATAGACGGGATGTCTACTTGATTCAATTTGATCTTTCAATGGATGGGAAGTCTACTGAATTCATTTTCATCATACTTATAGACTGTGAGTCTACTTATTTATTTAGCGGTACCTATCAATTTTCAGGACGAAAATTCTTGCAACAAAGGGATAATGTGACACCCCGCACTTTCACGTTAACACCGTTAACCCAAACTCTGTTATCTTACACGTCATGCGTAATATTTTCACGAGTCAATTAAGAGTCACACACATGAGTCCATCATTATGCATTGGTGATTAATGTCAAATCAAAAATTTTTAAATAATTCGGATATAATTGTTATGTGTTACACAATTTAGTACATTATGCTCGCATAACATGCTATTAGTTATCATATGAAAATAATATCTCGAGCATATGTTTATAATATTATCCATGTGAAATTACATGCTATGTGCTTAGTTCATAGCTTGTTTCGTGAAATTATGATGTAAGGCCCCGTTCCCGGTAACCCTACTTTGGTGTTGGATTTACTCATAAACATAGTTATAAAATCAGAGTTAATTTAAACTTTCACGGAATAATTTAAAACTTCAAACATCACATTACAAACATTCATTTTTTCTTATCATACAAATTGTCTTTTCATAACATAACATAAAATAGTCATGACACTTCTTCATAGATGCCAGTCTCTTTAGCTCGTGCTATGTGTCCCTCCTCAAGCCAGCTGCCTCAACCTATCTGCCTGCGTGCATACTAAAAGTCAGCTACGCTGAGTGAGTTCTAGTTAATCAATTTAACATACAATACATTACTATCCTTACTCATACGCGTCCGAAGATACGTATTCATACCTTACTTTGCTATTACTTCTTTCACACATACTTTATATACATGCATACGTACTTACATACTTTCTTTCATAAAACCCTATGGTATACCATAAGCTATTCTATCTTGAACATCTCAGATATTATAAGGGTCTGGTCCCTAACATCTCGCATATTATAAGGGTCTGGCCCCTATCATCTCAGATATTAGGAGGGTCTGGTCCCTATCATCTCAGATATTATGAGGGTCTGGTCCCTATCATAATCGCATACTTTACTTGTCTTATGTATATAATATTTACATACACATTCATTCACATAACCATCATATAGTATTAACATTCAATGCACGATCATACACGTATCATATATCTATCACCTAAGATAAGCATTTTAACTGCCACATAGGAGTATGCACACAGCCCCGAAAACATAACCAGGAAATGGGGCTAGAACTCACCTGGAGTCGGTTTCTCTCTCTGTTAATGGTAATGCCCTTCCTTAGTTGTGCACGGCTAATTGCACAATACATTACGCGTGTCAACTATCCATTACTACTACTTCCTACATCTAAGTTAATGAAACTCTCAACTAACGGCGCCCCTGGTAGCGGGGTCTAGGGGCGGCAGCCCCTAGCAGGGTCCAAGGGGCAGAGCCCCTGGCTGGGGTTGAGTTGCAAGGTCAGCTCAGAAAAATTTTATTTTCGTTAATAGGTCCTTTAGCAAAAACACATCAGAAAATGAATCGGGTCACAACTTAAACAATTTCGCATGGGAGGTTTCGTTTCGCTTCGCATGGGAAGGTTTCGCTTCGCATGGGAGCGTTTCGCTTCGCATGGCCATGCGATGCGAAATTTCTGCCTTTCTTCGTTTATACCATTTTAAAGCCATTTTCCTCTGAGACTCATCCTTAGGACCCGATTTTACCCTTTTTATGGGTTTTGGGTTGTACCAATTTTGTGTACTCGCGTTTATGAGGTCCGGACATCACCTTTTTGTCATTTGACACACCCGTGAGGTTATAACTCACCAAGTTTATGTTTTTCTTACATTTCACAACCTCGTCTATCATCATATCTGGTTGCATGCCGATTCTAGCCGTAAAACTTAACCATTTGAACCGAAACCTACCTTTTTGCTTCGGGTTCGAGTTCAGATCTGGACAACACGCAGGATCTTCCAAACGTTTCTTGTTGCTCGATGACGTTGAACACGATATTCACCTTTCTTTTGCTCGGGTTTGGATCCGGGTGTTTGAGAGAAAAAGTGTGTGTGTTTCTAGTGTGTGGGGAGGGAGACAAAATGGTGAAATGGTGGGTGGGTTGGGTTTATATAGTGGGTTATGGGTCCCACCACCCACTCTCCATTCCCATTTCAAATCCTTATCCAAACATTTAACACACGACTAACTTATCGACACACAGTAAATAACAAAACTTTTCTGTCATTTATTATTTAACAAAAAGTTGGATATTACATATGATCAATTGAGCGTAACTTATATGTTTTCAGATTTTATAAAATAACAACGAGGCTTTATTTTTATAAACTCGGGTTAGTGTTTTGGTTGTAATGATTCGTTATGACCCGGTTTGGAATTAAAAAGGTTCGTTTAAGTTATAAGTTGTTTCAGTAATAACCATTCATGAAAATTATGATTTTACAATATTAAAACAAATAAACCAAACCCTAACCCACCAAAAATCAGTCGACCTCCTGCCTTCTCTCCCTCTTTCACGATCTCTCATCCCACACACGCACATACCTTTCAATTCAACCTGAATTCTTGCCATTGGTGATGTATTTGAGTGATTCACATGATTCCTAATGTTCAGTGTTAATTAGTCAATTGCATTCATTTGGTTTGAGAAAAGTCTATTCGCGACACAGGTGAGTCATGCTTTTTCCTATTTGTTTTCTGGAGAGAAAACACAAAACTACTTTCGTATACTTGTTTTCTAAATTCAAAACACAAAACATTTTCCTTATTTATTTTCTGGATTGAAAACACAAAACATTTTCCTTACTTGTTTTCTGGATTGAAAACACAAAATATTGTCCTATACTTGTTTTCAGGGAAAAAACACGTACATACTTATAAAATGGTTTTCTGGAGGAAAACGCAGTGAAATGTTTTGGATTTATGTATTTCTTATATATCACAAGTGTATACTAGATGCCCTCATATCACTTAAAGTTCTTACATGCCTTGAACCATTAGGATGGGATCGCAGGGAAATTTAAGTAGTACTACTGGGATTGACAAACCCCACCTGCTAAAACTCGACTGGAGATCGGACAGATGTAAATTGTCCTAACATACTTGCGCCAGTGTTTTTTGATAGACCTGGTAAGAAGGCATACAAACAGTCAGCTTCGGTTCAAACGTCTAGTAGCTTGTATATAGGTTAGCTACCCTAGTATATTTGAAAAGTGCTAAATCTACATATAATTACACTACTTATGCTATATATACTATATATATATAAATTACTTTTTACTACAACCTATGAACTCACCAACCTCGTGTTAACCCTTGAGTATTTACACTTGGCCAGGTTGCTAGATGTGCTAAGGAGCGGATTGCATTGCAGTGTCTGGAGTCACACTTCTCACATGAACTTTTATTTCATATTGCTTACATTTGATAGGTTGTGTGCGTTTGAGCACATGATTTATTGTTTTTAAACCGTTTACTTAAACGCTTTCGCAACACTTTTAAAATGTTTGGTTTGGTTTTGTTTTCTCATATTTGAATGAGACTTAAATAATGTTTTGAATATTTTAAATTGGTTGTTTGGTATAACAAATGAGCTTGATCCTGGTATGTCACACACCTCGCGGTAAAAATCCGTTAGTTGAAATTTGAGGGTGTGACACATGATCCATTGAACTTGGCTAAGTAACTCCACAACTTCATGTGCGAGGAAACCAAACGTGTCAAAAGAAAAAGGTATAAATACATATTGGTTGTCAAGACACGCCTTCTCATGTTTAATCATCTTGCATAAAGCAGCTTGGCAGACTGGGAAACCACTACTACCTAACCCACAAAAAGAGAAATCCCTCACGCATATTTTCCTCATATCCATTCAAACACCAAAATGTTAGCCGATCGAATAGATAATCTTCTATCCAATGGGCTGGTCAAGAAATTCAGAGGTGCTTATTTCTTACAGACTTTCTGGCCCGTCTAAAATTCTATTATGGAATCATATACCAAAATTTAGATGTATAATTTTTTAAAGATAATGTTTCTGGTCACAATAATAAAATGATAAAATGAATCAAATTTGTAAAGGATGCTAGGGAAAAAGTTATTGCCAATAATCAACCTACACTATTGAAGCAAAACTAGAGGTGGCAATATGAATGGGTTGGGTTAGATTTGGGTGATAGGTTAGAATGGGTTTGGGTCAGGATGGATTTTTAAAATAGAGGATTAGGATGGGTACTTTATCCATCTTGACCCAAATAAATGTTAAAATAGAAAGGGTTTCAAAAACCCCTTAAAAAAATATTCAAAAAAGTTAATAAAAATTAATAACTTAAAATATAAATCAAAAACGCAAAAAGTAAAATCACTAAAATGTTTACCCCGTCGTCCTCGTTCATAAAAAAAATAAATAAAAAACTCGGTTTTGTCTCGGTTTAGGTTCGGTTTTTTCAGTTCGGTTTTGCTTTTTGTCATTTCGGTTGTATTCGGGTTCAATGTTTTTGTTTTTTGTTTGGTTTCAATTTCTCGATTTCTATTCGATTTTGGATGGGTTTGGGTCAAGATGGGTAAAGTTAAGTAGTTAACCCATCTTGAACCAAGTAAAGGTTACAATACAAAGGGTTTCAAAACCCCTTAAAAAATGTTCAAAAAATTAATAACTCAAAATATAAATCAAAAACGCAAAAAGTAAAATAACTAAAATGTTTCCCCCTTCGTCGTCGTTCATAAAAAAAACTCGGTTTGTATCGTTTCAGGTTCGGTTTTTCGGTTTAGTTTTGCTTTTTTTCGTTTCGGTATCTATTCGATTTCAATGTTTTCAGTTTCTATTCGGTTTCGTGGGCTTTGTTTAAGATAAAATTGGATGGAGCTTGTTTAATTTAGTCTATTCTAACCCATAAACAAACACATTCTAACCCATAACCAAAAGTCACTAGCAGTTTTTAAACCCATCTTGACCTTCTTGCAAAATTGTTTTGATCCATCCTAACCAATTTCAATTTTAAAAGTCATCAAAATTGACCCAAAACAACCCATTTGGGTTAGTTTTGCCACCCTTAAGCAAAACCATTAACATTCAACTAGAGTAACCAACTAGGCTGCCAACTAATACTATTACCATTTTATAGAATTACTAACAAAATTACAAATGTAACTTTAAATGTTGTATTAAATGAGGTTTAGATATTTTTGAATTATAAAACTTTATTTATCATTATTTATATCTTATGAATCTATAAGGTATGTTATTACATATAAATTTAACCATTTTGTTGTATTTTTTTTAACTAAATATATATCACACAGGCTATATCCTAGATTTTTATTAAAGCTGTAACAAACTAAAAATCAATTTGTTGTGCATTAGTTTTTCTTTCATGCTACATATAAATATGTTTACAACTTTAGTTTTTGTTTTAGTTACATCACAGTTTAACAACATGAAAATTAAAATTTAGTGGACTAAAAATGTATATGTTTGGTTCAGTTAATTAATGTTTGATTATAAGACACCATTGTCCATAACCATAACCACGATTTATCGGTTAATCAAATAACTTTAACTATAACCGTCGGTTAATATCTTTAACTTGGTTCAGTTATCAATTAATTTCGATTAACGATTAAGTAATGCTTACCCCTAGATTGCTAAATTTGAGTTACACTATGTAACACCCCGGCTAAAGCGGAATACGCCCGAGTGTGACGTACAGATCACTCATAAGCTCGTAACGCTATTAAAGCGACAATAATTATATTTATTTTATTTAAATACATCACAAATACAATCAAATAACAATACGATAAACATTAAATTTCATTATGCTGTATTTCTAATACCCTATTGGTCCAACTAATCTAGTCTTCAATCCTTAGACTTCAATATGTAGCACGTTTAAAATAATATTACTTGTCAACAATAATGTTAGTGAGAATTCATAAAGTTTTACGTATGTATAATACGAAAGTGCAAAATTCACAAGTCAAGATGTATGGTCTCAATCATATAGCAAAAGAAAAGTAAATACATGATATTTCTGTTCGCTTGTCATAAGTCAAATTTACTAAGGAACCCTCGTTGCCGATCTACTTGGAGTATAGAATATGATACCACCATTAACCAATGGACGGCGCAGGTACGTCCCGTCGGACCTTCCCACCAAGAGTATGTGTATGATACCACAATTAACAAATGGACGGCGCAGGTACGTCCTGTCGGACCCTCCCGCTATGAGTATGTGTATCCACCAACAAAAACAGTAAACAACCAACACATAATCACACAGTTTACAAGTAATATGATACAAAAAAATACATACAAGACACGCATGTGAATTTTAGTTTGACACCAAAAAACTAAGTTTGGACGTGCTATACCCCAAAACGTGTAAAAGTAAAAAGGGGTTATGAAAACTCACCTTTGAAATCGAAGCGGAAATAAAGATAAAACCGAAATGCGCCAAAGAAACCGAAACGATTGGGCTTCTCGAACTATAAGTAAAATAAAAGCAAAGTCTAACTAGCAGGATTGAAAAAGTTATAATATTTGGTTAACGGGATTTTGTATTATTTAATGTAGCTTTTATTATTTTATGGCATCTTTATATTATAATAATATTTTTAAGCTTTACGGGTTTTAACGATTTATATATTATTTAATATTGGTCAATTAGGGGTTTATTACTAAAATAAGAATTATATTATGTATCGGAACGTTGGTTTTAACGGTTAGATTTTATCTAGCATATATCATGACAACGTATCTTTAAAGCTAAAGATGTAAAGTTAACGAAACGAAGTTTTAAAATAGCATTAACGGGTTTCACAAAACTCATAGAAAATGTACATGTTGGGTTTTTAGATGGAAAAGATAACAATATAATTTATAAAAATTTATTTAAGTTGAAATTACTTATATTTGACTTACTATGATTTTTAATTAATTAATTTAATTATTATATTTAATAAGGAAACTGTTTAAAAAAAATAAAGAGACTATAGCCTGGGTCCTTCTGTTGATAACCGCAAGCCTTAACCAGTTGATCTAGTACATCAATTCAGTTAACAATTGGAAATAATAATATTTATATAATAATAGTAGATCATCTTCCACCATAAAAACCCTAGAATCTGATTCATCAGATTGCTTCCATGTTTGATCAGATTATGTTGGGGGTTTTGATTAGCTAAAAGAAACAATTCAAAAACATATAACAATTACCCGGATTCGTTCTTGTTTGGTGATGAACGGAGTTTCGCCGGAGCCGGACCTTAGACGGAAATATTATAGTATTTAGAGAGATTATCGGTGTAATCAGATGAAATGAGCAGGTTAAGAGGATGAAATATGATCTATTTATAGTTGAGATTGAGCTGTTGAACGTTAATTTGGCGTTAATGAGTTTTATTAGAAATCCGGCCGTTGGGCGGATTAATTTGGTATTATTAGCTTGTTAATGTTCGCTATTATGGTGTATTGTTATTAGCCGTTGGTGGAGATAATCGTTACGATCATTTAATTGACATTAGAATAACGTTTTGAGGTGTTTTATGGTCGCCGGATATTCCCGTCGCCGGCCGGAGAGATGGCCGGGAAAACGGGTAGGGGAAAGGTGGGGGCTGGTTTATTTTTATTATTTTAATATATTTTAAAACATTTTACATATCTGGCCCCTCATGTTTGATTCACTATTTAAAACTGATTTAAAGTTATAATTGAAATTCCAACCCCTTTAACTTTGAGATGTGCTTATGAATGGATTAATTGTCCTTATGAACTTGTGTTATAATATTATATTTATATATCTACGAAATGAGCCCGTGAAATTCGAGGATCGATTATGTATAAGATGTGAATTGAAGTAACCAATTGGGTTGGTTTAACGAATTCCATAAAAATTAACTAATGCCAAACAACACTTGAGATATATATATATATATATATATATATATATATATATATATATATATATAATGAAAATTCGAAATGGGTCGGGTTTTCGGGTTTGAAAAGTAACGAATGTTACACACTAGCCCGAGCTCCACTAATATACTTATATAATTTGTTTATGCCAATGCCAGCTATGTATGGCGTGTTAAATAGAATAAATGATCTAAATTTATTTATTTTTCGCAATATATATAGTAATATATATCTACATGTGTCACTCAAGTGCTACAAAACGAGAAATTATGAGGAAGACTATGTTTGGGACCAGGTACATATATCCAGCAATCAATATCACGGCAAATAAGTCAAATAAGTGATAGCTAAATAGTTTCCTTTATTTGACAAAAAGATGAAAGGACATGTCAATACAAAAACAAATTAATTATGTGCAATATACACATTTTAAAGTTACGTATAAGTTAGACTATAGAGGGTAAAAAAATAATAAGAGTGAGAAAGATTATTTTTTAAAAAAAACCTTAAAGAAAATTCAAAAATAATAATAAAAAAAAGCATAACTTAAAATATAAATAAAAAAAATAAAAAAGTAAAAAAAAAAGAAAAAAAAACTAAAACGTTACCCACGTCTTTCTAGCTAGTTAAAAAAAAGCCCCCCCCCTCTCATTCTCACGAAAAAGACACAATGACGTAAATAAACAATTAACAAAATGATAAATAAAAGGAGATACAATAGATTGCAAAATATAACACAATGCCAAACAAAGTATAACACAATGCGAACTTTTTAAAAGAAAAGTTAGCCGGTAAAGGAAAGGAAAGTATGTACATATGTGTGTGTGTGTTGAATGGAAGGAACACACACACACACACTAGCTAGATGAAAGAAGTACATAGAACAACTGAAGAGTATGAACGTTAAATATAAGGAATAGAAAGAAATTGATAGCTACCTTCGTTAATGTAACATCCATCTTTTGAAAATAATAAATAAATAAAGTTTTATTATTAAAATATGTGTCGTTATTTAAGTATGTTAAATAATAATGTGATTGAGTGGTAGACTTAAAAATAATACATGGACTTGGAGATGGTTAAGGGCCTAAGGTCCATGGGCTTGGAGTATTTAAACTCCTTAAACTTTCCTAAAACCCTAACTTTCTCATTTCCACCATCTAGCCTCCATACACACTCAAAAACACACACAAACACACCACTCTCATTCCAAATTCAGATATGGGGTGAATGAACGATAGATTTCGTGTTCAAGCATCACCAAACAACAAGAAGCCCGTCTAGATCACGTGTTAACTCTGATACAAACCAAACCGGAACCAGAAAGGTATGTTTTTTATATTAAGGTTAGGTTTTTGACATCAGTTTGTCTTAAGGTTTGATATGAAGGCAAACCGAGCCTTATAGTGTAAGAAAAACATAAACCTTTTAGTAAACAAGTTGTTTTGGTTGATTCGGGACGAACTAGCGACGTTCAGACCTTGTTAAAACGAGAAGGTGAGGTTGTTATGACCCAGGACTCATTGTAATAGTAAAACGGACCTGAAGGAGACGAAAGAAAACGAAAAGAGCTGCAAAGCATGAAAAGCAAGTTTTGAATCAAGTCGAATGGGAATTCTACTCGACTGCAACGAATCGAATAGAATGGGAAACAAATCGAATCGAATGGGAATTCGACTCAATTGGAAACAAATTGAATCGAGTGGGAAACGAATCGAATCGAATGGGGATTCGACTCTATCGGAAACGAATCGAATCAAATGAGAAACTTGACTCGATTAAAATGGACTCGATTCGACTCGTCTGAACTTCACTCAAAATCATGAAAAGGCCATTTTCTGATGAAGTTATTAGTAAAGGCTTATTAATGAAAAGGTCATTCGACTCGTCGACCCCATCTAGGGGCTCTGCCCCTTGGACCCTGCTAGGGGTTGCCGCCCCTAGACCCCGCTACCAGGGAGCTGCCTCGACCCCCGTTCGTTAGGGACTTCACTAACCTAGAATACTATTTAATTAGGAGTAGTTAAGTGATGCTTGTAACTTTTTAAACAGTTAGCCGCGCTCAGCTAAAGAGAGGTATCACCATTAATTTCGAGAGAAACCAGATTCAGGTGAGTTTCTAGCCCTTTTCTCTGTTATGTTTTCAGGACTGTGTGCGTACTCCTATGTGTTTAGTTAATACATTTGCCTTATGTGGTAAGTGTATGCTACATGAATGTTTATGAATGATATAAAAAATTTAAGAGTATGTACATGGATGTATATGAACACACACACACACACACACACACACACACACACACACACACACACATATATATATATATAACTAACAAAAAGATAAGTAAAGTATGCACGGTTGTATGACAAAGTATGTATGGTCGTATGGCAAGATATGTATGGTTGTATGGAACGAGAATAAGGGACCGAACCCTAATAATATCCGAGGTATGTAGCACTGCGCCCTAATAATATCCGAGGTACGTAGGGCACCGGACCCTAACAATATTCGAGGTACGTAGGTCAGGCACCGGACCCTAATAATATCTGAGGTATGTAGGGCATTGGACCAAAATAATATCCAAGGTAAGTTGGGCACCGAACCCTTTATATTCGAGGTATGATGGGACCGGTCCCTAATAAATATTCGAGGAAGTAAGGTGAAATGCTCTTTAAAACGTAGAGATAGTATGTATGAACTTAATGAGTTAAAAACATGAAATTACAAAAGGTGTGAAAGCATGAGAGTATAAAAAGAAAGATGGAAAATTGGAAATAAATAATCTCACCTTTTGTGTATAGGCTGATAATAATCTCACCTTTAAAAATCTAGCAATGGTCCCACCTTTTAACTATTTTTGTCTCACTGGTCCTCCGTTAAAAAATACTTAACGTCGTTATGTTTTTTCCCTAGTTTCAAACCATGTTTTAGGGCCTTTGATCAGAAGAACGATACGAGTTGATTGATGTAAAACTTATTTCGAAACGGTGATTCAAATGACTTGATTTTTGTTAATTGGAAATTCTAGCACCCGAATTGAAACATTGTTTCATCGTTTGGATCACCATTTCGAGATAAGTTTTACATCGGTTGACTCGTATCGTTCTTCCGATCAAAAGCCCTAAAACATCGGTTTAAAACTAGAGAAAAAACATAACGACTTTAAGTATTTTTTAACGGAGGACCAGTGAGATGAAAATAGTTAAAAGGTGGGACCATTGCTAGTGATTTTTAAAGGTGGGATTATTACCGGCCAACACACAAAATGTGGGATTATTTATTTCCAATTTTCCAAGAAAGAAAGTATGAAAATATTAAAGAATAAATGAATGTATGCATGCAAACATGTAAGAATGAAAGATGAGTAGGCTAAGTATGTGATATGTATCTCCGGAAATGTGTAAGTAAGTATGTGAATATAATGTATGTTGTCTGATTAACTAGAACTCACTCAGCATAGCTGAATTTTAGTATACACGCAGGCAAATAGGTTAAAGCAGCTGGTTTGAGGGAGACACATGGTATTGGACTGAAGAGGCTGGCATCTTGAGGAAGAATGTTATGATGTTATATTTTGTTATGTTTTTATTTTGCAAGACAAGTATGAGAAATGTTAAGACCAGATTTGGAATATTTTGTGATGAATGATTGATGTTTTTATGTTCTGTGAAAAGTTTGATTCACTCTAATATTTGGACTGTATTTATAAATAAATCAACATCCAAAATAGGGCACCGGGCTCGGGGCCTTACAGTTAATTAAGGTAACCTCATTAGATCGCATAAGCTTAACTATCAAGTCTACTATGCTCAGTTAACCTCGTTAACTTGGTTAACTCAATTTAGTAACTTGTTAGTTAATATTGTAGTTAAATAGATAATTAATACTATGTGTTTCAATAGTTAGCCGTGCCCAATAGAAGAAGGGAGCTACTAGTAACTCGGAACGTAAAAGGATCTAAGTGAGTTCTAGTCCCCCTTTTCCCTTTTTTTGGGGTTGTATGCATACTCGCATGTGAAAGATTTAATATACGTAATTGTAATTAATGATGTATATTTGTAAGAACGTGTTTATATATTAATTTATTAATATATACTTGAATGTTAGTTGATAGAACATAAAGAGTTAGGGAACAAGCCCTATTAATACTTGTGTAGAGTGTGTATGTGAATGTAAATGTGCATGAAGGTTATGTGTATAAGAATGGGTGCATGTTCATGCGTAGAGCCTTCGGACCTCATCCATGAACAATAAGTTAGGATGACAAATCCCTCTAACTTTAAATGGATCGGTTATGAGTAAGAAAAGATGGCTCGGTTATAAGCAAGAATAGACGGCTCGGTTATGAGCAAGGATAGACGGCTCGATTATGAGCAAGAATAGGAGGCTCAGTTATGAGCAAGAATAGATGGCTCGGCTATGAGCAATTATAGGAGGCTTGATTATGAGCAAGCATGTTTGAACAGAGTTATGGAATGATTGATAGACAGACATAGAGAAAATAAATAATGAATGAGACAGGTTATGTTATGTATGAATGTTCAAAAGATGTGATTTATTTACAAATCGTATGTTATGGAAAGAAAGAAACGTTAGAACTCACTCAGCGTGTACGTAGCTGACTTTTAGTATGCATGCAGGTAGTGTTGATGGCGTGGCGAGCTTAAGGTGCGTACGAGGCTATCGATATTGAAAATTAGTTAGTGAAAGAAATTAATGTATAAAGTTTTAGTTTCCGCTGCAAATTGTATGTGCTTTCGCTGTATCAGACTAAGTTTATGAGTAAATCCAACGACAATGTAGAGCGCTCGGGTTTGGGGCTTTGTAGTAAAATCCGTAGTAATAGAAGAAATGAGAACCACCATAAACCGAAGCCGGAACTTAAGATGGCGCAGGCATGTCCCGTCGAACCTTCCCACTATGTGTATACGTTTGCGTTTGCGTAACTTCCACCATAAAAACAGTTAACACGTTGCACATAATTCACGTATAATCATAAACAAGATGAGAGAATAATATTAACATGAACGATAAATGTGAATCGGTTTGTAAACAAGCGCATAACTAACGAGATAAAATTTGTGGCATTCGACACCCCAAAAGTAATGTAAACCGTTAAAAAGGGGTTATGAAAAACTCACATGTTAAAGTAAGCGAGTAAAAGTGAACTATGGGTTTAAGCAAGCTGAACCAGACGAGTTCGGTTCTAGAGTGGCCCTAGAAAATATTTATAGGTTCAATATAGGTTTCAAGAAAATAAAAGAAAATGGAAGACTTAGAAAAATTCGGTTCATGGTTTAGTGTTTTATACATGTGAAAGTAAAAATATATTTACTCTATAATTGTATTTTTTTTATAATTTTTCATCGAAAAATTTATAAGTTGGCTACTTTTAATTGTATTATAAAAGTTGGGTTATAATATATCTTAGTCACATTAATAAGTCGGGCTTGTTTCAAGAAGAGTCCTAAACGGGCCAAAAATGAGTTTAAGCGAGTGGTTCCTTTCCGATCGGATCCGAACTCAACCTTTTATGTCGGGTTCGCTTCTGGCTTGATAAAAATATGATTTTCAGAAGATGTAACGAAAAGAATTTGTTTTAGATGTTTAACTAATAAAAATAACCAAACCGAACCAAATAAGTGCATAAACGAGTTGGATTAGTTTTTTATGAACAACCACTTATGACAAGATGTGTTCAACAAAGTAATTTATTTGAACAAACCGAACATGCTGAAATACAACATAAAACGTACCTAGAAAAAGAACAAGAAAAAAAAGTCTTGAACTTCATAGTTGACTTTTGAAAGTCAAACATGATAATAATGTAAAATTAGCTTGAAGAACACAATAATTTTTGGTGGTTTGAGGTGTGAAAAAAAATGAAAGATTAGTCATCCTTTTATAGTGATGTAGAGTGGTTATGTTTATAGAATTTAAGAAATTAAATCATATTTAATATAACTAGAACACAAATTAAAAATAGTTTAAGGGAGTTTTCAAAAGGTTTAACTATTTCAATCAATTTTATTAAAATAAAATATTCATTAGTTTTTATTAGTTAAATAACATATGAAAAGATGATGATGATGATTATAACAATAATAGTTCAAGAATAATTAAAGTGAATTGTATGGGATATGTACATGAATAAATGATCTTGATTATTTATGTTTTAAATGAGCATGTACTATAAGGGTGGTGAAAAATATAATTGCATAGAAATGATCACATTATAGCAAGGTGAATTACGAGTAAGTTAAAAAATTGATGAATGCCACATAAAATACATGAAACGAAACTTGAGATTAATTAATAACTTTATATATATATATATATATATATATATATAGAGAGAGAGAGAGAGAGAGAGAGAGAGAGAGGGAGGGAGAGGATCAAGAGAAAACTCACATTTAGAGATAAAACTCCTAAAGAATTATTTTTAATTAAAAATAAAAAAATATTTTCAAAATTCTGTTTTAGCCATTATTCTTATATTTCACTCGAAAAATATAAAAAAAGTAAAAAAAATAAAAAAAAAACCCCACTGTAATGCACATACGTATTACTGTGCGATACCGTTGTATTACACATGTGTATTACTATGTATTTTTGAGTTTAGTGTTTTATTGCATATATTCAATATTTGTGTATTGTATATGTGTAGTAGTTTTGTATTATATGAAAAAAATAATAATAAAATAAAAGTCGATATGGTGCACATGTGCGTTAATATTGTATTATACATACGTACTAATGTGTATTCGATGTGTGTATTAGTCTTATATTGCATATATACAATAGTGTGTATCAAATATGTGCAATAGTGTTGTATTCTATGCAATACAAACACTTTTGCATATATGCAATGCACACTATTACACATGCGCACTATACCGACGAGGTTACTGACAAGTTTTTTTTTTGAACCAATAACAACATATAAGAATAATGAGAAAAAATAAAACTTCAAAAAAAAAAAATTTAAAGTTAAAAATAGTTTTTTAGAAGTTTTTAGGAGTTTTTAAGTTTTCTATTTAAGAGGAGTTTTCACTAGAACCCACCCCTATATATATATAAACAAAATCAAAAATTTAAAACAAGTCTGATTTTCGAGTTTGAAAATTAATGAATGCTACAATGTCATCGGCGAAAAAGTTCTTTATTTTTGTTGTTCCATGCTACTGAATCAGAATTAAATAAGGAGAAAAAGATACTTTTTCAAAGCAGTTAAAATGAGAAAAAAAACACAAAAGTGAAGAAGTAGTTTCTGTTCTAATGAAGAATTTAAGAAAATTTAAAAAAACTGGTTTATTTTTTGTTTTCTTGGTTTAATCAGCTTGAGATTTTTTTATCGATTAACAAGTTGGTTAGACTGAGTTTTTTTTATTTTGATTGGACAAGTGGGTTCAATTCAAAGTTCGTTTTTATACAAGTTGAATGAGTTTTGTTTTTGGCATAGATTTTGATTTGAACGAGATGCTCGTGTTTTGACTCAGGATGAAGAGACGATTAAGGAAGCTTTTTGTTCGCTCGAATAGATGACAAGAATTGCAATCAGAGAAGTGGATATGCCAGTTCATACGGCCGAATGAATGGTCGGGGATAGGGTCACAGCCTCACAAAGGTGGTCAAGTTTTGGAGAGTCGAAAGAACTCAGTTATGGATCAAGATGGCTTCTTAGAGAATTGAGGCAAAAGAGACATGTTTGGAGACAAACATCTGCTTATTTTGAGTCAAAAATTAGGGCGATTGGTAATTTCAGACTTCAAGTCGTAAGTCGATGAACTTGAGAGACCAATATTGACAAGTAGGTCATAGTTGGCTATGTTTCTAATTACGATATGTTTCCTAATTGCATTGTAATTAAAATAGGAAATGTATTGGCTAGTAAGTTAGATTAGTCTATATAAACCGAGTTATTTTTAGACGTTATAAAACACATGAGATGCAATCAACTTACGGTTTTTCAAGAGTTAAACCGAGTTAGGGTTTAAAAGATTGTAATCAATTTTTTATTTATATTTTCTGATCAATAAACAAGACTTATTTGTTTTGTTTTTGATCCGGTCTTAATAAAATGGTAAAATGAATCAAATTGTAAATGTATGCCAAGGAAAAAAATTATTGTCAGTAATTTAAATTTAAACTGTAAGAATCTATAAATCAATTGGTTTATGTATTAGTTTTTTATACTACATATAAATATGTTTACAACTTTAGTTTTAGTTATAGATTATACTTTAACAAAATAAAATTCAAAATTTAGTTGACTAAACATGTATTTATTTGTTTCGGTAAACTTCGGTTATAAGACACCTTTGTCCATAACCATAGCCATAACCAATAAGTATCGATTGTTCAAAAAACTTTAATCATAATCATTGGTTAATATCGGCTATCGGTTAATTTGGTTTTGTAAGAGTTCAGTTATTGTTAATTTCACTTAACGGTACGTTAAGATATCAACCATAGACTGCTAAATATGAGCTTAGACGAGTTCGAGCTTGACTAGCGTAGTTAAATAGTTTATACAATTTATTATTTATGCCACACTGGTTATATATAGCGTGCTAAATAAAATATACAATTTAAATTTATTTATTTTTTCAATATATATATATATATATATATATATATATAGGGGTGAGATCCAGTAAAAACTCCTCTTAAAGAGAAAACTTGAAAACTTCTAAAAACACCTAAAAACTATTTTTAACTTTTTAAAATTTTTTTTTTAAAGTTTTTGTTTTTTCCATTATTCTTATATTTGTTATTGGTTTCAAAAAAAAAAAAAAACCTTGTCGGTAACCTCGTCGGTATAGTGCACATGTGTAATGGTGTGCATTGCATGTATGCAAAAGTGTTTGTATTGCATAGTATACAACACTATTGCGCATATTTGATACACACTATTGTATATATGCAATATAAGACTAATACGCACATCGATAACACATTAGTACATATGTGTAATACAATATTAACGCACATGTGCACTACATCGACTTTTATTTTATTATTATTCTTTTTCTATATAATACAACACTACTACACATATACAATACACAAATATTGAATATATACAACTAAACACTATTGAACATAAAAATACATAGTAATACACATGTGTAATACAACGGTTTCGCACATTAATACGTATGTGTATTACAGCGGGTTTTTTTTTAATTTTTTTATTTTTTTAATTTTTTTCGAGTGAAGGGGACCAAAATATAAGAATAATGGCAAAAACGAAAATTTGAAAATATCTTTTTATATTTAATTAAAAATAATTCTTTAGGAGTTTTTAAGTTTTTTTCCTAAAAATGAGTTTCTCTTGATCCTCTCCTTATATATATATATATATATATAAAATATATTGAATCACTCAATAGAACAAAAACTGCGATTATTTTTGAGACCATGCAGACACGTGTTGAAACTTGAAAGTTAATTTTCAAACGAGTTAAAACAAAATTGAAGATGCTAAATTCAAGTTTAGTTTAGCTAATTAGGATTGTAATATTTAGGGTAATTGTATTATCTTTTCATTTTTAATAATATTTTTAATAATATTAAAAGAATCGTGTTGAGTTAAAAAAAAAGGAAGAAAGAAACAAGTGGTACAAAACAAAAAATTATGACTAAGATTATTTTTGAGACCATGTAGCACGTGTTGAAAATTAATTTTCGAACAAGTTAAAAAAAAGTTGAAGAGGTTAAATGTAAGTTTATTTTAGTTAATTAGCATTATCATATTTAGGGTATTTGTAATGCATGATTTTTCATTCTTAATAATATTGAGAGGATCGCTCTTAGTTGCCATAAAAATACCGATGATTTTCGTGTTGCTCGATTCAATTAATTCCAAGAGCAAGTACATATATTCAACAATCAATATCATTGAAAAAAAGTTAAATAAATGGTAGTTAAAAACTACCCTTTTTGCGTGAAAAAAAAAGATGAAGAGGAATTTCATTGCGTACAATAGCAATTTAATTATTTGCAGTGCAGGTCCAACCTTGGTACCATTTTCTTATTAAATTATCCACATGCGTTCTATCCTACAAAAGAGGAGCTAGATTTTTTCTTGTATAAATATCACACATGCCATAAGCACAACTACACAAGCTTCTCTTTGCTGCTATCAACCTTCTACTGATCATGGCTCGGATTAATGACACCACAGCTTCTCCACATGCCGCCATTGATACGGTGATACCAATAAAGTTCTCAGCACAAGCACTAGAGCACTAGAGCAGACGGCTACGGTGATACCAATAAAGTTCTTAACACGAGAAAGCTTGTTTAGATAATCAACATGTCTTTCTACCATTTGCCTTTGATACATTTGGTTTTTTTGGCTCCAGAGGCTGTGAAATTTTTGAGTAGGGTTCAGAGCGTCGTACACGGAACCTCTTCAGCTTCTAGGTCCCAAAGCTTCGTTTTTAGCAGGATTGGCTTTGCTGTTCAAAAGGGGGTTGCGGCGCAGCTTGTTGCCCGTTTGCCTGCCACTTTATTGTAATCGTTTTATAGTAAATTATATAAAGATCTAAAATGGTGTTAAGGACCATTCAGGGGTGGTAATTGATGCAGTCTTGAGATTGGCGGTGCTTGTAGCTGGAGTGGCTGCTATCATTATTATGGTCACATCTAAACAAAGCAAGCTGATACCGTTACCCTTTTCGCCAACTACAATAGTATCCTTGGATGCAAATTGGAATCACTCTCCTGCTTATATGTAAGTAACACTAATTTCAAGAGGGACGTTTGGAGCAAAATGATAAGAATTGTGAATTATGGATACTTTGTAGATACTAATTTCAAGAGGGACGTTTGGGCTAACAAATAATTTTACCTATGATGTAGATACTTTGTAGTAGCATTCTCGGTGGCTGGCTTGTACAGCATCCTTACTGGTGTTTCATCAGTTTTAATTATGAAGAAGACGGGAAGAAGATCGACAAAGCTGCAGTTTTGTTTGGTGATACTAGATTCTGTAAGTGTTGCGATCGAGTTGTTGTTGAAAGAATTGATACGAAGAACAAGACTATGACGGATTTCCTACGGAGATAGATTTCAATGAAAAGAGACAGTAGCTAACAAATTAATAATTAATGATAACACGATAAATTGTCAATAAGTTTCGTAAATCGTAATATTTAAACCAAGCTTATGGTAATAACATACACTATACAATGATAATAACTATAGCATATATTAAACTCGGCTAACAAATATAATGAGGGACTAGCCATAAGCCAATATAATAATGATGATGCATGAACTAATTATCCACGGTTGGGTATGCAGATGTTGTTAGCTATTCTATCTGCAGCGTTAGGAGCAGAACTAGGGGTATCATGGATTGGCCTCAAAGGAAATTCTCATTCATTCTGGCATGAGATCTGCAATGCATATGGTTCCTTCTGTCACCACTTATCCGCCGCTGGCACTATGGCAGTCGTATCCATCATCGCAGTTCTACTACTTATTTGGCACTCATATTACACTCTTTGGAGGAAAATTGCGAGTCGATAGTTTGGTCCACAAACAAAACTATTAACTTACGTACCAGTTTGGTGTTATTCACGTTTTACTATTGAACTTATGTGAGTTCATATTTTTATTTTGTACCAGTTTGAGTCTGAATGTTCTGATGTAAAGGTTACACCTGATCCCATGGTTTGATTAATATATATGACCCAGGTACACCTGTGAATGTTTATTAAACCAATCGGATTATCATACTATGATTCGGTACAGCACTAAATTTGATAAAGATAATGAATTATTGATGAAATGGTCAAAAATAAAATGATTGAAGTTACAATTTCAAAATGGTGGTACTTTCAAAAGGGTAAAGTAGTTTAAAGAATGACCAAAAACAAAATGCTGCACTTTTTAACAAGCTACTAATTTAGTGATGTTACATTTTTGTTTTAACATTAATTATACGTGTTGTGATCTAGTTCATTGATGAACAGACCTCCTTGGTTGAGGTCACGCCCGTAAAAAGAATGTAACTTTTTATATACAAACCAGCAACGACGTATTTTTTCGAAAGTTATGTAAGGCTAATATTTGTGACTTGCGATATTAATATAGCGAACTCATTAAATATATTATGGTCAAGCTAATAATTAAAGTGGGTGAAAAATCCGGACACGAGATGAGAGCTTCGGTGCACGAGTTTAGTTTCAACGGGGAGGAGATCTTCTAGAATATGTTTTTGCTATAAATAGGACTTGTATGTCACATTTTAGTATGTGTTGTGTAAATCAGCCACCCAAGGGGAGCTCACGTTGAGTAGGTGTCACACCCCGATTCAGGGCCTAGGAGTGCGACCGTCAGTTGGTACATGTTTTGTAAATATATCATAGTAGCGGGTCTATTTTAGCGGAAGTCTTTAAATATTAAAATATTAATTTACATTATCAAAATTACTCGGGAATTTAAATACCCGAGTTTCAGTTTTACAAAACAGTGATATTAATATTACAAGGATTTCAAAAACGAGCCATCTCGAACGATCTTCTATGACTCCAATCCTTGTATACCATCTATTGTCATCTAATTACCTGTAAGGGTGGGAAAAACACGTCAACTATGTGCTGGTGAAACGTTGACTTGATAAAACAGTTTATAATAGTCGTTAAATACAAATATAGTTTTCTGTTTCACAACTCAGCAGGAACGCCTGTCATTCCCGGGATTTATACCACTGCCCTATACTCGCAATTCAAAGGTTCTCCAAGTACATAGCCCCTGTTTAGAGACAACCTTCCACTAAGCTATGTAACCCTGTTGGAGAACCGGTTATGACCGACTTGGTTTTATGCCAATTATCAGTTATGTTTGGATCCAGACACATGTGTATTCGGTCTGAGTTGCTTTTTATTATCTATTTTGTATTATAACGATTTTAGAGATAATAATCTCATGCAAACATTTATCAGACTCTTTGCAATAAACAACCAGTCTATTACAAGAGTAAAATCAGTTTAGGTCATAAAAGGTTAACGTGTTCACCTTATGTTATCGGTTTGATAATAGGTATGCCATAAACAACCAGTCAATTACAAGAGTAAAATCAGTTCAAAACTTCCTTCCTCAGTATGCTATAGACCTATATTCATAATAGGTATGCATAAGTACCTAGTTGGTATTATTCAGCAGACTTTAAGTCTGTTACAGTTTCAGCAGACTCAAGGTCTGTTCAGCAAACTCTTCGGTCTGATTCAGTTCAGCATACTCGAGGTCTGATCAGCAGATTCTTAGGTCTGACCTAACCTCAGTAGTGTTATAGTCGTTTTATAAAAATACTTTGGATTTACATATGAAGTTTGGAATAGCACGCTTTGGCCTAATAAAGGATATCACGTTGGAAAATTTCTCCAGGTAAGCAAACGGGTCCCACGGTTGATTGGGATGTATATGAATTGCTTTCCTTAGGCAAGAAGAGTCTACTAATGATACCCCCTTCCAGTTACTACGTGCCCGTCAAAAATATAGTTTTAATAACGTTACTTCATGTAGAAGCAATGTCTTTACTTGATAAAACATTAATTGGAAAACAATTACAGTTTAACGACTATATTCATAACTAAGTTCTAATACCTATATAATAAAGTAACTTAACTTAACCACAATCCTACCTTAATCGGCTAGTCGGTGAATAAGAACTTAGAAAACAGCAGCAGTTCAGCTCGTGCGTCGTTTACGAAATCTACAGCTCGTTTAACAGCGTAACAACCTCGTTTTTTCGCGAAATCAGCCCTCGACACTTCGGAACACCCTTGGCACAATTACCTAAGTTATGTGTGTGAAATGAAGGTGAAAATGGGATGAGAATGGCTGAACCCATAGCTACCCTTTTATACTTGAATTTTGGGAACCGTCGCGTAGCGCGATGGCCTTTCTCCAAGGCCGTCGCGTAGCGCGACGCTGCAATTAACTAGATTGTGCCACGTGTCCCGGGTTACTTAACCTGGTCATCGCGTAGTGCGATGCCCATGTTAGGTTGGCCGTCGCGTAGCGCGGCGCCCCACATTTTCTTGAACTGTGTGATGGATCATCGCGTAGCGCGATGGTTTAATCCTTGAGGCCATCACGTAGCGCGATGAGTCTCAAAACTCAGATTGTCATTTTAAATCCTTTAATTTTCAAATTTTGACACTTTTAGCCCAAAACTAGATGGGGTATTTTCATAGTGTTACATCCTCCCCACCTTTAGAAAAATCTCGTCCTCGAGATTTATGTAAAAAGATGTGGATATTTTCGTTTCATTTCGTACTCAAGTTCCCAAGTAAATTCTGGACCTCTTCGAGAGTTCCATCTAACTTTTACTATCTTCAATCTTTTCCGTTTAAAGAACTTGGTTTGACTATCTTCTATTTGTATCGGTTCTTCCACAAACTTCAGCTTTTCATTCACTTGTACATCTTTTAGAGGCATTAAGAGTGTTTCGTTGGCTAGACATTTCGTAAGTTTGATACATGAAACACCTCATGGATCCCTTGCATTCCTTCAGGTAACTCTAATCGGTAAGCTACAGGACCTATTCTTTCAATAATTTTGAATGGTCTAATGAAACGTGGGCTCAACTTTCCTTTCTTCCCAAAACGAATCACACCTTTCCAAGGTGACACTTTAAGCAACACTTTATCTCCTTCTTTGAACTCCAATTATTTACGTCATACATCAGCATAACTCTTTTACCTATCTCGTGCTGCCTTTTGTCTTTCCCGAATTTGAATTACTTGGTCAGTCGTTTTCTGGACAATTTCAGGACCAGACAATTGATTGTCACCGATCTCAGACCAGCATACAGGCGTCCTACACTTTCGCCCATATAATGCTTCGTATGGTGCCATTTGTATGCTTGTGTGATAATTATTGTTGTACGAAAATTCCATTAGAGATAGGTGAGTATCCCAACTACAACCTATGTCTATAACACAAGCGCGAAGCATATCTTCCAATGTTTGAATTACCCTTTCACTTTGTCCATCGGTCTGTGGGTGATAGGCAGTACTTAAATTCAAGCGCGTACCCATTGCCTTTTGAAAGCTTCTTCAAAAAATTGGAGGTAAAACGACTGTCTTTATCAGATATAATCGATAATGGCACACCGTGCAATGATATAATGTTCTCCATATACAGTTGTGCTAACTTGTCCATGCTAAACGTTTCTTGGATAGGAATGAAATGAGCAAATTTGGTCAGTCTATCAATAATGACCCAGATAGCATCATTTTGTCATGACGTCTTAGGTAACTTCATAATGAAATCCATGGTAATCATATCCCATTTTCATATCGGGATTTCGGGTTGCGTCAACAAACCTAATGGCTTTTGATGCTCGGCTTTGACCTTTGAACATGTTAAACATTTTGCTACATACAAAGCAATCTCTTTCTTCATTCCGATCCACCAATAATCATCTTTAAGATTATGATAAATCTTATCACTACCCGGATGCATCATATATTTAGACTTATGAGCTTCTTCCAATATCTTCTCCCGTAAACTTCCAACCATAGGCACCCAGATTCTTTTTCCTAATCTGAGTATTTCATCATCACCTTTAACTAATTGATCTATTGTACCATTCTCTTTTTAAGCTTTTATATTCTCTTGTTCTAGTGCCAACTTTTGAGCTTCTTTGATTTTGGTTAATATATTAATCTTGAGTTCTAGCCTTAGAGCTCATACTCTCTTTGGCTTTTTGTGCTCCTTTCTACTTAAGGCGTCAGCCACAACATTGGCTTTAGCTTCATGATAGACGATTTCACAATCATTGTCATTAAGCATTTCCATCCATCGTCTTTGCCTCATAGCTCCAAGTTCAAGATCATGGGTGGTGTAATTCTTCTCATGAACTTTTAACTGTCTTGAAGCATAAGCAATTACCTTCTTCCCTTGCATCAAAACGCACCCCATTCCTGTATGTGAAGCATCACAATGTACAATGAAGTTATCTTGCCCTTCAGGTATGGTTAAAACAGGTGCATTTGTTAATTTCTATTTAAGAGTTTCGAATGCCTCTTCTTGCTTCGGTCCCCATTCAAATTTAATAGATTTTTGGGTTAATGAAGTCAATGGAACCGCTATTCTTGAAAAGTTTTGTATAAATCTTCGGTAATAGCCAACTAACCCCAGAAAACTCCTTACTTGCGTCGGGGTCTTGGGTTTCTCCCATTTCGTAATTGCTTCTATCTTGGCTGGATCAACTTGGATACCCTTCTTGTTAACAATATGTCCAAGGAATTGTACTTTGGACAACCAAAATTCGCATTTCGAGAATTTAGCATAAAGCTTTTCCTTCTTCAATGTTTCTAGTATAGTTCTTAGATGGGTCTAGTGATCTTCCTTCGTCTTGGAATAAATAAGTATGTCATCAATGAAGACAATAAAAAACTTATCCAAACAGCGCTTACAGATTCGGTTCATCATATCCATAAAAGCTGCCGGAGCATTAGTGAGTCCAAAAGGCATAACAGTGAACTCATAATGTCCGTATCGTGTTCTGAATGCTGTCTTTGATATATCTTCTTCTTGAACTTTCAATTGATGATACCTGGATCTTAGATCAATTTTGGAAAAACAACTAGCCCTTTGTAGTTGATCAAAGAGATCATCTATTCTTGGAAGTGGGTATCGATTCTTGATCGTTACTTTATTCAATTCACGATAATCGATACACATTCTCATCGATCGGTCTTTCTTTTTGACAAACATAATTGGAGCTCCCCACGGTGAAGATCTAGGTCGAATAAATCCCTTTTCCAATAATTCATCCAATTGCTTCTTCAATTCCTTCATTTCAGTTGGTGCTAATCGATAAGGTGACTTAGCTATTGGAGATGTTCCTAGAATTAAATCTATTCTGAATTCGACTTCTCGGTCAGGTGGGATTCCAGGCAATTCGTCGGGAAATACGTCCTTCAATTCAGAAACGATTGGAACTTCTTCCATCTTTTTAGGTTTAGGTTCCTTAGTTACATATGCCATAAAAGCTAAAAAACCTTTACCAACACATTGACTCGCCTTGATCTTTGAAATGATTCCGATTCTACCAGATTCTTTGTCACCAGCTATCCGAATATTTTTCTTATTTGGAGTTAATATTTCTATGGTTTTCTCGTTACATAGGATTCGAGCTTGGTTAGCGGCTAGCCAATCCATTCCTAATATAACATCAAATCCAGCTAATTCATAGGCAATAGCTGTACTGGCATGTCATGTCCGGCTAAGGAAATGTAACTATTTAATACTTTAGATATTTTGATTAAAGTTCCATTAGCTGTTTCTTCTTCATAATGGGTACTTATTTTTGCTAGAGGGTCATTTAACAAATTACAAAATTTATAATCTATAAAACTTTGATTGGCTCCTGAATCGAATAAAACTCTAGCATAAACATTGTTAATAGGAAACGTACCAGTAATCACGTCTGGTAATTCTCCCGCCTTTTGAGTGTTCAACATAAATGCGCGGGCGTTCCCTTTCTTGCCATCATTCTTGGCACCACTTCCATTGGCGCCTCCAGCTACTGACTTCTTCTTCGTGCACTTGGCACTAAAGTGTCCCCTTTCTCCACATTCAAAACAAACGATCAGTTTCTTTCTACAGTCTTCTTCCTTGTGACCTGGTCTCTTGCAGAAATTACAGGTCAAAAATGGATCAAATTTACGAACATCAGACTTCACTACTCGCCTCATACACCTTCCATCATGCTTCTTTCCACAATTCTTGCATAATGGTCGGTTGAACATCGTCGTCCTCTCATTTCCCTTTCTAAACTTCTGTCTACCATCATTGTCATTCCTCTTCTCCACCACATTCTTCTTTTCTTCTTCTCGATTTCTGATCATGCTTTTCATTAAATAACCAGTAAGCTCAATAGCAGACTCAATTGTTGTTGGCATGTGTGATCTTACATGATCACGGATCTCCTTTGGTAACCCATAGATATACCTGGTCACTTTGTTATATTCGGGCGTGACCAAATGTGGTACCAGTCTACAATACTCAAGGAATTTAGTGTTATACTCCTTGAAATTTGTGCCAATGACTTTGTGATTCCAAAGCTTGGTTTGAATATGATCAACTTCGTGAATGGGACAAAACCTTTGCTTGATTAATTCTTTAAAAGTCTTCCATTCCAGATTATACAGGTTACTTCTCCCTTTCACATCAATTAAAGTATTCCACCATTCCGGTGCTTCTCCCTTGAACATTTGAGACGAATACTGGATACTTTCTTCTTCGGTACATTTACTTATAATAATTATTGACTCCATCTCCTCGAGTCAACGGAGCGTTGTTATTTCCCCTTTATCCCCATAAAATTCCTTTGGTTTATGTTAGGTCCCGTTTTGTTTATGTTAGTCTTTTGTATTGGATATGTATGTATTGGGCTTTTGTTGTTTGTTTTATGTGTATTTGAACCCAAGGGAAATTGTAAACAAGCCCATTGGGCACTTGATTAATACAACACTTCTCATGCATGCTCTCCTATAAATAGAGAGCATGCCATGAGAAAGGAGAACCATTTGTCAAACTTCTCTTAACTTACTTTTTCTCTTGCTCTCTTTCTCACTCACTCACTCACTCACTTAACCGAAAATAACTCTCAAGATCCGAGACCTCTTAGGTGACTTAGTGTGATTTCCTCTAGCACTAAGTTCGGTTGATCCAAGACATGTTGTTAGATCCATCCACGCGTTGGGACCTACAATTGGTATCAGAGCTTCGGCTCACTAGTTGAGGGTTTTTGGATCACAACCGTGGGTTTTGATCTTGAGAAAGTTGAAGACAAAGTGTTCTTGCAAGAAAAACTACAAAATACAAAAAGTATCGGCTTCAAAGTTCATACACAATGTCTTAGAAAGTGTTCTTGGTAAAAACAACAAGTGTACTAGCTTTAGATCTAAAAGTGTTGGGTTTAAAGGTGTTAAAGTTTCGGGATTGAATGTTGTTAAAAATGATGAGTTAAGTTTTTCGCATTGCATGAAAATGGCAGTTGTACTAACCTTTGACCAGAACTGACAAGATTATGTGGACAGATCCCTAGAAGGATCGTTTCTAGAAGAACTGAACTTTTTCGCATAAGAAACAATTTCGCTTCGCATAAAGATTTTTTTCGCTTCGCTTAAACCCTCTTCTCATAGGGTTTTCGCATCGCGTGAAAGTTTTTCGTTTCACACGAGATTGATTTCGCTTCGCTTGAAGATTTTCGCTTCGCATTACTGTTCATCATTTCGCTTCGCACAGGAAACTTTTTCGCTTCGCTTGAAAAACCATTTCACTTCGCTTGAACTCGTTTCGCGTGAATCTTGTCTGAGTTAAGATTTCAACTGTTTAAGGAACTGTTAAGTATTTTTGGCTGTGTAACCATGACGAGTACTGATTCTGAGTTGTTGAAGGGGTATTTGTTGCTTTAGAACCAAGTGGGAGCACCTACAAAACCTCCAAAGTACATGACCTTAGATGATAATTTTGCCAATTTTAAATGGAGGTTCATGAACTTTATCTCTTTGAATGACTCTGAGTTGAATGGAGGTTCATGAACTCTGAGTTTGACAAAAGGTTCTCCTTTCTCATGGCATGCTCCCTATTTATAGGAGAGCATGCATGAGAAGTGTTGTATTAATCAAGTGCCCAATGGGCTTGTTTACATTTTCCCTTGGGCTCAAATACACATAAAACAAACAACAAAAGCCTAATACATACATATCCAATACAAAAGACTAACATAAAAAAAACGGGACCTAACAACGTAGGTCCCAACGCGTGGGTGGATCTAACAACATGTCTTGGATCAACCAAACTTAGTGCTAGCGGAAATCACACTAAGTCACCTAAGAGGTCTCAGATCTTGAGAGTTATTTTCAGTTAAGTGAGTGAGTGAGAAAGAGAGCAAGAGAGAAAGTAAGTTAAGAGAAGTTTTACAAAAGGTTCTCCTTTCTCATGGCATGCTCCCTATTTATAGGAGAGCATGCATGAGAAGTGTTGTATTAATCAAGTGCCCAATGGGCTTGTTTACAATTTCCCTTGGGCTCAAATACACATAAAACAAACAAAAAAATCCTAATACATACATATCCAATACAAAAGACTAACATAAACAAAACGGGACCTAACAATCTCCCTCTAGTCTTTAGTATTAGAAACCGTCGATGTTGTACTCCAACCATTCATCCTCAGACAGTGAAAGTTCAACAAGTCTTCTGACGAACATGTTGAAGGCTTCAACTATCCGGTCGGTGTTTTGACGACCAAGATCCTCGACGTTCCCCAGTGGTGAGTTGTAAAGCTTCTTCACGTCCTTTATATGCAAACCCATAAGCTCGTGCTCGTCAAACACACGAATCTCGTGCATGTTCTTGCAGTGGATGAAGGCTTCACCGGTCTTGTTATCGAATTCCCAACCAATGAAATCTCAGAGTGTTGGAAATGTAGGGCTCACCATGATAAATGATGTGACAATCCTTTGGTGCCCTATACCTCCACATGGTTCGCGGCTCTCCGGTGGCTGGGTCGATCTCCTTTGGGTTCTTGAACTTCCGACCCTTATTTACTTCAAAATATTTGTAATCCACTTTTGATTGATGATGTAGGTGAGTGGTGACCCAGCCCACCAATGTATCATCATACTCACCACGATCTAGAGCTTTTTGAAGATAGTTGATGTCAAGCTCTGGTAATGTCTTCAGCTCGTGGTGGTTGAGATAGATCAGATCTCTGCTATATCGTCTGATGGCCCAACTGCTATTCTCCCTGTTGTACTTCACATACACGATCAGTGAGTCATCGTGATAGGGGTAGTTGAGGCTGCGGATGCTGACACGACTTGACACTATATGAGTTCTTCTTTTCTTCTTTGGTGTAGCTTGTGCCAAGTTTGCGGCTGGATCAGAGACGTGATCAATTACAGGAGATCCGGAAGCTTGAACTGGTGGTGTATCTGGATTTGGCGAGTAGTTGATGTAGTCTTCTTCTACTGCCTCCTCCGTATTCTGTGCAATGACGTGCTCCAGGATTTTCCCTGCTTCAATGAAATCATCCATCATACCTGCAAAATCACCTTCAGGAAACAACTCTTTATATATTTCATGAATTCGTGAGTTATCTTGCCTGACTTTGCTTCCAGAGTCGTGTGCAGGAGGGTCTTGTATATGTTCCTGAGTGTGTGGAGGTGAGTGAGTGTTAACTCCACCTCCACCTCCTGTTGCACTAGCTCCTCCATCTCCACCGTCACCTCCACCTTGATCATCATCATCATCATCATCCTCGTCATAACTGTCATGGATGTTGTCGTCCTCGTCATCGTCTTCATCATCATCACTCTCTTCATCATCACCATCACCTCCTTGGTCATCTCCACCAGCTTGGGCCTGAGGTTGTACTGGATGTTCAGGACCCAGACTGGTACCCACACCGCTTCCGGCTTGGCCAACTTGTTGTACAATATGACCAACAGTTGCCTCGCCCTCCGAACCTACAACCTAAGATCCTCGCAAGGCCACACTTGGACCCGCGGTAGGCTGTGTTCCACCAATCCTAGAAGTCTCACCAGACCTTCTCCAGCTCTCAAACACATTGTTCAACCTGGTCTCGAGCTGCTTGAACTCATCTTCTTGCATTGAGGCTGATTGATACTTTTCACCCATTTCTTGATTGACCTTCAGTTGCTGTTCATTAAGGCGTTCTTGAGCCTCTATCTTCACTTTGATTGCCTCTATCTCGGTTCTGAATTGAGTATTTTCATAAATGAGCGTACCGAGAGAGGCGGATGATGCTAGTTGACCTTCAAGCATGGAAACTCTAGAGTTCGTTGCTTTCTTCTCAACATCCCACTTGGTTGTAGCATCTTCAATCTTCTTAAACAAACTAGCTTCAAGAGCAGTGGCAGCAGGTAAGTTCTTTTCCAATGTCTGCACCCGATCACCAAGTTTCGAGTGGTCTACCCTCAAATCTGCATTCTTCAAAGATTCATTGTTGAGAAGCTTTTGTTGATTTTGAATGCGAGTCTGGAGGGTGTTGATCAGCAATCTTTGACTTTCTATTAGAGCATCATTCAGCTCCTTTTTATCATCCAAGACTTGAACTCGTGACACTAACTTTGCATGAGTAACTGCATCCTCACGCTCCTTCTTCTTTTGAGTTCTAATGTATTCCAGCAGCACCAGCTCACGCTCAGCCCTCTTAGCGTTTGATTCCTCTAGTGCAATGATCCTATCGAGGATAGGATCAGCGAACACTGGAGGCGTCAAGGACTTTCCTTTGGTGATAGGTGTGGGTTTGAGGATAGTGGTTGGTGGAGTATCTGAGAGGATTGGTGGTGATGTGGTTTGAAAAGGTAGGGTAATGGATTGGATAGGTATTGGTGAGGTTGTAGCGGTAGGTGGTGTTGAGATGGATGGTGTAGAGAGCAAAGGTGTGTAGGGTCTAGGTTCAAGGGTAGTTGATACTGGTTTGGTTGGTGGTAAGGATATAACAGTTTGGATCCATAGGCTGGTGGTTTGGATTAGTGAGCTAAATATAGAAGATGTGAATATTGATGTAGGTGTGGGTTCAGTGGTTGGTTGTGTGGGTGGTGTTGTTGTTTGGGATGGTTGTTCGGGTGGTGTTGTTGCTTGTGATTGTGATTGCGGTGGGGATTCAGGTAATTTTGGTAGGAAGGTTGATATTGGTTGGTCCATTTGTGAGGGTTCGGGTGAGTCATGGAGCATGGTTTTGGTTTGCTTGGATTTGGCTTTCTTTCTGGTTTTGGGTTTCTTATAGACGGGAATTTGAATCTTGGCCACGTCTAGGTCCCTAAGGGCTTTGGCTATGGTTTCCTGTGAGACTACAGGTGGGTCAGAGGGTTTACCTTTAGAGGAAAGCTTAACAACGAGCTTGGGAGGCTTCTTGGAGTCTCCAAGTCTCCGTATACGCTTTAAGGGCTGCACGTCTTCCTTCTCTTCTTCTTCCTCAACCTCCTTGCCTTTGCCAGAAGAACCACCAACGGAAGGTGTGTCAGTGGCCTTCCGTTTAAAATCATGCTTTGCTTTTTTGCGGTCTTCAGGTGCCTCCTCAGAAGAGTCACCTTGTTCTGCTTCAACATCTGGTTCAGAAGAAACCAATTCACCGCTCTCAACATCAGCCTCGTCCCCAGCAGGCTCTGTTTCTTCAAACAACCCAAACTTAGGACCCGGTCTTGGTCCTTCAAACTGATGTCCCTTGCCTTTCGTGCTCAACAACACACCAAAAATCGACAGCTTGATCTCATTAAGATGATATGGCTCGGGAAGGGACTTCTTGTCTTTAGCCTTCTTGTGAGGTGGCCTGGGAGCATCAGGAATCATATCATCTATGAACACACCTCGGGTACATAAGCCACCTTGACTGATTCTTTTGCCATCATGCACAGGAATAGCCTCCTGGAATAATTAAACTTTTCCCGGGTCGTTAGTGCAAACATAATCCGTACCCAGTCCACCCTCATACTATCAAATCCTCCACGTATATCTGCCAAACAATGTGTCACAATATGAAATAGACACCTCCAAAATGGTGGAGGTGTTTCTTCTCCAGGCTCTTTCATTCAGTATCATACCCCATATTCGTCACAAACTCAACCAAATTTGCCCCGTCACCTTTCTCATACGTATAATTTGGCTCGTCTTTGATCTTTAATACCCGTCTAATATCTCCTTCTGTAATCGTCAATTCCTTCCCAGCAACCTTAGTAGTAATGGAAAGAGCGTCATCAGCTGGTTTTGCAAATGCCCAAAAATCTAAAACCCATTTGGAATAAATGGCAGGATTCACAGTGATAGCATACTCAAGGGGTGACCGTTTTAGCCCCTTGACCATAGATGTGAACACTTTGTCAGCTTTCCTTTTGGGAAGCCCGAGAGCACAAAATTGATTATGACCCTGAAATCATTCAATTAGATCGTGAGAATCATCATTTAAAGCATAAAAAAACACAAGATATATATTATAAACAAATGCCTTGAACATACACAAATTACTTGATTTAATTAATTACATAAAGTTAATTAATTATACACAATTTAGTTTCAATAAGTTAAAAGTTGATTTATGTACATTGAAGGTTAATTAGTCCAATATATACAAAGTCTGAACGTCCATAACAGTCCAAAAGTCAAACAGTCCATTTATGTCCAAACAGTCCAGTAGCACTCAGTCCTGAAACCCTAAAAATTTGCTAAGGATAACAATTTCGCATGGCATTAATTTCGCTTCGCATGCTCAGGAGAAGCGAAAAAGAAAGGCATTCCGCTTCGCATGATCAGGCGAAGCGAAACAGAAACATATTTCGCTTCGCATGACCAGGCGAAGCGAAACAAAATTCATTTCGCTTCGCATGTGCAGGCTAAGCGAAACATACACATATTTCCATGCGAAGCGAAATCCCCTTTCCTTGCGAAAAACATTACTTAGCCCTCCTTTTGATTCCTTTTCATTCCATGGGTGTCGCCTAGACCCCAATTAGGTTTCTGGAAAGTAATAGGCAAAACCCCTTTGGTTTACATGGTCAATTGGACCCCAGAAGTTATGAACAACCCCTAGATCTAAAACTTTACACAATAAACTTAAAAACTAACAATTAATGATGATAAGCAAGATATTAAAGTCATAAAAACATAATCTAAGCATGATAGCAACCCAGAACTTGAAGATCTATCTACAGATCTAGCCGACGGTTCATTAGAACCACCATCTCGATCCGCGTGAATCCAGAAACAAGAAGATGAACAATGATTCATGGTGTTTTGATGTTATACCGAGGGTGTGGGTTCTGGATTCATGATCAAGATGTGATTACGAGGCCGGATCTTTGAAGAAAGAAGATGAAAAGGTTAGGATTTGAAGGACAAGGTAGAGAGAGAAAGGAGAGTGAAAAGTGAAAAGTTTTTGGTGAATAGTGAAAGAGATGTTTGGTTGCCCTTATATATAGGGTCAGCCTATCTCGCGATAAGGTCAAAACATCGCGAGTATTCACCGAAAAATACACTCTCGGTCCTTGGTCTTTAAAAACATTTGCACATTCAAACCCGAAAAACATTTACCCACCGAATCCAAGCATTTGCAAGATCGATCTCTTTGACAAAATGAAAACAAAAACAAAATTAAAATGAAAAAAATAAAATAAAATAAAATAAAAGATGAAAAAGTAATCCAAGGATTTGAATCATCATCCGAGAAGTTGGATGATATCATTGGGGCCCAGAGAAGTACTAAGCTAAAAGCAGGGCTGGGGTACGATTATACTGTTGTACCTCCTCCTTTGAATGACAACTATAAAAGTTTGCCCCACTTTAGCTATAATACTTCTCCCGAGGAAGAAATATCATATGGGGCTGGTAGAATACCAAAACCAGTGAAATTTGTTCCTGCGGTGCCACAAACTGCTGCTCCAGTTCAATCATTTGATAAATCTAACATCAATGTGTCTTGTGAAGCAGGTGATGTAATCAATGGTGATTGTGAGAAGGTTAACTTGGGTTGTAAGCTAAAAGGAGAGTTAGAACCAAGTTTTGAATCTTGTGTGGATCTAACCAAAACAATTAACAATCCAGTTTGTAATAAAGTTTGTGAATCTATGTTGGGAAGTCTAATATCAGGATCAAAAGCTGTATTTTGTGAAACTTCTAGTGATGAAAGTTGTAAAGATGTTTGTAATGAAACTGAATGTTCTTCATCTGATTCAGAGTGTGAAACTGTTTTTGACGAAACAATCGAAGCTAAAGTTGACGAACAGACTAGTCCTAGTTGCTCATCAACTAATCATCACGTTGAGAATTTCAGAAAACAAGAATCAAACTTTGAAAATGAAAAACCAAGCACTTCCTGTAAATATGTGCCACCTAAGAAAACCACTTTTTCTCAAAACACAAACTATAACAATAATTCTCAATATTAAGATCAATTTGATGCTACCTACTACTACTACTCTCCACAAAAACCTAGGCAATCAAATTATTTTTCAACTCATCATTCAAATGTTTACAATTATCAGTCAGATAGAGGTTGCCAACATGTTAACCCGACTACATCACCTTATCCCACATATCTCAGTGATCATGATGTCTATAAATGCAACCAAAGAAAGTGTTGCTTCGTTTGTGGAAATCCGTCTCATCTTGCGAGACATTGCAAGAACTGGCACAAACAACAAAAGGATTTAAACAGTAAGTTTGGTCAGACATTTCTTAAGGTTGATCCAAAACCTAAAAAAATGTCTAACCAAACTCACTCCACTGCCAGTGAGACAGATTTCAAATCTAAAAGCGAGAAGAAAACAAAGAAACCATTTTGGCTAACCCAAAGAGAAAGAAAAAGGTTAGCAAAGGGTTCGGAAGCTGAAAAGCCGAAGGGCCCTTCAAATGTTTTCAACAAGAAACACACCGAGGACTTTGTTGTTAAGTCTAAACCAAAGCGAAGGCAATCCAGAAAACCTTTCCAAAACCGAGGAAATCATAATTCAAGTTCCTCGAGGGATTGCTCTTCAGATTCTGATTCTCCAAAAGACTATATTTTTAAGAATCATAAAATTAAACTGGGTGATTTTCTGTTTAATTTTCCTGAATCAAGTACGTCTCGAGAAACCCTCCACTAACTAGCTATTCATGTGTGTAGGGTCAGCTTAGAAGGCCAGTCAATAGTGTTTTGTACTTAGACAGTGGTTGCACCCGACATATGACAGGGGATGAGTCGTTGCTGTTTAACGTGAAACCTTTTAACGGCGGACATGTCTCCTTTGCTGGTGACGTAGGAGGAGAAATCACGAAACAAGGCAAGGTCTCCAATGGTACATTGACCTTTGAAGAAGTTAATCTGGTAGAACAACTCAACCACAACCTTCTCAGCGTGTCACAAATCTGCGATAAGCATTACTCTACCCTTTTCACAGAAAATGAGTGTCTTATTCTTAAACCAGGTTTTAAAGTCCCTGATGAGTGGATTATGTTACTCAGAGGCACAATGATGCTTACATTCTGGACATGAGAAGTAATTATTCCATGCGTACTGCTTCTTGTTTGATGTCCAAGGCTTCGGGGAATGATTCATCTCTATGGCATCGACGTTTAAGTCACGTCAACTTTAAGAACTTGAACAAGTTGGTTAAAGGTGACCATGTGAGGGGTTTGCCTATAAAATCCTTTCATTGTGTTGAAAAATGTTTAGAGAGCTTATCAATCGAGCTAGAGGCAACACCAGTCGAGCATGTCGAGCAAATTCCACAGTTACCAATTCACCGACGACATCTGACTGAGAACATCATTGGAGATCCGTCCGCTGGCATTCAAACACGCAGCACTTCTGGTACTATTAACAGATGTCTTTTTGCTTGTTTTATTTCACAGGTGGAGCCCAAGGACTACAAGGTTGCATTTAAAGAAAATTCCTGGGTGGAAGCCATGCAAGAGGAGCTGTTACAGTTCAAGAAGCTGAATGTTTGGAGGCTAGTGAAGAAACCAGAACATAAGAAATCGATTGGAACAAAATAGGTGTTCCGAAATAAGAAAGACGACAAGGGGATATCATCAAAAATAAAGCCCGGCTTGTTGTACAAGGCTTTTGGCAATGTGAAGGACTTGATTATGATGAGGTTTATGCACCCGTAGCCGGATTGGAAGCAATTCACATCTTTTTGGCCTACGCTTCGTACATGAATTTCAAAGTATATCAGATGGATGTCAAGACTGCTTTCTTGTACGGGAAAGTAAAAGAAGAAATCTACATCAGTCAACCTCCCCAGGTTTTGAAGATCCAGATCATCCTGATCATGTTTATCGAGTCGAAAAAGCACTTTATGGTCTCCACCAAGCACCTCGTGCCTGGTATGCCACACTGGCTGACCATCTAGCAAAGAACGGATACAAAAGAGGAATTTTCGATCAAACTTTGTTTGTCAAGAAGGTTAAGGATGATATGATTTTAGTCCAAGTGTATGTTGATGATATTATCTTCGGATCCACGAATGAGAATCTGTGCAAGGAGTTTTCGAAGGTTATGCAACAGCGATTTGAGATGAGTTCCTTGGGAGAAATGACTTTCTTCTTGGGTTTACAAGTTGAACAAAAGAAGGACAAGACTTTAATTCATCAGGAAAAGTACGTTCATGACATTGTTCAGAAATTCGGATTTAAGGACTCATCTGCTTTCATGACACCAATCGCCACACGACCTGTTCTCGCTCTTGATCCATTGGGAAAACCAGTCGATCAACACCTATATAGGTCCATGATTGGTTCCCTAATGTATCTCACTACAAGCAGACCGGACATCATGTTCCCGGTTTGTCAGTGTGCCAGATATCAGTCAGATCCAAAAGAATCCCACATGACAGCTGTCAAACGTATTTTCAGATACTTGAAGGGAAGATGACGTTTGGGTCTTTGGTATCCAGAAGAGTCCTCCTTCGAACTTCATGCTTACACCGACATTGATTATGGGGGATGCAACTTAGACAGAAAGTCAACATCGGGTGGATGTCAATTCCTGGGATATCAGTTGATCTCTTGACAGCGCAAGAAGCAAGTTACTGTGTCCACCTCCACAGCAGAAGCCGAGTACATTGCTGCATCCAGCTGCTGCTCTCAAGTGATATGGATCTAGCATCAGCTACTGGATTACGGTTTGAATTTCTATGATACAACGATCAAATGTGATAATGAGGCGGCCGTTGCGATTATTAAAAACCCGGTCCAGCACTCTAAAACTAAGCACATCAACATCTTAATACACTTTATTCGTGATTGTTTTGATCGTAAGCTTGTGAACATAAAAAGGTCCATACTAACTATAACTTTGAAGATCTCT